>NC_029785.2:112570484-112593982 GCF_000816755.2 Arachis ipaensis | reverse complement strand
TTAGTGGAGTTTGCATACAATAATAGTTACCATGCGAGCGTTAGAATGGCTCTGTATGAGGCGTTCTATGGGAGGAAATGTCAATCTCCGCTATGTTGGTATGAAGCTGGAGAGAAAGGCTTGTTGGGGCCGGAGATGATAGCTGAGACCACTAAACAAGTGAAGAAAATTCGAGATAGGATGCTTACGGCGCAGAGTCGCCAAAAGAGTTACGCCGATCAGAGGCGGAAGCCCTTGGAATTTGAGGAAGGAAATCATGTTTTCCTTAAGGTTACTCCGACCACAGGAATAGGTAGAGCGATTAAAGCGAAGAAGTTGAATCCTCGATACATTGGTCCATTTCAGATCCTGGAGAGGATTGGACCGGTGGCATATCGGATGGCTCTACCACCTCATCTTTCGAACCTGCACGACGTGTTTCACGTGTCGCAGCTTCGGAAGTACACCCCTGATGCTAGCCATGTGTTAGAACCCGAATCGGTTCAGTTAAGAGAAGATTTGACGCTTCCAGTGGCTCCAGTCAGAATTGACGATACTAGTATCAAACGGTTGCGTAGAAAAGAGGTTTCATTAGTTAAAGTGGCATGGAGTCGAGGCGGTGTTGAGGAACACACTTGGGAACTTGAGTCGGAGATGCGAACGGATTATCCGCATTTATTCTCAGGTAATTGAATTTGAATTTTGTAGGCAAAATTCCCAATTAGGTGGGTAGAATGTAAGACCCGGTCAATTAACGGCTAATTAACCCATAAAATGAGAATTTATTCTAGAAAGCCAAAAATATTATTTTCATGACTTAATATGATAGAGGAGATTGAGACGAGAATTTCGGTACCAATTTTATAGAAATCAGACCAAGATTGGACCGAACGGGCCAAACCGGACCAACCGGACCCAAAGTGGGCCCTTGGCCCAACTATTAAATGCCTTATCTGTTCCTATTTGTAAATCTCTTGTCTGATATAACTGTGTTTGCTATATTATACTCTTGCTGGTGGTTGGGAGGTCTGAAGGAATTGGAAAGGGAAGTATTAGTTAGACTGAAGAATCTTTAGTCAGTTGCCACTTACGGTTTAGCTTGTTTATAAGCTTTGATATTATCTGGAGGAAGTTCTAGGATTGCCTTCGGCTTTCCTCTATTATTATGTATTATATATGTGGAAGCTGTTACCGTGCTGGGGACCTCTGGTTCTCACCCATGCGGATTTTGTGGTTTTCAGATGCAGGACGTGAGGCTTCTCGCTGAAGCATGCTGGAGACTTCTGGATTAGCGAAGATCCTTTGTTCTCGGGACTCTGTTTTGGTTTATATATCTTGTTTAGATACTTTTATCTCCATTAAATAATACAAACTGTGATGACTCCTTCTAGAGTGGATTTTTGGAGAATAGATTTTCTGTATTTGTGTCCCTTTGGGTTTCCTTATTTTATCATATGTATATATTGCTATGCTCGGACCGGTTATCTTCGCAACCGGGTTTTGAGTCTTGATATTCCCGTTTTTGACACTCTTTATATATATGATCTTGCGCTAGCTTACCCTTTGCTCGTTACGTTATCATTCGGAGTGTTGCGTTTTCGAGTTACGGTTTTTGTTTACCCCTTTTTCTTCAAAGGCTCCTAGTTATAATCAATCATTCATAATACTATACGTACTAAATTTTTGTTTTATAGGTCGTAATACCTTGCCATCTCTAAATTATGACTTAAGCATAAGACTCTGTATGGTAGGGTGTTACACCTAGTATATTGTTCAACCATACTAAAACTATCAGCTATAGTCTTCAGTGTCATCTTCATCCTCATCATCATCATAGTCCTCATCCAAAGAGATTGAGGGTGGCGGTGGTGGCGATGGTAGTGAAACTGCACTAGAACTACTTGACACTCTAACCTTCTCATAATAGCTAATATAAGCCTCATTCCATCTCTTCTGTTTTAGCTTTTTCTTCTTGGCCTTTCCAATTGCCCATTCCAACTTTTATAACTTCTTTTGAGTCTTTTCCAAAGGAGCCAAGTGTGTAATGAACAACTTACTAATACGCTCATCTGTTTGTTGAGTAACACGCTGAAAAAGCTCTTCATTGAGATTATGAATCTGTTATCGCAAATCAGGAACAGAATTTTGGTGCTCTTCCAGATACAGAATTGGCAGAAGTGGTTCCAGACTTGATAGAGCTAGAAAAGAATGACCCCTTTTTATCTCTTCTTTTGCCCATCACACACTTCCTCCCAAATCAAGTCTTCATCAATTGGTGGTAGCTCCATTTCCTATGCTTGAGAACGGCATGTTGGGCTTGAACTTCTGTCAACTTTTTTATAAACTTCTCCTATTGCACAATGATTATATCAATTATATAAATCAAGTTTCAAACAATATATTTTGTATTTTGTATGAATGTGGTTACAAAATGGCTCAGAGAAGAATATTCTAATTTAGGTGACATCATGGGCTTAGAAAGAAAGAAAATGGTGTACACTATTGGGGTAACTAATTACTAAGTAACAAAGTGGTATCAATGCATGTATATCTATATATTTCTTTGTGAATAAGGTAGTAGTAACGGATGAAGGGGATAAGTAGTTAAAGATGAAATTTATTGGTAGCATATAATGCTGGAAAAAAGAGGGGAGGGGGAGGGGTAAGGAAAAGAGCCCTTTACTAAACGTTACCTTATAAGGGCGATACACAGGTGAGTTTAGACAGTAGCATGTTTTGACTGTACAAGCTTTAAAGATGAATCTAGTTGGGACAATAGCAAGTCCTTTGGATAATGACTAGTTAACACAGAGTCCATTAATTAATTAAATTCCTATACTACTAATGCATGGTAGTGTCTTAATTAAGCATTCCTAGTTGAATATATACATACATGCGTGTATATAAATATTTAAGTGGTAGCATGTATATTAATTTAACATTTATGCTATATCTCACATGAGTGTCTTGAGAGCGCTTGTCCACCCATTTAGACTTGTCACTTTTAAGTGTGTGGGTTTCTTTGAAGGCCTCCTCATGGGTTGGTGTACGGCCCAACTGCTTCTTCTGTTCCACATAAAACACAAAATAAGAAAATTTTTACATAAATAGATGTCTATTAAAAAAGATTTAAAGCCACTTAAATTATATTACCGTCTTCTCTATAGTTGAGCTCAATGGAATAAACCACCGCAATGGACAGAACCACCTAAGAGTGACGCTCGATTCTCCCTTGCTTTTTTCCTTATATTTTTTCATTTCTCATCTGTTTTTCAGTACCTTTCCAACACCTTTTTGTAAGCAGGAATTAGCCATTCGTGGGTTGTATCCATACCCTCACGGATATCTAATATCATTTGGCTAAATCGCTTACTTGTCCTATACTTGAAAGCCCTCCAAAAAACTCATCATCATCATCATCAATAAGAAAGTGGCTCTGCACATACCCACCATCATAAATAATTTTAAATTCAATCCAATAAAATAAATCTGCAAATTTTGGATATGATTAAAGACAAGTTATGTCTCTAACAGTAGGAGAACATGCAGAGGTCACAATAGTGATCAATGAAAAAAAGAAGAGAAATGCCACAGAGCAGGGTCACAAGTTTGGTATGCTAATTATCTGTAGTAGTCTCCAAACCCCATATGTAGTTATTTACACAAAACAGAACTACTCTTAATCTTAATTTTGTTCCTATTATCTAAGGCTGTGTTTGGTAGCCCACACAAGATACAAATACAAATTTCCTACTTTGTATGTGTCTTGCCCAGCTGCCAAACTCTGCCTAACTTCACCATAGTTAGTAAGGGTAGGAGAACCTTCGAAAATGGGATCTTTCACAATATTAATACTAAGCTATTAATTTTATAGAGACTATCCTTTAAACCAACATAAAATATAAGCTAAATTGAACATCTCGAGCTAATATTCCAAGCTGCATTATAACAAAATCTTAAGCATCTACAAGATAGAGAAAGATGATTCAGTAACCTCTAATCAACAACCATACGTTTTCAATCATAATAGCACAGTACAATGAATTTTCAAAGGATAAAACTGTTGTGATTGAATCATAAATAGGAACAACATTATAAATTGCTACTGTGGTGCTATTGAAAACTAGGGCCTGTGTTAAGCCAAATTTAAAATAGTTTCTCACTTGTTCTATAATTCCAAATAACAATCAACTATCAACTATCAACTATCAACTAATCACCTACTATATTTCAATCCAAAATAATTTTATTCAATCCAACATTTTTACCTTCCACACCTTAAACCAAAACTTCTTTGTCGGAAGAGGGACATCTCCAAACTTTTTGTACGATTTATCATATCGTTTCTTGATGATCTCTGTAATCTTCTGAGAACCAGGAGGGAAAGGTAACCAACTGATAATTTCATAAAGAATTGACAAGTTAGAAAACTAAAAAAACGGTTTTAAGTTATTAGCACTTTAATCTGAAATTAAAATATAGTAGTAAACACATATCTTTAGTCTATTAGCACTTTAATCATAATTAGGAAGTATATAACTAGTGAAAACATATACAAACAAAATTAATAATTACCTTGTTTAATCAACTTGTATTTAGTTATAGAGAGATCCAAATTTTAGTTATGGAGAGATCCAAATTTTACCTTATTTTTTCATCAGGAACCAATCTTTCTTTTGTGACACTATTAGGAACAGATGCAGTCTCTGATGGAGAAGATGTACTAGAGTTTCCAGGTGTCTCTGAATAAACTAATAGACTGGAATTGCGAGGCATAGGAGGAATCAAAATTGGAGGAAAGGGTGGAGGAGGGGGACCTATACATCCTGCAGTAGGCCAACTTGGTAGAGGAAGACCCGTGTAGCCTGGATTAGGTACCATCAAATACGATTGCTGGCTAAGTGGTCCTGATTGAAAATTAGAAGAGGTGGAGGTGGTTGAAATAGCGGCTGCGGTGGTGGTGCAAGAATCTCTATGACCCTTGACACCTTTACCCTTGACCCGAGGAGCCATGACCTACATATATATTAAAGACAATATTAAAACAATACCAGCTAAAATAATATGCAAATGGTTTATAATATTTGATTTGATTCAGTGGACCATTTAATGGGGGTTGGTTAAAATGTTATACTTCTGACGTGAGTGAAACTTATTTTATGCAGGTAATAGTATCCCCAGATGCAGATCCTCCTGTTGTTCGCATAATGGATTATAAGTATGATCTCCGTATTTTCTTAGAAAGGTTGTGCACTTTATTTTGATTTTTTTTCATATCAAAATACCTTCTGATGAGCACACCAAGGATGAAACTTGACCAAACAATTAACAATCCTGCACTCTATACAAGAACCATCCCAACGGTTGTAGATGGAACAAACCTGGAAAAGGTGAGCCAGATATAAATATAGAACTTAAAACAGTAGCCATAATCCAATATGTAAAGAAAAATATAAGCTAAAATAATACAAGTTAAAAATGATTACCCTATTAAAAATCAATATCATCATCAAAGTCTGCAACATCATCATAATCATTTTTATTAGCCCTAGAACTAGAGCCGATAGACAATTCGACAATGCGGTCCTCTCCAAATGGAGACTTAAAACTAATAGGAGGCTCGGTGTTAGAAATCCTAGAAGGATTGCTCTCATCCGTTTGATAAGCTACATCATTCTCTTCCTCATCCTCCTCTACATGTACATGATTGATTTCTATTTTATTCATCCTGAAGTCATTCTTATTGCGCCTATAAGGGTGGTTTATCGACAAAAACCTCTGAGGATAATCAAACCATGATACCTTGCCTCCATGTGATAGTGTAAAAGACTTGGTATCCACCATGAAAATAGGACATGACAACCTTCCTTGTGTCATCCACCCAGACAATATCCCATAAGCTGGAAAATCATTGATAGTCCACATCAATGCCGCCTTTAAGACAAAATTCTTCTTTTCTACAATATCATATGCCAAAACACCAGGATTCCACAACTCATTTAATTCGTCAATCAAGGGTCCCAAGAATACATCAATGTTGGCTTTAGGGTTATTAGGACCAGGTATTAAGCAAGTCAATAACAAATAAGGATCTTTCATACACATTCCAGGAGGTAGATTGTATGGAATAATAATTATGGGCCAACAAGAATAAAAGGCTTGCTAAATTAGATATTTGGGGTAAACCCATCAGAGCAAAGACCTAACCTAATATTTCTAGGCTCCAAAGCAAAATCAGAGTGGATACGGTCAAAGCTTTTCCATGCCTCTCCATGTGACGGATGGGTCATCACGCCATTGTCACGTTGGTTTTTTATGTGCCACGTCATGTGCTGAGCTGACCTCATTGATGCATAAAGCCTTCGAAGTCTAGGGATTAAGGGTAAGTAGTGCATCCGTCTGACAGGAACTCTCTTGGACTTACAACCACCATCGGAAATAGGCTTGAATCTAAGTGCTTCACAAAACTTGCAACTAGTTAGAGCAGCATCGTCTTTTCGATACAACATGTAATTGTTTGAGCAACAATCTATTTTGATTGCCTTCAATCCAAGATTTTGCACTAACTTCTTAGCCTCATAGTAATCCCTAGGTATGGCACTACCCTCAGGAGCAATTTCCCTAATTAAGGTGGCCCACTGCTTAAATGACTTCTATGATTGGTTTCCCTCGGCCTTAATGCATAGTATTCTAACAGCTATCTATAGTTGAGAGTGCACACAACCTTCCCACAAAGGCTTTTGAGCTGCTTCAAGAAGATCAAAAAAGTTTTTAGCCTCTACATGAGGATCCTCTGGACCAGTAGAATCGAAAACTATTTCATGATACCTTCTAGAGTTGTCTTCCCAGCTAATGTCATACATATCACATTCTTCCAAATTTGCACCACTTCCTGAACCACCTTCCCGACAATTATTGAATCCCGTCTGATTAATCCCTATGTCGTCAATCTCTCCATGTTCTGCCAAATCCAATAATTTGGCATAAACCCCTTTTCCCCACAAATGCATCTTAATAATGTTCAACTCTTTATAGTTTGTGCATCTACACTTAACGCATGGGCATCTACACTTTCCTTCCGACTTCACAACATCTAACTTATTAATTATTTCTATAAACTCCTTAACCTTGTCATAAAACTCAGGTTTAATACCCCCTCTTGTTGGATTCAACCTATCATACATCCACACTCGATGGTGTCAAGACATTTCTTACGAATCAATATTTTTAGTACCTATAAATCATCCAACACAAGCAACATTTCATCTATCATACAACACCCTATCAATATTTAACCATATCAATATTTTCAATGCAATACAAGCAACAACACAACACAAGTAGTATTTTATTTATCATACAATACCCTAGAAATCAATGAAGTTTACAACACAAGAATTGCACTAGCCTGAACTTCAAGCAAAAAGTTGAAGGGATTGGACCAAAAGTCTCTGAGCAAACATACAAATTAGTCTTCTAATAATCAACTACTGTGCAATGAGAGAGAGTGTGTGTATATGTGTTAGAGTATTATTTTTATAAAATCAACACACAAATTTATGAATATTTATAAAATAATATTTCAAGATTAAAGTAATATATATTTGACTAAAATATTTTTTACTAACTATATATAAATTAGTGGTAATTATTAGTTAATTTAGATAATAATAACAATAATATTTATTACATTAATTATAAATATATTTTATATTATTATTATTCAAACTTTCTGCTTTTTAGAAGTTGCTAATAGTAACTATACTTAAAGAAATTGTTAAAATAGCAATATGAAGTTGGATAAGCTCTAAAATAACTGTAGTTTATTGAGTTATTCCATGCACCACGCATCTGAAACGAACTTTTTCTTTATATATATAGAAATAGGAGAAAAAGAGAAAAATAAGAGAAACTCAAGTGTATGAAATAATTGACACGACAGGAAGCTACGAATTATATGAAAACAACTTGCTTTCTTCTCTTCTTCATCCACCTACTAGTTATTGCATATCAATAGTCAAATTTGCTTTCGACTATGAGAATAAATTTATGCATGTAAATCTAGTACCTTGTCGTTGTTCATCTTCTGCCGATGACGCATGCGCCATCTATAGATATAGTTATAGTACAAGCTTTGCACAACTAATACGATCGTTGTCACTATGTAAAGCTGCGTATAAAATTACAAATAAAACCAACTTACTTTACTACCTTTTCCTTCTTAAACACTAACATTTGTTTATTTTTAGCTCTATGGTGAATTTTGTTTTATTATCAAAAAGAAAATTTTATTGTCATATGATTCATGAAATTAAATTCTACTGAAACAAAATTGAGTTAGAAACTCAGAAGCAAAATGAAAAATTAGAAGGGAATAATTAAGCGAATCACTGGACTGAGTGCATGGATGAGTCTGTTAAA
Source organism: Arachis ipaensis (assembly GCF_000816755.2). Taxonomy (NCBI): domain Eukaryota; kingdom Viridiplantae; phylum Streptophyta; class Magnoliopsida; order Fabales; family Fabaceae; genus Arachis; species Arachis ipaensis. The sequence continues at coordinate 112,585,582 of NC_029785.2, read as the reverse complement.
GTGCTTAACTAGAACCAGGAGTCCAGGATTTTGTTGAGCAAGACTCCGATGATGATCTGATTTTGGTGAACTAGCAAAGGAAAATGAGAAGTGTAGAAGAATGGTCAAAGACAAAGCTGTTGGTGGTCAAACAACTTTCTCTTAGCAAATTTTCCAAACTCATCTGAAACTCATTCCTATCAAAACAATAATTTCAGTAAATTGATCAATAATATTCATGAGTCATGATGTGTGTGTATGTTTTGGGTGCAAGAAGGTTGTTTTTGTTTACCTTCTTATTTTTAAGCTTCAATTAATGACTGTGGGGGACCTTGATGAGAAAAGGATCTTGAACTGTAGGTCCTGTTTTACCAACCAGCAAAGCTTGTAAATGCTTACCTCCTCCTACTTTTTATAAAATTCAAGAAAGAAAAGAGGAAGAAGAAGAAATTAAGCACAAAATAGAAATTGAACAACTTAGTAGAGAAGAATTAGAAGAAGAAGAATCAAATTCCAGATCTCAATCACAACCACCACAGCACCAAGAAGGATAAATAGAAATTACAGATTAACCAAAATTACATCGTATGGATATAGAAATTACAACTTCAAGAATTCAACGATCTTTTTCAATACCTCAACATCATTTCTCAGCATCATCAATCACAATTCCAGATTTTACAACACTAGCAATCCAACGAGTAGATGATGAAGACGAGATCAAAATATAGATGTTCTTACCAAATGCAGCATCCGATGAAGCGAAGTTGAGTAACTTAATATCTGATTTCATGAGGATGTAAAAAGATATAACAAATGCAAAAATATCATGAACAATAGAGAATTTTCTGCAATACAAAATGTTGTTCAAGAAAAAGTATCAATTATTGAACAAACCTACAAACTAAAATCATAATGCAAAGGAATTTTACCTATTATTCCATTTTATTTTTTTATTGCTCAATTTAACATATCTCATGAACAACAGAGAACTCATAATAACTATCTATCTATAAATTAAACAAAATAGGTTGAATAGATAAGCAGAAACACAATTATGCTAATATTCCAAATGCAAAACTATTGAGAAGAAGCATTACCAGAGAAAAAGCCACTAACTGAATTAAATTTCTGGTATAGACAACATTCATCAAGCTCATATTAACAATGTTCAGCAATCCAGATTAACAATCTAAACATTTCTCAGCTATTCAGAATAAAAACCTAATCTAATCCTATTTTAACAACCTAAAAATCCACTAATCAGAAAACAAATCTAACTAAAATAATTACTAAAATCAAACTAACTAAACAAAATTAATTGAACTCCACAAAAATTAAAAGAATTTTAAAACCAAAACCTGGAAGCATAGACAATCAAACCAGAGCAGAGGGAAAGAAGGATGCTTAGGTCTCTACGGTTCGAATAGGGGGAAAGAGAGAAGTGGAACCGCGGTTGACGGTGGAACCAATTTTGGTCGCCATAGAGCTAGAGCTTGCGTGAAGGTAGCCGCGGCATTGACTGGAGGAGATGATGGTTGTAGCCAGAACTGAGGGGGATAAAAGGAGAGAGAGAGGCGCGGCGGTGGTGGACCTTGAGCTTGCTTTGTTCTGTGAACGAGAAAGAACGAGAGAGATAGGGGCTGTGTTTTACTAGTTCAGTGTTTAAAAAAGAGGAGAAGAAGGAGAAGGTAGCTGCGGCGGTTAGGGTGGCTGGCAGTGGCGCTGTGAGTGAGGAAAGGAGAAGAAGAAGTAGCCCGTTGATGGAGAAGAAGGGTGAGGAATGCTAGGTTTATCTTGTTTGATTTGTGTGCTGGGAATGGAGCTCGGGCAATGGTAGGTTTAGCTTATTATTTTCGACGGAAAATTTTAAATTACAGACGGATTTTTTGTCTGTAATAATTTAATAAAATGCAACATTTTTGTCCATTTAATTACAAACGGATTTTCCGTCTGTAACCATTTCCCACGAAAAAAAATTAATTTTTTCGACAGAATTATCGAACGGATTCTCTTTTCCGTCTGTAATTTATGCTAATTCATTTTTTTATTTTCTGACAAAAAAATCCCTTTGAAATTCTGTCTGTATTTCCGTGAGATAAAATTCGTCGGAAATATCCGTCTTCAATAACTAGTTTTCTAGTAGTGAACTTGTAAGATGATCAAGATTGAGAATAAAAATTGAGAATTTGAATGTACATGTTCTAGAATCCCCTTTTTAAGTCTATCTAATAAAATAATGCCAAATATATATTTGTTTTGGTGAAAACATTATTTGTTCTTAAGTTGTTTTTTTTTAATTTTTATGTTTGAAATTCAGAATTTTTTAATATAAGTTGAATTTATTTGCTTATTACTTGTGATTTTTTTAATTTATACCGTAGATATTTTGTTAATTTCTAATTTAGTCGTATTTGATATAATAAAGTTTTATATTTCTAATATGAAATATTGTTGATATAATTAAGTTAGTTATTAATTTTTATTGGTGTGGATAGGACCCAAATGACGTCTCGTAAATGTAGACGAGGTCGAGGAAAAGGATGGAGAGGTCTTGAGGGAACGTACTAGTAGATAATCCGAAGTTAGTGAGTGAGTTACCCAAAGATAGTGGTGGCGCAGAGGACTTTTTTGGCGTAGTGACAACACAAACGGCGTAGTGGCAGCGACGGTGACCAACCGACAAGCTGCATTAGGATTTTCTTTAAATAAATTGCAAAAAGATAATAGGGAGAGGGAGGAGGACAACCTACCTGGAGGGAGGAAGGAGGGAGCTCTGGCGATACAGGGAGCAGTGGCGACAGCAGTAGCAGTGGCAGGAGCGACGAAAACAACAGCGACAGAATGACCAATGTGGCGCATAGAGTCCATACAGTCTTTAGAGACTGTTGGTGGTGCCGACGTTGGCAGAGGGGGCTATCGGAGGTGGTTTGGAGAAGAGAGATGGGGAGAGAGAGAAAGAGAGGTTTAGAGAGAGAGAGAGAGAGAGAAAGAGAGAGAGTGGTCTTTCAAAATGAGGGGAGGGGCGCGCAATTCTAATTTAGGGCAAATTTACAGTTCGATTTATCGGCGTATAAATTCGACGGTAATGTATTGCGCGTGACCAAAATGCAGCGGTCCCTTAATTGCACTTTACTGTCGGATTTATTTGCCGGTAATGTATTGCACCTGACCAAAACGTAGCATTCTATTAATTGAGCTTTACCGGTGGATTCATCCACTGATAATTCTGTCAGTAATGCTCACGCCAATTTCTCTTTTTTTTTTTCTCTCTAAATATTACCTTGGATTTACCGTCGAAATCGAATCCGCCGGCAATCCCGCCACTAACATCCGCCAGTACATCCGAAGGTATTCAATTTTTTTTAATGGTCACCCATTTACTATCTGCAGATGATCCAATTTTATTTGGCAAAGCTAATTCCTTATCATGCTAGAATTTAATGTAGACTCTACATATTTACTATGACATAAGTGGACAAGAAGTGAACCGTAATAAATCGTCTGTCTTTTTCAGTTGAAATACGCCACTATTGATAAACGAGATAAACTTTTTCTTATCACTACAAGAAAAACACTCATTCAGCCACACTTTTTTTAAGCTACATTTGTAGAATTGGCTATGCTTTTCTCCGTGTTCCCTTTTTATAAGGAAATAGGAAACACAATTGTGGCATCATTTAAAAACTGTAGCCTTAGATACAATAAAGATCTCTTATAAAGCGTAGCCTTATATTGATATCTATGGGTACACTTTTCATACCAAAGGAAGCGCTTTAAGAAGTAACCTATTTATTATGTTTTGGGTGCACTTTAAAAGTGATGCCTAATGTATCAAGGGCCAAATACACAAACACTTAGTAATTTTTTGTTTCTTTTTCACCAAACCACATACTATCATACACTCTAGGGTCTGCACACAGCCCTCTTCTCTCAGCACCACAAGACGCAGCCATGCACCCTCGGTCCCACTCACAGCTCACGAATGGTGTCGCCACCTTTCCTCTCTCAGTCCTCTCTTTGCCTCTCACCATCTGCCATCACCCTTTCCCTCTCAACCCTCTCTTTGTCTCTAACCAGCCAGCATCACGGCTCTCGTCACCACTCACCAGCATCAGAGTCACGACGGTGCTGTGCTGCTTCTCGCCTCTCAGTGATGACGAGTTGACGACCCTCAACGACAATGAACACAAAGTGCGATGACACTTCTCTGACCCTCAACAACGACAACTGGTTTTTCTGTCTCGGTTACGACAGTGTTGTCCCTGGTCGTCCTCTTCTTCTCTGCCGCTAGTCTTCTTCTTCTCTCTTCTTTGACCCCTGCTCAAGCACAGGTAAATAATTATTGTTCTGATTAGGGATTTTGATGATTGGAACTTTTGATTAGGGGTTTTGATTATTGTTCTGATTAGGGGAGGTTCTGCGATTATTTATTTTTTAATTAAGAAGCATCATGTTTTATTTTTAATTTGTTTTTAGTTTTGATAACTCCGCCTATGTTATACTTGCGGTACATAGCCGGTTCCAAACCCGGATAAAGGAGGAGGGTTGTGTTAGGTCTTCGACAACCAACATAAAAATATAGTCGAACCCCCATGACATGAATCAAAGACATTATTGCGCTAAAGCTAGGTCGTTGCCCGGAAGCAACGTGTTGTATGGCTCGAGTACAGTGTCAAATGAGCAAGAGCCGCTGTATTGGTACCCGGATGTAGTGTTAAATGAGCAAGGGTTCCCGCATTTTCGTGAACAGACGAGGGTAAATAAGCTAGTTCACAAAGTAAAAGGTAAAGGTCAGAGCGACAAAAGGTTAAGATTTGGGACATAGAACATAGGCACTCTAACAGGAAAGTCCATGGAGGTGGTGGACACCATGACAAGAAGGAAGATTAACATTATGTGCCTACAAAAAACAAAATGGGTTGGTGCGAAGGCTAGGGAGTTGGATACTTCTGGTTTCAAACTTTGGTATACAGGAAAGGTGAAGAATAGGAATGGGGTTGGTATTATTGTGGATAGGCAGTGGAAGAAGGGCGTAGTAGATGTCAAGAGGGTGGGAGATTAGATCATCTCTATCAAACTTGTGGTGGAGGGAGGTGCTTTTCATGTGATTAGCACCTATGTACCGCAAGTGGGTTCGGACGAACAACACAAGATAAGGTTTTGGGAGGATCTAGAGAGTTTGGTCCAAGGTATACCTTCGTCAAATAAGATTTTCTTAGGAGGAGATTTAAATGGCCATGTTGGAAGAGAAGTAACTGGGTATGGAAGTATTCATAGAGGCCAGGGTTTCGGGGTAATCAATGCCGAGGGTAAAACTATTTTGGACCTCTCCTCAACCTTTGACCTTCTTCATCACAAATACATGTTTTAAAAAGAGAGACGAACATCTTATAACCTATAAGAGTGGCATGACAAGCTCTCAAATCGACTTCTTCTTGTTGAGGAGAATCGACCAGAAATTTTGTATTAATTGTTAAATTATCCCGGGGGAGAGTTTGACAACACAACATAGGGTGCTCGTCATGGATTTTTGCATTGAGCAAAAGTTGAGAAAAAGACATCATACGAAGAACCTAAGGACGAGGTGGTGGCGGATGAAAGGTAAGGAACGAAGAAGCTTCCTAAGACGGGTAGGAGAAGAGGCAAAGTGGGATGGGAAAGGAAGCGCAGAAGAGATTTGGAGGGAGATGGCAGAAGTTATTAGAAGAACAACAAAAGAAAGCTTTGGTGAATATAAAGGAATGACATAACTTTACTTGTTCAAATAACAATTAAGGTGAAGTAGAGTCAGGAACAATGAATCCCTTTATGATAAACAGATTCATTTTGCAAGTTCGTTATTATGGGTAGTTCCTACAAAGGATCGGACTAATGACGTATACAATACTTAAATTCTCGATGTAGGTGCTACATACATAGTCGGTTCTCATCCTTCAAAGACGACGAGTATAATAAGAGCATCCGTCGACAAAAGGATCATTCTAAGATGCCACCAAGATCTCTTCGTTAGTTGGAGGAAAAATTCGCACGAATTGGATTTTTTGAGGAGCATATCGAGAGAGAATTGGATTTGGTTAGATAATGTGTGGTTAGTAAACAAGGATCGGTTTTTTAGTAAGGTACGGAATGTATCATCAAATATTCAATATGATTCCATGAGATCTAGTTTCATTTCAAAAGATCCTTTCAATTGGCTAGAATCTGTTACTTGAATGAAACTAGATCTCGTGGAATCATATTGAATATTGGATGATATATTCCGTACCTTGCTAAAAAACCGATCATAGGACCAATAGACAAGGAGTCTTGGTGGTGGAATGCGAGTGTACAAGAAAAGATAAAGATAAAAAAGGGAGTACTTTAAAGAGTGGTCTTTATGCCGTAATGTAGATATTGGAAAAAATATAAGGCAATTAAGAAAGAGACAAAAGTTGCTGTAAGTGAAACAAGAACAAGAGCATATGAGGGTCTTTACCAGTCTTTGGGCACGAAAGAAGGAGAAAAAAGTATATATAGAATCGCAAAGAGCTGTGAAAGAAGAACGAGAGATTTGGATCAGGTTAAGTGCATAAAGGATAAGGATGGAGAGGTGCTGGCTCAAGAAGAGATGATTAATGAAAGGTGGAAGAGCTACTTCTACGAGTTATTTAATGAAGGACAGAAGACTCTTCCGAGCCTTGATCGGTTATGCACAAGGGAAGAAGATCAAAACTTTGACTACTATCGAAGGATTCGAGACTTCAAGGTAAAAGAGGCTCTAAAGCAGATGAAGAATGGCAGGGTAGTAGGACCTGATAATATCCCGATTGAGGTTTAGAAGGGCCTTGGAGGGAAAGGCATCAACTGGTTAACCAAGCTTTTTAATGAGATTTTAAGGTCAGAGAAGATGCCTGATGAGTGGAGAAAAAACACCTTGGTACCTATCTACAAGAATAAGGGATATATACAAAGTTGTGAAAACTATAGAGGGATCAAGCTCATGAGCCATACCATGAAGTTACGGGAAAGGGTGATAGAACGGAGGTTGAGAAAAGAGACACAAGTAACAGAGAACCAATTTGGATTTATGCCAAGCAGATCCACCACCGAAGCGATATACCTGTTAAGAACGATGATGGAGAGGTATCGTAGTAATAAAAGGGATTTACATATGGTGTTTATTGATTTGGAAAAAGCATACGGTAGGGTGCCAAGGGAGGTCTTATGGAAGGTTTTAGAAAAGAGGAGAGTAAGGATCGCATATATTCGTGCAATTAAAGACATGTATGATGGGGCCACAACTAGTGTGAAGACTCAAGATGGTGTGACAGAGGAATTTCCTATTGGTATAGGATTACACCAGGGATCATCCTTAAGCCCATATTTTTTCACATTAGTCTTGGAAGTACTCACAGAGCACATCCAAGAGCTTGTGCCATGGTGCATGCTTTTTGCCGATGATATCGTCCTTATGGGAGAGTCAAGGGAAGATCTAAATAAGAAGTTGGACTTATGGAGAGAAGCTTTAGAAGTGTTTGGTCTGCGCATAAGCCGTAGCAAGACGGAATATGTGGAATGTAACTTCAGTCTGAGAAGGGAAAACCCTAATATAGAGTGAAGATTGGAGAAAACATCCTACCAAAAGTTAAAAGGTTTAAGTATCTTGGGTGTATCATACAAGATAATGGAGAGATTGAACAGGATGTAAATCATAGGATCCAAGCAAGTTGGTCAAAATGGCGAATTGCATATGGTTTTATATGCAACAAAAAGGTGCCTATAAAACTTAAAGGCAAATTCTATCGCACTGCTATAAGACCGGCTATGCTTTATGGTACGGAGTGTTAGGCGGCCAAAGGGGAGCACGGACATAAGCTGAGTGTGGTAGAGATGAAGATGTTGAGATGGATGAGTGGTCATACGCGATTGGATAAAATAAGGAACAAAGATATAAAGGAGAGAGTTGGAGTAGCACCTATTGTGGAAAAGATGGTTGAATCGCGTCTCAGGTGGTTTGGACATGTGAGAAGAAGACCGACAGAACACCCAGTCAAGAGGGTGGATGAGATGGAAGATGGACAAGGGGTGAAAGGCAGAGGAAGACCTAAGAAGACCATCCATGAGGTGATCAAACGAGATCTACATGTAAACGGTCTCTCTGTAGACGTGATACATGACAGAGCACAATGGCGTTGTTTGATTCATGTAGCCGACCCTACCTAGTGGGAAAAGACTTTGTTGTTGTTGTTGTTGTTGTTGTTGTTTTTGGTTTTGATGTTTCCCAATTATTTTTAGCTTTTCAGGTACTGTGGCTGTTATGTTAAGGGTTGTTGGTTTATGGACTACTCTGATTTCCTGAAATTGTTGATTTCTATTGTTGTTTGGTGCACTACTTATATTGTTGTTGTATTTTTTGATTCCTTTCTGTCCGTTAATTTTCTTACAGCTTCCTGAGCTTCAGAGAGGTTAGGGGAGATTTCTTGAGTTAGTTACAAATGATGTATTTTAGAGGAGAGGAAGAACAAAGAAAACTTTAGCAGAAATTATTAGAAGAGATTTGAAAATGAATGGGATAAACACAAAGATGACTTATGACAGGGAACAATAGCATTGGTTGTTTCATGTATCTAACTTTAGTTATTGTTATTGTCTTTATTGTTTTGTGTATTGTCTAATCTTTGGAAACTATCTACACCTAGTGGGACAAGATTATTAAACTTTGTTTGCAAATTTATTTCTTTTAATTTTGTTTTTTTAAAAGTGGGTTCTTGTAGCTATGAATCTATTAAGATTTTTCTGAGTGTTTAATTTTGTTTCCTCTTATTAGTCCACATATTGCTTGAGTTTGTATGAACACTGCAAAACTACTCCCCACACAACACATATTTATTCTCAAGCCTTGGAGAAGCTTGCCCCACACATTCAACAGGTTTGTTTGTTATAGCCTTGTGATTTAAAGCCTCAGGCACTTTATTGTTATTTTCTCTGTTCTTATATTTTCCTGCTTGTTTGAAATTAGGTTAGCATGGAAAGTAATGGAAAGGGAGTTTTGATTGATGGGGTACCTCTACCATTTGAACCTGGTGAGATTGATTTTGGTAAACTAGGAACAAACAACATAGATAGAGATATTTTGCTATAATTTGTATTTGAATGTTAGTTTGTGTTTTTTTTAACACTAATGTGTAGTTTTAATTGATTATTATGGTTGATGAGACAAAAATTCATAAAAAATTTCATGAAAGTGTTACAACTATGTTAACTAGATATTTACGTGGTAGCACCAGATTGGATTTTAATGTAAAAGTGTTTTATGTTGAAGGGTGCATAGAATTTAAACTCTATTTTTTAATTACGATCTTGTAGTCTAACCACAATTTATAACTAATTTGCTTCGTGCAGGTGAGGTAGGGAGCAATCATGATGAGCTAATGTCAAGTTTCTTTGCACAACCAGATGCCCTTGCCTATGAGAAGGTAAATTCATAATCTCTCTCTTATATTATCTTAGTCCACCCCTCTATAAAACAGAATTCAGCAGCAGAGATTTTAGTGTCAATTATGTCACTAACATACTCTATGTTTGCATGCATTTGTTTGGGTTAATTTGAGGCTTATAATTAACCATCTTCTTGCAAACCTAGAACAATTGCAAAAGAAGAATGTTCCACCACATCTTGTGGCACACAAGGTAATTTTTCAAATGCTCCTATATTACATTTTGAACATACAAAATAACTAGTTCCATTTATATTGTATTAATGCACAAATATATTACTTATTTTTCTATGAAGATGACTTGCTGAAAAATCTCATTTGTGGAAGCTCCTGACCTTAAAAAGATTACTGTTGTTATTTTGGGCATGGACAACTATTTCTCTGGCAATCGGTTCCCTGATTATATTTTATAAGTGTAGTAGGTAATTTTTTGTCATGGATTCTTTATTGTTTGTATGATATTTTTCCCTCATGAGATGCATTTAGGATATAAGATGTAGAAGAGTAGTAATATCCATATTGAAAGGTATTAAGGTAATGAATGTAAGAATAAGAAACTTTATAGGAAGCGGATATGTTAAACTTCAACTGGTGTAGTATAATTGTCATAGAATTTGATCTAGGATCTCTACTTGGGATGTCCTTTATCCTCATATATTTAATGAATATTTTTAACTGCATTTTATATACAATTAAATGTTGGTAAAATAATTTTTAAAGGTCCCAATGCCTTTTATCAAGAACCTGCATCTGTTTGGTGATGTTCGTAAGAGCAATATCTGGTGATGATTAAAAGTTTAAAACTCATGAGATTGTTAATTTCTGTGATTTTAGATCAAATTACACATCATTATTGCAATGCATGAATTGTTACATACTTACATGCTTTTTTTAATCCCATTTGAATAGTTAAATGTTTTTTAAAACGGTTAGATTACATTGCCAATTTGATAAGAATAGCAACTGCAGCATGCATCCACTGCCATGTTTAGTTTGCCTAATATTTTTTATATAATTATGAAGGATAATTTTGAAGGTGTTTATCATATGATGGTTAATTGGCAGAGATGGAGTGTTGGAAATTGAAAGATGATTGATTAATGAGTTTTATTGGAAGATACTTATGTAGGATATAATATTTTAGCTTTTCGTAGTTTATTAGTAGTAAACTCTAAGCGGTCTCATGTATATTTTGATATGGGTATGTTTAATTTAGTGTGAGGTGTTTGAATATTCAAAATTATGTTCATTCTAATACTTTTGGTTCATTATAAATATATTTTGTTTAAAGATCATTTTTATTATTTAAAGAAATTATTTAGTATTATTATGTATTTTTTTTCATTCTATAATATGGTATACAATGTGGCTATGCTTTACAGGTGATGCAGTAGCGTTGAAAAACGTAGCCTTTGGTCCTGGATAGCATCCCTTAAAAAGCGCACCCTATTCCCAAACGCCAAAAGCATAGCCCTTGGTGCAGAAAAGCGTAGCCTTTGAGAATATGCAACGGCTGAATAAGCATCCCCCACTAAAGCGTCTCCGAAGCCCGAAAAGCGTAGCCTTAGCCTAAGGCATCATTTTTTTTAATTTTGACTACACTTTTCAAGTGTACTTGAATGGGTGTTTTTCTTGTAGTGTATGCTGCAAATTTCACATGTCGGAATACAAAATAAATATCTAGGGCTCCTTGCATTAATACATAGATTAAAGAAAGATATATTTAGCTTCATCAAAGATAAAGTCACTAAAAAATTGTAACATTTGGAAGAGATCTTTTTTTTTTCAGCAAGTGGTAAAGAAGTTTTAATTAAGTCAGTGGATTTAGCAATCTCAATTTACACGTTTGAGTGTTTTAACCTTCCAAAAACTTTAGTTGTTGAACTACAAGACAAATGCTAAAATTCTGGTGGGGGCAGAAGCAAGGGAAAAATAGATTATAATGGATTAAATGGGAAGAAAGGTATCGATGAGAAGAAGATGGGTTGACAGGTTGACACGAGAATACAGTTGCAAATATGGAGAGAAAATTGTATATCTAATCACCCACTAATTTCATGTCCTATGATTTAGAATAATTTTTAGAATTTGGTTTGGGTTAATAAGCTATTAACAAAGCAGAACTTAGAATAAAGAGCTACTTACAATAGTTTTTGAAACAAATACAATCTAAACTATCCTAAACACGCTAATTAGGAAAGGAAGAGATATGGTAATATGGAGCAAAGAAAAGAAGGGTACCTATTCAGTGAGCTTGGGACACAAAATTAAATACCAATTCTTACATCTACCGATTGAAGTCCTTTGTATTCATTTCCACAATAAATAAATATATTACTGTCTTAGCCAACAGTATAGAATTTTACTATAATTGTGTAAGAGATATAAAAGTAAATAAATAAATTTGTGATGTGAGAAAGATACAAATTTCTATCAAATTAAGAACCATAATTCTTTTTAGGGTTAAGTACTTTTTTCGTCCTTAAGGTCTTGGGTCAAAATCAAAATCGTCCCCGAGCTTTTTTTCTTATTAAAATCATCCTCAACGTTACAAAACGTTATAAAATCATCCTTTTCTATCTCAATTTTAATATTTTGACCAAAATACCCTTAACAATTAATAAAAATAATAAAAATCAAAAACAAAAACAAAAAACCCGAATTGGTATACCAATTCTCAAAATCCCTTATCCTAAACACAAAAACCCCAATTATTCTTCTCTCTTTCAGCAACAGCAACAACTAAATTCAGTAACAATAATTCTTCTTCTCTTCTTCAGCAGCAACAAAAACAAATTCAGCAAATTCAACAATAGCAAATTCAGCAGCAACAACAACCACAAAATAAATCACTAAAAATTTTAAATTTGACAACAATTCAACAATCATCAATCGCACTTCAAATCCAAAATCAGCAACCACAAAAATTAAAAAGAATTAAAAAAATGATGTTTATGTTCTTCAAAAAACAAAGGAAGAATGAAAAAAAGAGGAACGAAGATGAATCCAAAACCCCCTAAAACAGCCAAACACCACCACTTGAACAATTAGTAAAGTAGAAACGTCTTCTGAGGCTTCACCAATACTCTCCAATCTTACGACTCTGAGCTCCGAACCGATCTTGGAAAGGGCTTCCACGTCGATAAGATCATCGGCCTCATCTTCTCCCTCTACGTTCCCAAATTCCAAGCCGATAGGATCGTTGCCCTCGTCTCCTTTCTACGCTCTCCAAAATCCAAACTTCTCTTCTTCGCTTCTACGTCGTTCATGGCTTGCAAGCCAATCGCAGGGACAGAGTCATAGACTTCTTCGCTGTCTATGGCAGTGACCTCTTGCAACGCTCACATGATTGGACTCGCTGGTTCGGCGCGTTTTGCTGTCGACAGAGACGGCAACGTGGGACTGGGCGGCAAGGTTGTGGACCTCGTTCGGGAGAAGAAGGTAGAGAAGAAGGCGGGGGCGGAGATGATACGGTGGTGAAAAGAGAGAGAAGAAGAATTGGGGTTGTGGTTGGGAGGGGGGTTCCAAAGAAAGGGGTAGGAGGAAGGGTAGGAAGAAGGGGATGAGAGGGAAGAAACTGAAGAGATTAATTATTGTTTGTGTTTTAGTTCAAGTAGATATGATATTTTTTTCAATTTCAATAGATTAAATTTATGTAATACAAAACCTTTTATCATTATGTTCATAGTTAATAATATAATTTTGTTTTGCACAACATAAAATTTCTTTAAACATAGGGATGAATACATTGTTCAATGGAGACATTATATATATAATTTGTGTATACTTTCTTTTTTCCTAAAATTTTATCAGACTAAATGCACCCACGTACTTGTGTGTGGGTCCGTCCTGCTTATATCGAAATACATCAGCAAATTTTTCTATCAATAATAAACACACAATGCGTCCATATATTTAATATGTTAATAGATATGTTTATTTATAGTTTATTATATGAAACAAAAAATGCAATGAAACATTATCATTATTCTATGTTTTTGTTGCCTTTTCTGGAAATTTAAAAAGGGACGGAGAAGGACAATACATGCACGAGAATCATAACCATAGATGAAATGTTGCATGCATGAAATTTAAGATGGATTGTTACTCGTATTTTCTATGCTGATTATTCAAGAAATTTTTTTCTTTTTCTTTTTTTAATGGGAAATTGCATTCGAGAAAGTTCTGATATCACCACGCCATACCCAAATAATCCTATAGGTACGTCCGTTACTATGTTTTTGTCTATTATGTGCTTTAATTTCAAATTAATAGGTATATGATTGAATATACATCATGCATATATGCAATAGTTAGGTTATGCTTTTGGTGTTGTTATTATTGTGCATGTGTGTTTTTGTTTCAATTTCCAATTTCTCGTTAATATTGCAAGACTAGTTGTATGTTTTGATTGTATTACATAATGTGTTGATTTTCCTTTTGATATTAATGTTAAGTTTTTGATCTTGTATTTGTTTTTGGCTTTATTTCGTTATATTTATTGATTTAATAGTAACAAAAAAATTATTTTGCAGGTGCTACAAAAGGAGGTTATTATAGAAAAAGAAGCACATTATTGTTACCACCACCACCAATACAACATGTTGATGATGATGATTATGGTAAAGATGATGAGATTGTTCTAGCAACATCAAGATCTGAAGGCGACATACTACTAATTTCATCCCCTCATTTAAAATCCTTCACATTCAATAATCTTAAGAATGTTACTGGAAACTTTGATCATGAGAATCTAATAGGAGAAGGTGGATTTGGTTATGTTTATAAGGGATGGATTAATGCTCATTCATTTGACCCTACCTTTGGAATTGGAACTGTTGTTGTAGCTGTAAAGAAGCTTAAACCTCAAGGTTTTCAAGGTCATAAGGAGTGGTTGGTAGGTTTCTTATTAATTGCTACCTATTAATTCACGGGCAATACTCACATATAGAGTAAATAATACAGAATACAGAGTATTGGCATATTTGATAATGAAATTATATTTTATTTAAAAAAGTGATAAAATTCACATAATTGATCATTTCTTTTTATTTTTTTATATTCTCTAGGCAATTTTATTCTGTACGAGAGTAAACATCTTAATTTAGTTTCAAATGAATCACCAAATTATATAGAATTTTCATGCATAATTTACAGAGTGAAGTAAATCATCTTGGACAACTTCATCATCCAAATCTAGTGAGACTTATTGGATACTGTTTTGAAGGGGATAATCGACTTCTGGTGTATGAATACATGCCAAAAGGAAGCTTAGAAAATCACCTATTTCATAGTATGTTGGTTGTTGCTGCTTAATTACTACAAAAACTATCACATAAATCTTAGCTTGGTCCATATTTAATATAAAAGATTGAATATTGGATGTAGAGGGGAATGAAACGCTTCCTTGGACAACAAGAATGAAAGTTGCTATTGATGCTGCTAGAGGACTAACCTTCCTACATGAATCTGAGCAACAAGTCATCTACCGAGACTTCAAGACTTCTAACATTTTATTAGATTTGGTATGGACATCAATAATATTAGGGAGACAATAATCAAAAATTATTTTATTTATCTTAATATCTATAATTTTATGTATATAACATCTAAAATTACATATTTATTATATTTAAGATT
>NC_029785.2:112568593-112570366 GCF_000816755.2 Arachis ipaensis | reverse complement strand
GACTAATTTTTATTATTTTTCAAGCATTTCTGATATGTATGTATGCCCATTTTATTAATTCCTGTGTAGTACTTTTACTAATTAAAATTATTGATTAATTAAATGCAGGAATTTAATGCAAAACTTTCTGATTTTGGATTGGCGAAAGCAGGGCCCATTGGTGATCGAAGTCATGTTTCTACTCAGGTCTTGGGCACTGTAGGTTATGCTGCTCCTGAATATATCCTTACAGGTAGGTTTCATTTTTTCTTCCAAAATTTGTATAGTTTCCATGCATATCATTCATATCTTATATGGCAATGCTGGTAAATAATCCCCACTCCATCTGGTATCGGCTAAATTTTTTATTTCAATTCATATTTCAACTCTAATACTACTCATTAGATTTTATCATTGAATAAAAAAATTTAGAAATTTTCGCTCATCAACAACTTTTCTTTTTGTTTTTGCCTTACATTCGAATCAATACCAGCCATTTCTCTTCATCTTTATGCTAAAAGTGCTAACCTCCTAGTCTTTTCCTAAAAAGAAATCAACAACGATATAACTTTTAGAAAAAATTTCAAATATATTATAAATACTGATGTTTAATAGTTTTAATCATCAATCTTAATCATGTAAATATTTTATTATTGAGATTAATAGTTAAAATAACTCGAACAATGCTATTTTTGATATCCTTAAAAATCTTTCCTGACTTTTATTATGCTATTGATTATTTGTTCTGGACCCCTTTTTCAGGTCGGCTAACTACAAAATGTGACGTGTATAGTTTTGGAGTAGTACTATTGGAATTACTAACTGGACGGCGTGCAATTGAGGTAACAAAATCTGGGATGGAACATAATCTTGTGGAATGGGCAAAACCCTATTTGGGTGATAGGAGGAAGTTGTTCAGGATCATGGACACTAAGTTAGCAGGACAATACTCACAAAGGGCAGCTTATATAGTTGCTCTTCTTGCTTTGCAATGCATTAGTGAGCCCAAGTTCAGGCCTCAGATGCTTGATATTTTATCTACTTTAGAAAGGCTTCCACTAACTAGTAATAACCACTCACATAGGCCCAAGAATAGGCCCATATCATCAAGCCCAAGGTTACCCAGGGCCCCTAATCAATTGGTTTTGTCTCCTTTGAGATATAATAATAGTAATAATGATAATTATTATTCACCATACAACACCGGCAGGTCACCCCTCTTGCAACCCACGCATCATTATTAATGATTCACACACTTTTTTTAATGTCAATATCGATGTCATATATTATATAATTCATTTTGTACGAGTCTGGTATATTTTACAGATTTTACAATACAAAATGAATGACAAAAAAGTTTGATGCTTATATTTGACAATGGCAAAAAAAAAAAAAGAATTTGTATATCTTCATTCTGTAAAATTCTTGTTCATTGTAATGTAAATATATTTACGTAGGTTACATTCGTTAGCCTTTTTTTGGATTGTGTTGCAAGTGGTAGGCACCCCAAGACTTTTACTTTCTTACTTGTAGTGACTAGAAATGTCTTCATAGTCTCAGATATTTGTTTATCATCAATTCATCCTTAGAAGTATTTATTCGTATTTATCTGCAAATTACAAATATAATCCAATCCGCAGAATGTCAAATTGATTTGGATCCGATTCGCACTCTAATGGAATCGCATCATGGATATCACATTTGTTTTCATAGATTCAAGCTACATATCCATATATCTACATTAAATAATAAATAAATAAATAAATAAATAAAAATATATATGTTGTGTTTATA
>NC_029785.2:112565304-112568580 GCF_000816755.2 Arachis ipaensis | reverse complement strand
GATCGAATCTAGATTTTAACCATATCTGATTCAATTCACTGAACCTCTCCTATCATATCCATTTGACAATCATGCCATTGTATTTTATTAATATAAGTTTCCAGCGAAAGAAGTTGGATTTTGTTCATATTTAGTAGTCATATTCCTTTGGAAAAAAAAGGTGATATTGAACTAGAAAACTAATAATCATATGAACCAAATTATTGAATTAGTGGTAAAATAAGATTAAAAAAAGTATAAAATAATATTAATATTTACCTACAATATTTGACACACAATATTACTTTATCCAATACCTAATTACATACATGACTATATTAATAAAAATAGGAATCATTAATTTATATTTATTATGTATTAAATTAACTAAACAAATGAATTTGATGAAATCACCATCTTAAAAGCATTCGATGCTTATTTCTCCACAAACTGCACAATTTGGGGATGAAAAATTTGTGACTCAGAAATAGAAAATTATGTCTATTAACTCAGAAGACACTATAAGAAAAATGTTAAATATCGTTAGATTTTTCGTTAAATTTAGTGTCGCAGATTTGTGTCAAATTTTCTAACAGACATAGCAATAAATTCGTCAGCTGAAATTATTATGGGCAAATTTGTATATCCGACAGCAAATTTGCTGGTAATAATTAGAAGAAAAACGGGGAAAATAGACGTGAACGTTAGTGTCGAATTTACCCGCGGATAACTCAATTAGTAGAATGCAGCATTTTGGTGACCCGCAATGCATTATTGTCGGATTTATCCGCCAGTAAATCCGACGGTAAACTTGCCCTAAATTCAAAATGCGAACCCTCTCTCTCTCTCTCTCTCTCTCTCCCTCCCTCCCTCCCTCCCTCTCTCTCTCTCTACTGCCACTGCTGCTAGTCGGAGCCCTCTTGTAGAGATTAATTTTATGATTTGTATTTTTAGAATGAGTACTTGTTGTATGTATTCTAAAGGTTTTAACTTTCTAGTATAAATTATATTGATGATATAGATTTAAGAGGTTTTTTTTATTAAAAATTAATTTATGTATGTTACATTTATATTTCAGATTTAGGGTTTAAAATTTAAGTTTAGAAGTGAATTTTTAAGAAAGGGGAAAGTGAAAATTATTGTTGAATAAAAAGTTTTATTATAAATGATGAGTCTTCTAACAAGATTGATCTAATGAGTGATTATTTTCTCTCACAAAGACAATTTTGATATAGGTTCAAAATCAACGATGAAAATTTATGAATTCAATACTTTTATATTTATTATGATAAATATTTATGGATTAATTTTATTTTAATATTTTCTTCTTGAGTTTCAATCCATGAATCTTTAATTTTCTACTTCTTGTTAAATTATGTATGTCTTAGTTTATTCAGCAACAATTACCTAAGTTATTGAAAGTATTGAAAATTTTGATCTGCTGCTAGAAATTTCTTATCTTATCTTTAACTGAATTAATGCAGAATGGTAGTCCATATGAGACTCATACTTGTTGATATTATGTTTATAAGACTCATACTTGGGAAATTAGGCAATGCTACTTGTAAAATCGAAATGTCCAAAGAACTTTCGTTTTTAATTTAATAAGGGAGATTTGAGCTTTGGATATATTATTGTATTTTTTTAGTTTCATATTATGTTTATGAGATTTGGTGAATTTAATTGAGTTTTGATTGTTGTGGTGGATTGAGAACTTGTGAAATAAGAGGTTAGGTAGATTTGTAGGAACTGTAAAATATTTTTCAAAATTGTGGGTAAATTTAATTAGTGAAAGTTAAAGTTACTAAATTTCAATGTTCTCTTCTCAAGTATCTTAATTATGTAATATCAAAGATGAGGGTGACTTACTTGAGGTATTATGACCCTCGGGATGTAGAATGTAGGTTGTTGACCTATTGACGATAAAGTAATTTAAAGTGTTTATGTACTTGGTTAAAAGGACATTAATTTGCCAATTAGTTTATACCATACTTAGAGTAAAGCTTAAACCTACGATTTGAGGTTCAAAATATATATATATCTTTTATTGATTTGACAATTAGATTATGATATAATTATATTGTTTCAGATAGACATGGCACCAGATAGAGGTGTCACCAGGCAGCCTCGTGGTTGGGATAGAAGGAGGGTGACTACTGGCTCCCATGGGACTTCTCAGTCCTTGCCTTCTACCTCGGCTACTCCTGGGTCATTACAGAATCAGTTATTTATCATAGTCTCTAACCCTAACTACGTGGGTCTTGTTGCGCCACCTAGGAATGACAAAAAAATATGTTGTCGATTACATCTTGGGCAAATTGCGACAGTTGTTAAATGGCGTCTGGTTCTTTCCAGGTTAGTTAGGATGGCACCATGAGAAATCAACCAGAGAAACATGTGTATATGTTATGGGCCTCTCCATTTCCAAATCAATGAAAACAACTTATTCTGATTATAGTGATCTTCATTCAGCTTTTGATAGGTTATCTTGAGGTTGAAAGTACCATCCGAGGAAGCATTCCAAGCAATTTGATCACTGTTTTTCCAAGGCGATGGAGGCACAATGGCCGTAATCTTCTTGACCACCTCCTCCAATAGCCACGTATCAGTTTTGCCACATTCCAGCTCCTTGAAACGGTAAGAAAATCTGTGAGAAAGCCAGAAGGATCAAAACTGTTACTTACCTGAGAGGTGAATTGGTTCAAAGGGCCCACTTCCGGTACCCAATTATGGCTCCAGAAATTAATCATAGAGCCTTCCTTGATGCGCCAAATATGGTTTTTCTAAACATCTGGCCAAGCTTTACAAATTCCTCTCCACAGGTTAAATTCATTCCACTTCCTCTCAACCCTTGGAATAATATCATTCGCTCCATTATATTTGGATATGATAACACGGCCCCAGAGAGAGTCTTTCTTTTCAACAAGACCCCACCCAGCCTTCACCATAAAAGCATGGTTCATCTTACTCGCATGACAGATACCCAAACCCCCAGCCTTCTTCGATTTACAAACTTTATCCCAGCTTAAGAGGTGGATCTTTTTAGAATTTTTGGTATCTCCTCAAAGAAAGCTCCTGCATTTACGATCAATACTATTACAAGTAAAAATAGGTAAAAGAGCATACTGCATAGTATAAAAAAGAATAGATGAAAGAATAGATTTCACCAAAAGTTATCCTGCTAGCTAAAGAGAGAGTTGATACCTTCTAAGAATTCAGTTTTGAATTCAACTTACTAATGATCTCTTTGTAGATGTACTTGGTTACTTTAGAATGAAGGAGGGGGACTCCGAAGTA
>NC_029785.2:112562788-112565299 GCF_000816755.2 Arachis ipaensis | reverse complement strand
TACAAACCAGATCTCCCACATTCTTGGAGAAGAAGACACCAGTCTTATCCTGACTGAATTTTAGACCTGAGCTATCACAAAAGGCCTTCAAACATCTCTTAATGACATCAGCCTGTTCTAGATGAGCTTCTAAGAAAAGAAAGAGGTCATCAGCAAAGCAAAGGTGGGATATCTTAGGGCCATCTTTCCTGAGGCGAATAGGCTTCTAGAACCCATGATGAACCACCGCATTAATAAGATGGGATAATCTTTTGATGCACAAAATGAAGATATACAGGGAAATAGGATCCCATTGGCAAATCCCTCTCGAAGGTGTAAACTTATCAAGGTCCTCCCCATTCTATAACATACTCCACTTGGCTGTAGAGATACAGTACAGGATAAGGTTGTCGGTCTGGGTAGGAAAGCCAATGTCATGAAGAGTGTCCTCCACAAAGCTCCATTTAAGTCTGTCATATGCTTTCTCGAAGTCAATCTTGATAGCCATCCAACATTTGGGTCATTTTTATTTCGCATAGAATGGAAAACCTCCTGGAAAATAATAAATATTATCAGAATTATGCATTCCCGGAATAAAACTGCATTGGGTAGGTTGGACAAGTTTTCCCATCAAACTCCTCAGTCGGGTAGCAATAATCTTGGTTATCACTTTGTAAGACACATTGCAGAGGCTTATGGGTTGCATTTGCCAGAAGGTGGTTACTAGTTCATTTTTGGGAATCAGTGTGATAAGAGTTTTGTTAATTTCTCCAATCTCTTCAGGGGTAGAGAAGAAATGCTTCACAAGATTGCATAAATCAGTGATGTATATGATTTATGCCGATTTGGAATTCACAAATTAAATTTCGTTGCAAGTATAGTCCAAACCGGCAATGGATCCTCACATCAAAGTTTAAATCAAGAATTATCACAATTTAAATCAATTAACCGAGAGTTTTAAGTTCTGGGTCATTCTCCTTAGGAATTGCAATAAGTGATCAATTATTGGCTATGAGGGATTGTGGTCTTAATGGCAAGAGACAAGAAATGTAAATAGCAAGGAATCAAAGAAGCATGTTGTAACACCCCAATTACCCTAAGCCTTACCTCTAGCCGTAAAGCCAAGGTTAATTAGAGGTTACGACAGTCCTAAGGCTTATACATATTTATATATGGAAGGAAATAATATATTCTAGAAGCCTAATGAAGCATATAGCTCATTTAATAGGATTTGAAAAGCGCAAAACGTACTAGCGAAGTTACTAACTTAAAGTACAAGAAATAGATACCATATAATCAAAATATCATAGTATAATATCATAAGAATCTAGCCCCGGCTCGCGGAGTTTAAGCTAGCTAGCCATATACAGACCATACATGAAACCAGACAGTAAAAACAGCTTATACAAGTTTTGATCTCTCAATACATGCCTCTAGGCTAAACAAAATATAAAAGTGAGAGATGAATAGAAAAATAAATCAAGAGACTCAAAAGGTATCTAGATCCTCCGCCTTTGTCACCATCCAGACAACTCACCGAGATTGCGACCTGCATATGAAAAACAACAAAAAAGTATGGAATGAGAATCGGAGGTTCTTAGTATGGTAACAGTGTCCAATAATGTAAGATGTA
Source organism: Arachis ipaensis (assembly GCF_000816755.2). Taxonomy (NCBI): domain Eukaryota; kingdom Viridiplantae; phylum Streptophyta; class Magnoliopsida; order Fabales; family Fabaceae; genus Arachis; species Arachis ipaensis. The sequence goes on along the minus strand of NC_029785.2, from coordinate 112,563,687 downwards.
AGGCTTCGGGACGCCGAAGGCGATCCTAGAGCTTCACATCACATACGGATATTCAAGCTTAGAACAAAATAAATAAATCAGGAACTTAAACCATAAACCGGGTTATCTAAACTTAGGGGAATTCTAACTAATATTAATCACACCGCTGTATCCCACAGCCTTCACCACCCTAACCTCCGTGCGATCCCATCGCCACCGCCTACCTAACCTCCTCAGCACCAGACAAACACAATTAATGCAAATAAGTAAAACACAGATAATATTCATATACAACAAGTAGATCAATAAGCAGGTAGGCATGTTATACAATTAGGAAAACTCAAGTAAACAAAGTGGTGCACGAATTGTGAATCACACTTTTCACAACGCGTACCACTAACCAGCAAGTGCACTGGGTCGTCCAAGTAATACCTCACGTGAGTAAGGGTCGAATCCCACGGAGATTGTTGGTTTGAAGCAATCTATGGCTATCTTGTAAATCTTAGTCAGGAAGTCAATTATGTTAATCAGTTGAATTGTGAATAACCAAGAGAGCATAAATTAAAGGTTACTTGTTGTGCAGTAATGGAGAATATGTTGGAGTTTTGGAGATGCTTTGTCTTCTGAATCTCTGCTTTTCTCTGTCTTCTGATTCACGCACGCACGTCCTCCTATGGCAAGCTGTGTGTTGGTGGATCACCGTTGTCAATGGCTACCTTCCATCCTTCCAGTGAAAACTACGCTCACGCGCTCTGTCACAGCACGGCTAATCACAGGTTGGTTCTCGATCCGGTTGGAATAGGATTTAATATCCTTTTGCATCTGTCACTAACGCCCAGCCTTCAGGAGTTTGAAGCTCGTCACAGTCATTCAATCCTTGAATCCTACTCAGAATACCACAGACAAGGTTTAGACTTTCC
>NC_029785.2:112560020-112562461 GCF_000816755.2 Arachis ipaensis | reverse complement strand
ACCAGCAAGTGCACTGGGTCGTCCAAGTAATACTTTACGTGAGTAAGGGTCGATCCCACAGAGATTGTCGGCTTGAAGCAAACTATGGTTATTTTGTAAAACTTAGTCAGGATGTCAATAATAATTCTCAGTTTTAATTGGATTGAGTAAAAGAACATGGATTAAATAATACTTGTTGTGCAATAATGGAGAATAGGTTGGAGTTTTGGAGAAGCTTTGTCTTCTGAATCTCAGCTTTCCTCTGTCTTCTGATTCACGCACGCACGTCCTCCTATGGCAAGCTATGTGTTGGTGGATCACCGTTATCAATGGCTACCTTCCATCCTTCTAGTGAAAACTACGCTCACGCGCTCTGTCACAGCATGGCTAATCACCGGTTGGTTCTCGATCTGGTTGGAATAGGATTTACTATCCTTTTGCGTCTGTCACTAACGCCCATCCTTCAGGAGTTTGAAGCTCGTCACAGTCATTCAATCCTTGAATCCTACTCGGAATACCACAGACAAGGTTTAGACTTTCCAGATTCTCATGAATGCCGCCATCAGTTCTAGCTTATACCACGGAGATTCTGATTAAGAGATCTCAGAGATACTCATTCAGTCGGATGTAGAACGGAGGTGGTTGTCAGGCACACGTTCTTGGTTTGAGGAAGGTGATGAATGTCACTGATCATCACCTTCATCACAGTTAAGCGCGAATGAACATCTTAGATAGGAACAAGCGTGTTTGAATAGAAAACAGAAATACTTGCATTAATTCATCGAGACACAGCAGAGCTCCTCACCCCCAACAATGGGGTTTAGAGACTCATGCCGTCAGAGAATACAAAGTTAGATCTGAAAATGTCATGAGATCCAAAATAAGTCTCTAAAAGTCGTTTAAATACTAAACTAGTAGCCTAGGGTTACAAAATATGAGTGGACTATGATGGATGATGCAGAGATCCACTTCTGGGGCCCACTTGGTGTGCTGGGGCCCACTTGGTGTGTGCTGGGGCTGAGACTTAAGCAATTCATGTGCAGAGGCCATTTGTGGAGTTGAACGCCAGTTTTTGTGCCAGTTTGGGCGTTCAACTCCAGTTTTTTATCCTTTTCTGGCGCTGGACGCCAGAATTGGGCAGAGGACTGGCGTTGAACGCCAGTTTACGTCGTCTATTCTTGTGCAAAGTATGGACTATTATATATTGCTGGAAAGCCCTGGATGTTTACTTTCCAACGCAATTGGAAGCACGCCATTTCGAGTTCTGTAGCTCCAGAAAATCTACTTTGAGTGCAGGGAGGTCAGAATCCAACAGCATCAGCAGTCCTTTTTCAGCCTGAATCAGATTTTTGTTCAGCTCCTTCAATTTCAGCCAGAAAAATACCTGAAATTACAGAAAAACACACAACTCATAGTAAAGTCCAGAAATATGAATTTTTCCTAAAAACTACTGGAAATAAACTAGAAACTAACTAAAACATATTCAAAACTATATGAAATTAACCCCAAAAAGCGTATAAAATATCCGCTCATCACAACACCAAACTTAAACTGTTGCTTGTCCTCAAGCAACTAGACAAATAAAATAAAAGACTAATAGGTTGAGAAGCAATAATATCTCAGAGTTTTTGATTGAAGCTCAGATCCTAATTAGATGAGCGGGACTAGTAGCTTTTTGCTTCTGAACAGTTTTGGCATCTCACTTTATCCATTGAAGCTCAGAGTGATTGGCATCTTATGGGAACTCAGAATTCAGATAGTGTTATTGATTCTCTTAGTTCAGTGTGATGATTCTTGAACACAGCTTCTTTATGAGTCTTGGCCGTGGCCCTAAGCACTTTGTTTTCCAGTATTACTACCGGATACATAAATGCCACAGACACATAACTGGGTGAACCTTTTCAGATTGTGACTCAGCTTTGCTAAAGTCCCCAATTAGAGGTGTCCAGAGTTCTTAAGCACACTCTTCTTTTTGCTTTGGACCTTGACTTTAATCGCTCAGTCTCAAGTTTTTACTTGACACCTGCACGCCACAAGCACATGGTTAGGGACAGCTTGGTTTAGCCGCTTAGACCAGGATTTTAGTCCTTTAGGTCCTCCTATCCACTGATGCTCAAAGCCTTGGGATCCTTTTTATTTGCCCTTGCCTTTTGGTTTTAAGAGCTTTTGGCTTTTTCTGCTTGCTTCTTCTCTCTTTTTTTTTTTTCTGCAAGCTTTGTTCTTTGCTGCTTTTTCTTGCTTCAAGAATCATTTTTATGATTTTTCAGATTATCAATAACATGTCTCATGTTCATCAATCTTTCAAGAGCCAACATATTTAACAGTCTTAAACAACAAATTCAAAAGATATATGCACTGTTTAAGCATTCATTCAGAAGATTCAGAAAGCATTGCCACCACATTTAACCAATTAGAATTTCTTTTATTAAACTCAAAATTTTATTGCTTCTTATTCAAAAGAT
>NC_029785.2:112558754-112559843 GCF_000816755.2 Arachis ipaensis | reverse complement strand
AACTGGTTTGAGATCCTCTCTCTTGAGTTGATTTGGGACGCCCTTTGTGTTGGTGGTCCACCTGGCTCCAAGGATACATATGTCCTCTAGGATCTTATCCAGGCCAATGTCTACTCTCATCATCCTCCTGTTGAAGGAGTCTGGATCATCCTTTAGCTGAGGTAGCTTTAATATCTCTCTGATCTTGTCAGGGGTGGTATATGAACAATCTTTCCCCTGACCATGGTCCAAAATTCGTAGCAGGCTGTTCCAGATAGTCTTTGCTTGTCAGTCTGCCACATATTACTAAAATTAAAATGGAAATACGTGTGGGATAACTGGATTTGGCTCCTCCCTGTCTTCCTGGCGTTTGAACGCCCAAACACTGCTTGTTTTGGGCGTTCAACGCCCAAATGCTGATCTCCTGGGCGTTCAGCGCCCAGTTGCTGCCATTACTGGCATTCAACGCCCATTGGGTGCCTGTTTCTGGCGTTGAACGCCCAATTGCTGTCTTTACTGGCGTTCAGCGCCCAGTGGATGCCCATTTTGGGCGCTGAATGCCCAAAATGCCTCTTTACTGGCGTTTTCTTGCCATTGAGCTCCCTATCTCTGTTTTGTGTGCAGATTCCTTCTGTAACCCTGTAAACTTATACAAATGATTCTATACCTTAGTGTCAGTGAACTTTATATAAACAAATAAAAATAAAAATAGGGCAAAAATGCTTATAGGATTGATGCCCCATGGCTGGGTTGCCTCCCAGCAAGCGCTTCTTTATTGTCTTTAGCTGGACCATGCTGAGCTTTTAATCTAGCTTCAGCCTTGAGCATTCTTGCTCAATGTTGCCTTCAAGGTAATGCTTGATTCTCTGCCCATTGACAATGAACTTCTTATCAGAATCAATATCCTGAAGCTCCACATAACCATATGGTGACACACTTGTAATCACGTATGGTCCCCTCCATCGGAATTTCAGTTTCCCGGGGAATAGCCTGAGTCTAGAGTTAAACAACAGGACCTTCTGCCCTGGCTCAAAGATTCTAGATGACAGCTTTCTGTCATGCCATTTTTTTGATTTTTCTTTATAAAGCTTGGCATTTTCGAAAGCTGTG
>NC_029785.2:112557314-112558640 GCF_000816755.2 Arachis ipaensis | reverse complement strand
GTTCAGAGGCTCTTTTATGTCCTCTGAATCCTCCATATCAGGCTGAACATCCTTAAAGATGTCTTCCAACTCTGATTCGAGACTCTCAGCCATGTTGATCTCTTCTACCAAAGAGTCAATGAGATCAACTTTCATGCAGTCTGTTGATGTGTCTGGATGCTGCATGGCTTTGACAGCGTTCAACTTAAACTCATCATCATTGACTCTCAGGGTTATTTCCCCCTGTTGAATGTCAATGAGGGATCGTCCAGTTGCTAGGAAGGGTCTTCCTAGAATGAGAGTAGCACTCTTGTGCTCCTCCATTTCCAGCACAACAAAGTCAGTGGGAAAGGCGAATGGCCCAACTCTGACAATCATGTCCTCAATCACGCCTGATGGGTATTTAGTGGAACCATCGGCAAGTTGGAGACATATCCGGGTTTGTTTAACTTCTTCAGTTAAGCCAAGCTTCCTGATAGTGGATGCAGGTATCAGGTTGATGCTTGCCCCAAGATCGCATAAAGCTGTCTTGGTGCAATCACCTTCCAATATGCATGGTATCAGAAAGCTCCCGGGGTCTTTAAGCTTTTCAGGAAAGCTTTTCAGAATGACTGCACTGCATTCTTCAGTGAGGAAGGGAAAACACCAAGGAACACCAAACTTAAAAATTTTAAGATCAAGACACAAGGAAAACTTAAGAACACTTTGAAGAACACCAAACTTAAGGTTTGGCACACAGTTTAATAGAGAAAATATTATTTATGAAAAAGGTTTTTTTTTTTAAAAAATATGATAACCAATTACCATGAACATAAACACCACGTTCTAACTAACTGAGTTATAAATTTAAAGTGTTTTAACAAGGGATAAATAATAAAAGACTCTAAACCAAAAAAGAAATATTTTTCCTAATCTAAGCAACAAAATAATCCGTCAGTTGTTCAAACACGAACAATCCCCGGCAACGGCGCCAAAAACTTGGTGCACGAATTGTGAATCACACTTTTCACAACGCGTAGCACTAACCAGCAAGTGCACTGGGTCGTCCAAGTAATACCTCACGTGAGTAAGGGTCGAATCCCACGGAGATTGTTGGTTTGAAGCAATCTATGGCTATCTTGTAAATCTTAGTCAGGAAGTCAATTATGTTAATCAGTTGAATTGTGAATAACCAAGAGAGCATAAATTAAAGGTTACTTGTTGTGCAGTAATGGAGAATATGTTGGAGTTTTGGAGATGCTTTGTCTTCTGAATCTCTGCTTTCCTCTGTCTTCTGATTCACGCACGCACGTCCTCCTATGGCAAGCTGTATGTTGGTGGATCACCGTTGTCAATGGCTACCTTCCA
>NC_029785.2:112475152-112555007 GCF_000816755.2 Arachis ipaensis | reverse complement strand
ACGCCAGTTTACATCGTCTATCCTTGAGCAAAGTATGGACTATTATATATTTCTGGAAAGCCCTGGATGTCTACTTTGCAACGCAATTGGAAGCACGCCATTTCGAGTTCTGTAGCTCCAGAAAATCTACTTTGAGTGCAGGGAGGTCAGAATCCAACAGCATCAGTAGTCCTTTTTCAGCCTGAATCAGATTTTTGCTCAGCTCCTTCAATTTCAGCCAGAAAATTACCTGAAATTACAGAAAAACACACAACTCATAGTGAAGTCCAGAAATATGAATTTTTCCTAAAAACTACTGGAAATAAACTAGAAACTAACTAAAACATATTCAAAACCATATGAAATTAACCCCAAAAAGCGTATAAAATATCCGCTCATCACAAAGCAAGCAAGCATATAGAAGATGCATATGATGAATTTCTGTCCCATTGGCTGTGATATCACATGTCGGTTATTGCCAAACCCGACAGAAAATTCAGTCGACAACTCCCGTATTAGTCTCTCTATTATGCATAAGGAGAAAAATTCCGACGGATGAGTGCCCTACCACCTTCTCCTTTCAGAGGGAAATATTCCGAGGAAGAGTGCCCTACCACCTTCCTCTGGCTATCGTATAATTCCGTGGGTTAGTGCCCTACCACCTTGCAATCAGAGAGAAGTCACATTTTCAGGAAGAATAGTTCCAAGGGATAGATGCCCTACCACCTTCTCCTTTCAGAGGGAAATATTCCGAGGGAGAGTGCCCTACCACCTTCCTTTGGTTGTGAGAAATATAAGTGAGAAGCCAAGCTTCGACTCTCACATCCGAATGTAGGCGGGAGACTGCCACAGCCTCTAAGACGGCATAATCACACAGGTCACTGCTCATAGCACACTTCCACTCATACTCATTCCATTAACCATATTCATTTCTTTCCAAATTCTCATCTCATCACAACCGTCATCAATTCGTAACTTTCCATTCTGAACTCACTAGTTCGTCAATCTCTCAATTCATATACCCTCCTTCCTTTTCACTCCACCAAACCCATCCTCACTACACCAGAAACCTAAGCCTCCGTTTTCTAACTTTCCAAAATACTACCAACTCAAACCTCCTAGGACCTTTTCCTTGTTCTAATGCCCAAAAATAAGCCCAAGAGTCTTAAAATGGTGTCACAGAAGCTTACAAGCTTGTTGGGAAGGTAAAATAGTTGAAAACAAGTTTTAAATTTGAGAAATAGGGCATATGCACGCCCAGGAAGAATTTTAAAGTGTGCGTATGCACAGGGGTGTGCGTGCGCACAGGTACAAAATTCACAAGTCTGTTCACTCGCACAAGCTGTGTTAGCACCCCCAACAGACTGACCTTCCCAACGTGTGCGTGCGCACAGGACTGTGTGTACGCACAGGTTTTAATTCCTTATTGGTATGCACGCGCACAAGCTGTGCTAACGCTGTGAACAAGGAGCCTTCCCCTGCGTGTGCGTACGCATACGTCTGTGCGTCCGCATAGATCAAGATTTTCGCAGGGTTGTGCGTGCGCACATACCAGAAATCACAAAATTCTGTAACTTTGCAGAATTTCAGATTTTTAACACCAACTTTGAATGATCATAACTTCCTCTACAAAAACCCAAATCTTACAAACTTTATATCAAATTGAAGGGTTTTCAATAAGATTTAATTTTAAACAAGTTTCAAAGAATTTGGAAGACTGAGGCAAAAGTTATGATCAGACAAAGTTTATCAAAACCCACTTTTACCAAAAGTCTCAAAACCTCAACATTACCAACATTTCCAACCAAAACCAAATCAAAACCTACCCAATCATTATAAACCACTACCACACTCAACATCTTACCTCTTCATATCATTCTCCTCCATTTCACGCCTAAATTACTCAACCATTATACCATATCTCACCACCAATCCTTTACTTTCCATTCAATCATAATTCCACACTCGTAATCATCATCATTCAACAACAACCTCTACAACCAAAACAAATCCTCATCAATTCCAATAATCATTACCAAAAAAAAATCTAACATTAACCAAGTCCATTATAAAACTCATCAACACCAATTACACTCATCAATCATCATCAATTACACTAACCAACCATAAAATCATCATCAACATCCATCTTCAAATCTCAACATCCACCAACACAATTCATCAATATTCATCATCTATCAATACCAAGCATCACCCACAATCTCATTTCATCTCAATCTAATTATTTCACACCATATTTATCATTACAACATCATAATTCATTAATACACTAAAAAAATCATCAACCCATCATAATTCATCATAAATCATCATTCAACAACTCAAATCCTCAAATCATTATACATCATCATCATACAACAATTCCAACATCCAATTTAATTTAATCCTATCCTATGGGTCACTAGCCTAAGTGTCAAGAAACATTACATATTACATAAAGGAAACCGAAACCATACCTTGGCCGATTTCCAAACGCTCCAAACACCAAAATGAAACCTCCAAACTTGATCCAAAGCCTCAACCAACTCCAACAAACACCAAAGCTCAAACTAACAACACATATATCACCAAAACCAAAACCTAAGATACATAAAACAACTAAACACAAGGGTTTAGTGAAACCTTACCTTACCCAATGATATTAGGGGTAAAATCCAACAATTACCCGCTACTAGAGATCACCTAAATAAGCAAAACCACAAAATCTACTCAAAACCATAACCTTAAAAATGCAGAAATCTAGGGCACGAATCTGGGAAGTGAGATGCAGTTTCTTATCAGATTTGCTTGAATAGAAACGTAGAGCTCGACGAGAGCTTCGCGTGGCTACAAACAACTCGTCAATCGGAGCTCCGGATCAAAAGTTATGGAGATTTGAAGGAGGAGGTGAATAGTGTTTCTTCTCTCTTCTCCCCTCTCCTTCTTGCAGCTGGTGTGTGTGTGTGTTTATGGGTGTGTTGTGTTGAATGGGTTCATTAATGAACCCTTATATATGTTGGGTTTGGGCCCAACTTGGGCCCGATCCAACCCGTTAGTGTTTTTAGCCCGTTCGGCCTAACTTTAGGCCAAACATTTAACACTAACGCCCAGTTTTTCATTTCTAATATATTTCTAGGATTTTCAACTGTGTTCACTTTTTCTCGCACAGAATCGGACAGACTTAAATTGGTTTGACCGGTTCAACTGCCGGTTTGCAGTTTTTCACGGTTTTTTGCAGAAAACACATTTTCTGACCAGAAAAGACCTACTGAGTCCAAAAATCATATTTAAATACCCAAATTCTCATTCTAACTTTTTGGAACTTAATTTGGGCATTTAAATTATTTTATTCGTGAAAATTCCGGTTCTTACACATGCAATAACTAAATATCAAAGGCAATCAAACTCAAGGCAATAAAGCAAAGGAAAGGAAAAGGGAATTCAAATGCTAAGAAACCACTTGGCAAGGATTGAGAGTCAAGGTTACCTATCTTAGCCATTGACCACAAACATGTGATAATTATGAAGAGTCAATCCTACTTAGTCAAACCTAACATCGAGAAAAAGTCAAATAGGCATAATTAATCTCAATCCACAAGTCCTAATATACTCACTAATTAGCTCAGTGAAATACTAGAGTTAGTTGAAACCAAATCAATTAACTACCCTAATATATCAATCAAGAATGGACATCAATGACTCAAGATCACCAAAGTCCTCAATTCCAAGCCAAGAGTGAGGAAAAACTATACTAAAACTAGGCCAAACATTTTGTCAAACACTTGGTGTGCATGAAAATAAAAGCATATTAAATTGCAATAAAAATAAAATCTAAAACTACCAAATGTAAGAAAATAATAATAACAACTGAATTAAACATTAATAACCATAAAAATATCAAATTGTATTAATAGAAATTAAAATTAACAAGAGTTCATCAAACTAAAGAGTAGCTCAAATGAGAAATTAACAAGAGAAATTAAGAGAATTAAGACAATAAAGCATAGAAACATAAATAAAACTACACTAGAACAAGAATTAAAGAGAGAAATTGACGAGAAAATAAACTAAGAAACCCTAATTTCTAGAGAGAAGGGGGAGCTTCTCTCTCTAGAAATAACCTATAACATGATACTAATCTAAATCTAATTACCTCCCCTTTGCCTCCTCTTGAATTAGGGTTGAAATAGCTTTAGAAATGAGTTGGATTGGGTTCTGGAGGCCCAAAATTCACTACCAGCGAATTGCATCAAATGAGGTCACGTGCTGGGACTTGTGCGTATGCACCGATGTGTGTGTACACATACTTGCTGATTTTTCCACTTATGCGTATGCACGCATTACTTGTGCGTACGAATGATTGCACGCTTCTACCTGTGCATATGCATACATACTTGTGGGTACACAGACTTGCTGAAAAGCTCCAAACTCCATTTCTTCATGAATTCTCCACTTTTACATGCTTTTTCTTTATTCCTTCAATCCAATCTTTGGCTTACAAGCCTGAAATCACTCAACAAACACATCAAGGCATCAAATGGAATTAAAGTAAATAAAATTTAGCAATTAAGGGCCTAAAAAGTATGTTTTCACTTTTAAGCACAATTTAGGGAGAATTTACAAAATCATGATATTTCATTGAATAAATACGAGGAAAGTTGATGAAATCCACCCAATTAGAGAAAATAAATACCATGAAATATGGATTCATCACATCCTTACACTTAAACAATAACATGTCCTCATGCTATACTCAAGAAAGAAACAAGAGAGGGATATTACATTTATTCAAAGCAAGGAAACTACCTATATGCAATCTATCTAAATGAATGCAACCACTTAGTCAAAATAAATCAATTTCCAAGAATACATATATAAACATATGGGCTAAAGCAATTTCAATCAAATCAAGTGCACAATTGAATTAAGTTATTGAAAAGAATTTATAACTTGCAAGATAAGCAATAATAATAGGTGGAAATATAGAATCGAGCAATTGAACCCCTCAACGGATGTGTATACACTCTAATCGCTCAAGTGTTTAGGGTTGATTCACTCAATTCTCCTCTAATCAAGCTTTCTAAGATTTGTTTTTCATCTAACAATCAACAATTATTCAATGTATGCATACAAATATCATGAGGACTTTTCATAGGTTGTAATGGGGCTAGGGTTAAGGTAAGGATGCATATGGTCAAGTGAGATTGAAATTGAATCTTTGATTAACTTAAGCTCTCACCTAACCTACATAACAACCTATACACTTTAAATGCAACCTAACTACCCATTCTTCACTTCTTCACACACTCATGCATTCTTTTCAATTCACATCTCATATGCATTGGGGCATTTTGTCCCCTTTTTATTGCTTTCTTTTCTATTTTTTTCTTTTTTTTCTTTTTTTTTTCATTTTCATTTAATTTTTTTTCAAACTAAAATATATACAAGAGCATCAATGCATATGGTTTAAACATTTAATGCATGAGTATGTATCCAATTTCCAAGATCTTCAACAAAAGATAAAAGATACACCTTTATATCAACCAATGTTCCCAAACTTACCCACATTTGAATGATACACACTCTCATTAGACTAAACTAATCAAAGATCAAAATTAAGGACATTTATTATTTTTCACTTAAGGGTAGTGATGTGCTAAAATTAAGAACAAAAGGGGATTAAAATAGGCTCAAAATTGGTTAACAACGGAAGATAAAAGGGTAGGCTTTTTGGTAAGCGAGCTAAATAAAATTATGGCCTCAATCATATAAATACATATATACATCAAACAATGGACATAAAGAATCAAAGAAATCAAAGATTGCAATCATAAAAAGAGAATAACACGTATAAGAATGAAAATAATGGTTATATGATCTAACCACACAATGAGGCTCAAAACTCACATGCTTATGTGTTCTTAGCTCAAAAACATGTTCCACAATATATTTCAAGCAAGTTTCAATAAAACAACCACCAACTCAAATCAATTAGGATATCAATGCCCTATAGATAAATTTCTTGAAAAAATTTCATCATTTTAACTAAGCTTATTATATATATGCAAAGAAATACAATAGACTATGGAAAAATGCAATTAAAGTTCTGAAATATATACAAACTAAGAAAAAATAGAATGTGCAAGTGTTTGGAATTAGAATTTGTCACCCAAGATTGCTGATCAGTGACGACCTCCCCACACTTAAAGGTTTGCACCGTCCTCAGTGCATTCAAAAGTGAGCAAGGGGGTGTACGGCGACTTCACGAGTTGCCACCTTCAGCTGGTGGATCAATCGGCTGCTGCATGCTCTTTCTCCCACTTCCTTTGTTGCTTATAGTGACTCATCCATGAAAAATAGAAAATAGGATAGTAAGATGAGTGGATGCAAAAGCAAGGAAGCAAAGATTATTGGAATGAAGTAAGAATCACTAAAATGAGTGAGTGAATAAGTTTGTGACATGAAGGAAACAAGTGTGTGTATTCTAAGTTGTGTAGTTTAGAACACACACACTAGCATAGAAAGCTATGTCACAATTACACAAAAGAAGCATGCACTTCACTTATTCTAGTGTGCTTGAGATACTTTAAAAGAGACTGGCATTGTAGGTTAAGATAAACAAACAAGTAATGAAGAAGCACAAGAGCATTCAAGCAAGAATCAATAAATTGTGAAATAGATGATAGAGAAAAGTTTGTTTGCAACACCTAAATGACATGAAGTGGAAAACATGGCAAGCATTGTCCACAAAGCTTAAAAAGCTCAAAAAATATCACTAGGGAAGCTTATGATCCAATTTCACAATTCCTTAATTTCAATGCATCAACCAGGTGACTTAAATAAAAATCAATCATAATAAGCATCACCTAACAAAAAATGCATCAACTAAGAACAAATTGCCTAACGATAGATAATAAAATTAAATTACATAGTGGCTAGCTACAACATGCAATTTAGAAATCCAACAAGATTCATGAAGGCAAAGTATGACTTCATTAAAGACATCCAATAATAAATAACAATAAAATTCAGCAGCAATATCTCAACAGAATCAACAAATCAACTCAATCATCCAACACTTAGAACCAAAATAGAAAATTAATCTAACTAACTAAATAACTAATGAACTAACAAACTAAGTAACTAACTAACTAAAGGTGAGTATGGTGGATGGTGAATGATAGTGATGGATGATGGTTGAAGAAGAGAAAGAAGAGAGAAGAAGAGAAAAGAAGAGAAGAAATAAAGAGAAGAGAAGAAAAGAAGTAAGGTGGTGTGAGAACAGAGTCGTGCGGCACACACAGGGTCGTGCGTATGCACAAAAGGTGTAAAATGAGGGTGTGCGCATGCACCAGCATGTGCGAGCGCTCCAAGTAGAAAGTGTGAATCGGTTTGTGCGTACGCACACAAAGAGGGATTTTTTTTTTGCAAAAAGGTCAGGTGTGCACGCGCACATTAAGGTGCGTGCGCACAAAAGGAAAAAAAAGGGGGTAGGGTGCACACGCACAAGCTAATGCGAGCGCCCTGGACAGAAGAAGTGATAAGGAGTGTGAGTGCGCACAGAGCTGTAAGCACACACAGAAAGCCTTTTTTTTAAAGAATATGAAACGTCAAAATTTAACGACCAAATTGGCATCTGTGTGTACGAACACAGGTCCGTGCGTAACAAGAGGCAAAAAGAGGGGGATGCGAACCCACAAGGTGTGCGATCGCTCCCAACAGAGGGGTATTAATGAGTGTGTGTACGCACAGCTGGGTGCATACGCACAAAATGCATATTTTTGGGGAGGTGTCCGTATGCACAGGTGTGTCCGCATGCACATGCTCTGTTTTTTCTAAAAAAAAATTTAGTGCCTTTAAGGCATCAAACATGACATCTAAAATAGCTTTTCAACCCCAAAATATGTTATTCCTCAAAAACACATGATCAAAATGAAAATTTAATCAAACTAAGCTAGAAATTAAACTAAACATAAGCTATCTACAAGAAACAAAATGCAATGAATTGAAATTATATACAAAGAGAAGTTAAGAAGATGTTGCCATGGTGGGGTGTTTCCCACCTAGCACTTTCATCTATTGTCTTTAAGTTAGACAATTGGGAGAGCCCTTGCTGTGGTGGCTTCTGCTTGAATTCTTTCTTGAATCCCCACCAATGTTTGCATTTCCAATGTCCTCCGGGATCCCAAATCTTATGCACCCGATCTTCTTGTTGACTCATGTGATTCCATCCGGGTGGCAAGCATTTAGAGTTCCCACTCAAGCATCCAAACATCTTCCAAGATCTACTTACTTGAGAATTACACCAACCATTAAAGCAAAACTTCAAAGACTCAACTTCTATGAAGCTAGAATCATGTTTCCAACCACTACCTAATTTTCCTTTATTTCCCAATCCACAAATATTCCTAAATTGACTATCATTTTCGATTAAACCATATTCAAGTAGGATTATGAAGCTCAAGGTTAAAGATGTTACCCATTTAAATGAAGGAGGAGATAGTGACTTTGGAGGAGGGACTTCAAATAGCTTTGTCAATGTGGGTTCTAATCCCTTTTTCTCTTCTTGTATGATCTCCACCTTTTCAAATTTTTCAACCATTTCTTCTAATTCCTTGATCCCAACCTCTTCCACTTGCAACTCATGCTTCAAGTCCTCTTCTTTTCCCTGTAGTTCCAAGCTCTCTTCCACTCCACATGCTTCAATTGAAGTTGATTCTTTACTTTCATCCATGGAAGTACTTAAATTTTTGGAAGAGTGTAGTGAGGCTAAGTGAGATAGGGCTCCGGCTAAGGTAGCCATGATGTTGTCTTGCCTCTTTTGGTACTCTTCTTGCTCTTGAAGGAAGAATTGGAATGCTTCCTTCGTTGAAGGTTGTGGGAAAAAAGGAGATTCTTCATGTGAGAGAAGGTCCTCATATGTTAAAGGTGGTTGATATTGATAAGGGTATTAAGGTGGTGTGGGGTATTGGTGTTGAAATTGTGGTGGTTCTAAGTGTGGTTCAAAAGGTTGTTCATGAGGTACATAAGGTTGACAGTATGGTAGGTATAGGGTAGGCTCATGTGGTGGTGTTTGGTGATAGTGTGATGTGGCTTGTGAGTAAGATTGATCATAATGTTGAGGGTTTGATTGGTGTTGGTGTGCATCAAGAGGTGGATGGTGAAAAAGGAAGTGGATATTTATAGAGGTGGGGTTAGTAGGGTTCGGTTATAGGGGGTGAATGGGAGGGAAAATAAATTTGAATTGTGGTGAGTGGAGAGTGGGTAGGCAATTATGGGGAAGGTGAATGTGGAGAGATTGATGGGATGTGATTGATGGATGGAGAGGTTATAAGTGTATGGGAAAGTGGGGGATGAATGTGGATGGAATGGTGGCTAAGGGAGAGAGAGAAGGAGGGTAGTTAACTGGTCAAAGTGGGTGGGGGTTAGGGTTTTAGTCGTTGGTTAAACCCTTTCCTCCATATTCGAAACTGGGAGCTGAATGCCAGGCTGGCGTTTAGCGCTAGCAAGGGACAACTCTCTTTTTTTTTTGTTACTTTGGGGATGAACCACATGTGGCACTAGACGCCCAACTGGCATTTAGCTCCCTTGGTGGGGTGAATTTCAGGTTCCTTATAGGCGTGAAACGCCTGATAAACCCATATTTCATGAGTTCTTTTGTGCTTAATTAGAGTGATTTATTCAACTCTTCACCTACTTATTCACATTAATTGCATGGTTTTACTTTCCATTCCTTATTATGTCATGTGAAAAAACATGTTTCCTAAGCTTTAAAAATTAATTATTTTAATTACCTTTATTTCCATTCGATGCCGTGATTAGTGTGTTGAGTAGTTTCAGATTTTCTAAGGCAGAATGACTTAAAGGATGAAAAAGGAAACATACTAAAATGGAAGGAGAAAGCAAAACGGAGCTTTAAAGAAACCGGTATCCACGCGATCGCATGGATGACGTGATCGCGTGCCAAGCACAAATCAGCAGCGACGCGGCCGCATGACTGACGCGACCGCGCGCCTTAAGCAGAATACACATGACGCGGTCGCATGACTGACGTGACCGCGCGGCAAGGAAAAGCTCCGAATGACGCGACCGCGTGACCCACGCGGACGCGTGACAGAGGCCACGCACCAGAAATTACAAAATACGCCCTCAGCGAATTCTGAAGCCCTTTTTGGCTCAGATCCAAGTACAGACAGCATAGATCAGAGGTTATAAAGTGTGGGAATGCACCCATTCAAGAAGAGCTCGCATATTTTCACCTTTCAATGATTTAGATTTAGTTGAGAGGGAGATCTTCTCTCTCTCTCTTTTAGGATTTAGGATTTCTTCTTGTTTTGGGAGTAACTCTGGATCCAGGTTTAATGTTCTTTTAGTTTTACTTTTATTTATTTATTCCAACATTTGAATTGATTATTATAATTTACGAATTATTCCATGTTACAGATTTCTAATTGAATTAATGATAATTTGAGGTATTTTCAGTTTATGATTATTCTCTTTGATTTAAGTTGCCATTGCTTCCCATCTAAGGACACTTTTATTATCTCAGCGATTTACTTTTTCCCCTTTTGGTTTTGGTTAAGAATTCAGTAACTCAACAGTTATTAAACTCAACATAATTAATAATCGTTACCTTGCTAATTGAGTTGAACTTAAATAATCCCAACCTTTTCTTAGGAAATAATTAGGATTCAAAGGTCAATTTAATTAGTCCCTTGACTTTCCTTTGCTCTGGTAAAGGTTGACCAAGTAGAATTAAGATACAACTTTCATTATTGTTGAGAAGGATAACTAAGTTGGACTTCTAATTTCCCTTATCTTGCCTAAAGTTGTTTTACAGTTATTATTTATTTTTACTTGCCATTTAATTCACTCGTCATTTAAATTACTTGCTTCTCACCTTCTAACTCTTCACCAGTCGCCATCATATGATCCTTCCTTACCCCAATACCAATCCAATCGTTCCCAATCATCACCACTTTTCTTTGTATCATGTCCAAGTCTGGCAAACCGCGAAGCAAAGAATCGCCTAAAAGAAACAGTAACTAAATTTCAAACAACCATTCAACAACTGGAGCAAGCACTAATTCAATGGGCCACTAGGCGCTCAAGTATACAAGGATCAACCATAGCCCCATGTGGACAGCCCGATTAAGAGCGTAGCATGAAAGAAATACTAGAGACTCCAGTGGACAAGACAGAAAATGAATTCGTACTAGAACAAGTGGAAGAAGCTGTCATTGTTCAAGAAGAAGAATTGGTTGAAGATCTAGGCGATGCTGAACTTCCTTGGGAATACAGAATTGAGGAAAAATCCATCCGAGATGCCACAGTTGATGCTAAGGAGGACACCGTACAATCTCCAAGGCAAGTCGTTTACGAGGAATCAGACGGAATAATCCAAGAAGCAAATTTCCTTGATGATGATAGTCACAAGTCTAGTTCTCCTAGTAATGAACTTGCGTTCGCAAGTGAATTCTCTGAGATCGAAGAATCTTCCCCAACTGAATATGAAGATGATGCGGAGGTAGATTTCTCTCAACCTCCAATCTATGACTCAAGTGATGAGGAAGACATAGAAGACTTTGACCAGGATACAGATACAATTGAAGATCTTTGCAAGGAAGTGGAAGAATTGACAGAAAAGCACAAGGAAATGGAACTCGCAGAACCACCAAAAACACCTATCCCAAGGCCATTACCACCCAATACAAGCTTCAAGTGGGTACAATCCTTAACTTATAATTTTACTTATTCACTTGAATATGGTTTGCTTGAAACAGATGGCCAGCTTAGACCTCTCTGCGGCTTTAAGAGTAAGAGGAAAATGGCTCGTATTCAGAGCTGGTGCACCAGGTTCAATAAGGTTCTACGCTTCACCTCGAGGTACACAGATTGGTATCGTGCTCAATTGCATGGATAATGGAGAATGTTTGGTCACCACGGTGAGATTCTACTCTTTAACCCGCCCGAATGGAAACTTACAAATCAAAACGAAGGCGGATCTAAAAACACAGCTTGGGATCATGGATTATGTTCTGACATTCGTCATCCCGGAAGGCTGGATATCTGTTTAAAGCTGCGCAGAAGCTTTACATGCCTAGTTTGGGACCCCGGAGGCTATTGGCATTCCAAGCACTGGTGGAAATTTTTGGACGAATTTAAACACAAGCCACCATAACAGGATACTCTTCCAATGTCCAACTTAAGGACTTTAACTAAAAGTGCTAGGTGGGAGACAACCCACCATGGTATGGTCGCTTCTTTTTCAATTTATTTCTTGTTAATTGCTTTCATTTTTCCTTTTTCATTTTAATTTATTAAACCTGGAATCGTGCATAAGCATCCATGATAGTCATTGCATTCTGCACTTTACATGCATATAAAAAAAAGGGGTTTGCATGACGCGACCGCATGCCCCATGCGATCGCGTCATATCGCGAAAAACACCACCCATGCGACCGCGTGACCCATGCGGCCGCGTGATATATATATCGGCGTAAGGATCCAACGAACAGAAAGTTGGGCTAGAATCATGCGGCCCTTGTGCGTTTCGCACAAATTGGCCCACGCGATCGCATGCCCCATGCGATCGCGTCACATGTACAATATCAATCCCACGCGACCGCGTGAGCGACGCGATCGGTCACATGGGTTGCACATCACCCCCAAAAGGAGACAGAGAGTTGCGCTAAAACGGCGCTGGAGTCATGCGTTTAGCACAACTTCCAGCGACGCGATCGCGCGACCCATGCGATCGCGTCACCCTTCTTTCCCCCCTCTCGTGCGATCGCGCACCCCACGCGATCGCGTCACTCCCATTCTCGTCCCAACCACGCGACCGCGTGCCCCACGCGGCCGCGTGGATAATGCAGCTTGAATTTTTTAATTTATATGAACTGATTAAATTGCTGTTTATTTTCCGGGACAATCCAATTTTAGCCGGAATGCTGCCCAAATTTTTTTTTTTTAAATTTGTTTTCATTCATATTTTGGTTTGGCATTTCTGAAATCTGTTTTGCTCTGCTTTACCCAAACCACTACATGAATGCTATGGCAGACCTTCTCACCCTTTTTGATTTCCTGGTTCATAAACTGCTTGTTCAATTATGAGTACTTCTATTCTTACCTATGAATCCTTGTTATATGGTTTTTTTTCTCTATGCCACTTACTTTAACCCGCACTTTACTAACTCACTGATTTTAATTTACTAATTTCTTTTTCAAATCCTAACCATACTAACCCTTTTGGTCTCTTTTATGATTATTTTCACTTTCCTCTAACTTTCTAACCATGGCATATTGCTTATTTTCTTTCCATTTAACATTCATTCAATCACATCTCAATTACTCATTTTCCTTATTCTATTTCTCCCTTACCGCTTTGAGTTTCCTTTGTTTAATTGCCTATTTGCTTTCCTATTTTTTATCCATTCCTGATTTTCTATTTTTCAGGATGTCTGCCTCACACAGGAAAGGTAAAGGCAAGGCCACTGGCAAGCGCAAGAGAGGAGATTCCTCCCAGTCCATCATTGCTCTAATGCACAATTCATCATGGCGGGAGAAGAACTTCACACCGCAGGAGAAAGCTAACCAGCTGTTTCCTGCTAATGATCCTATAAAATTTGCAAACCGGTACTGTGAACTGAAGTACCCGGCTTTTGCAAACTCCAGAAATCTATACCTGGAATGTACCTTGAAGATTCCAGAGGCCCTCCAGCAGTACACTACTGAGCAAATCAAGCAACGGGGCTGGTTCTTTCTGGAGAGACCACTGACAGAAGTCAATGCATCTTGGTTACGGGAATTCTATTGCAACTACTACCTTACTACCCTAGATGCAGTGAACCTGAGGGGAAAGCAAATTCTGGTCACAGAGGAGGCCATAGAGACCATTCTCTAGCTCCCAGCCAAGTCCGATCAGCCAGATGGTTTTGCACAGGCTGAGGAGGACATGGGCCATATGCAGTTTGACTGGGATGCCGTAAAGGCACGGATAGCTCTCGACCCTGCTATTCTTTGGGAGATGGGTCAGAACACCACTATGCCTAGAGGGATCAAGAGAGTGTACTTGAACGATGAGGCTCGGCTATGGCATTAGATCTTGAGTAATTTTGTGATGCCGAGTACTCACGAGACGGAGATCCCTGCTACCATGATCACCCTCCTTTGGTGTGTGCTGGAGGGTAAGGACATATACTTACCTCGTTTTATCCGACATTATATGGCCAGGGCCCACGTACGAGGCACCCTCCCCTTTCCTTACCTGGTTACACGGCTAGGCCGTCAGGCTAATGTGCCTTGGGAGGATGCCGATGAGAGACCACCAGCAGCGGACTGCAGGAAGATCATCCCGCACAGCAGGAACTTCCTTGCTTTGGGCTACAGACCACCACCTGTCACTGCTACTGATGAGACAGCCCCTCCGTCTGCTGGACCCTCTTCATCCACAGCTGCCCCAGCAGCCCCTGCTGCCACCACTGCACCTCCACCCGCCTCTGAGCTGGTCTATCGCCTCGTGCACCGTCTATTCCGCCAGCTTGATCAGATGAAGCGCCGTAACAGGCGCCGGTATGAGAGATTAGAGCGCCGCAGCAGGCGACGCTATTCCCATCTGAAGCTGATGATCAGACAGGGCGCCGACATCCCCTCCGAGCCCGACACCCCTTCAGAGCCATCAGAGGATGAGCACGAGGAGGAGCCTCATTCCCAGGCGGAGACTCCTCAGCAGGCAACCACAAAGCAGGCTGCCCCGCATCAGGAGGTTATGCCCCAGATAGAGGCTGTAGATCCGGAGATCCCGCTCCAGTCCGTCCCACCTCCACAGCAGCCAGACCCTCAGCCCACCACCGCCACGGAGACCCCAGCTACCATTCCTACCATTGATGACACTCCTTCACACCAGGCTTGATTGAGCATCGAGGACGATGCTTCATTTTAAGTGTGGGGAGGTCGCCATCTCTGGCGTTTATTTTGGTGAACCACTACATACTTTTTCTTTTATTTTGGATATTTTTTTCTGTATTTTTCTCTTTTTCTTTTACTGTTATTTTCTGAGTACTTATACATTGCTACTTGTGTATTTTACTCTATTTTCTGCATTTTGCATTTTTTGTTCATATTTTAGTTATTTAGTTTAGTTTAGTTTGCAATTCTGATTTATTAGTGGATTAATTAGTATAGTTTACCCTTTTTAGCATAAGATAGTATAGTTTAAATGGAAAAATATAAAAAGGAAGTAAACTAGAAACTTTAACAGAATCAAAATAACCCACACCTTGTATATATAGCATTACATGTTAGTTGACAACATTTCATCAAGGAGGAACATTAAAAATTTAAAAGCTACCCTAAATAATTTTTTTCAAGAGAATAATGGGAATTTTTAACTAAAATGGAAGGAGAAAGCAAAACGGAGCTTTAAAGAAACTGGTATCCACGTGATCGCGTCCCAAGCACAAATCAGCAGTGACGCGGCCGCATGACTGACGCGACCGTGCGCCTTAAGCAGAATACACATGACGCGGTCGCATGACTGACGTGACCGCGCGGCAAGGAAAAGCTCCGAATGACGCGACCGCGTGACCCACGCGGACGCGTGACAGAGGCCACGCACTAGAAATTACAAAATACGCCCCCAGCGAATTCTGAAGCCCTTTTTGGCCCAGATCCAAGTACAGACAGCATAGACCAGAGGTTATAAAGTGTGGGAATGCACCCATTCAAGAAGAGCTCGCATATTTTCACCTTTCAATGATTTAGATTTAGTTGAGAGGGAGATCTTCTCTCTCTCTCTTTTAGGATTTAGGATTTCTTCTTGTTTTGGGAGTAACTCTGGATCTAGGTTTAATGTTCTTTTAGTTTTACTTTTATTTATTTATTCCAACATTTGAATTGATTATTATAATTTATGAATTATTCCATGTTACAGATTTCTAATTGAATTAATAATAATTTGAGGTATTTTCAGTTTATGATTATTCTCTTTGATTTAAGTTGCCATTGCTTCCCATCTAAGGACACTTTTATTATCTCAGCGATTTACTTTTTCCCCTTTTGGTTTTGGTTAAGAATTCAGTAACTCAATAGTTATTAAACTCAACATAATTGATAATCGTTACCTTGCTAATTGAGTTGAACTTAAATAATCCCAACCTTTTCTTAGGAAATAATTAGGATTCAAAGGTCAATTTAATTAGTCCCTTGACTTTCCTTTGCTCTGGTAAAGGTTAACCAAGTGGAATTAAGATACAACTTTCATTATTGTTGAGAAGGATAACTAAGTTGGACTTCTAATTTCCCTTATCTTGCCAAAAGTTGTTTTACAGTTATTATTTATTCTTACTTGCCATTTAATTCACTCGTCATTTAAATTACTTGCTTCTCACCTTCTAAACCCCGATTACAACCCTTATAACCAATAATAAGAACACACTTCCTCGCAGTTCCTTGAGAAGACGACCCGAGGTTTGAATACTCGGTTATCAATTTCAAAGGGGTTTGTTACTTGTGACACCCAAACGTTTGTACGAAGGGATTTCTGTCGGTTTAGAGACTATATCTACAACGCGACTATTTTTATGACATTCTTTACTGGCAAAAATCCCAACGTCAACGCCCTATTGGAATTAAAGGCCAGTCTGCTATGCTCCCTTTCTGGCGTGAAACGCTAACCTTGCCAGCCTCATTCTTGGCGCTAAACGCCCTCCCTGGCATTTAGCGCCCAAAATATTTTGATCCAATGTACTCCAGTGTGTTTTTTTCTTCATTTTGAATTCTTCTATCCCTGTTCTAAGCACTATGCATGACCATAAACAAGATTAAACCTAAGAAAACTTATGAAAATCAATGAAAATAAAAATAAAGATCAAACTACAACAAAAACTAAAACCAAATTGAAATAACACTAAAGGATACTTATGGTTGGGTTGCCACCCAACAAGCGCTTCTTTACCATCACTATCTTGACGGTTAGCTCCTCTAAGGAGGAGGGTCATAGGGGCTCAGATCTTCACCGCTCACTGTGAACTTTTTTCCTGTGCTCTCATGAATCAGCTTAACATACTCCCGAGACAGGATCCTATTCACAGTATGTGGTAGGATTGGACTTCTAGTGAGTACCACTCTCATCCCAAGTGAGAAGTCTTTAGTGGGAATCTTTTTGTTCCTCCAGCCCTTTGGTACCTTCTTCTTGGGACCTCCTCCCTTCTTGGTGGGTGGTGAATGTCCAACACCAAACTTAGGTTTGATGTCAGGGGATACTATATAGGTTTCCACCAAGGGGGTAGGCTTAAGCAATGATCTCTGCATGAAGGTACCTCATGTTCCAGAGATTGGTGAAGGTTTAAAAACCTTGAACACTAAATAGTTTTTCCACAGCCTCAGGACTAGTTCACCTCTCTCAACATCAATTAATGCTCTTTCGGTGGCCAGGAATGGTCTTTCTAGAAAGATGGAGTCTTTTTCGTCCTCTCACATATCAAGTATTACAAAGTCTGTGAGAAGGAAGAGCTATCCAACCTTGACCATGACATTTTCCACTAGCCCGTATGCCTGCCTCAGAGACTTGTCAGCCATCTCCAATGCTATCCTTGTAGGTTGTGCTTCTTGAATTTTCAACTTCTTCATTACAGACAAGAGCATCATATTGATACTTGAGCCAAGATCACAAAGAGCTTTGTCAAAAGTAATATTCCCAATAGTACAGAGAATCCAAAAGCTCTCCGGATCTGGCATCTTCTTAGACAGCTTGCTCTGAATGAGTGCACTACACTCCTTAGTTAGCACCACTATTTTATCTCCCTTCAAGGCTTTCTTCTCAGAGAGTAGGTTTTTCATGAGTGCCACATAGGGGGGCATTTTCTCCAAAATCTCAGCAAAAAGAATATTGATTTGTAGCTTTTTAAAGATTTCCAAGAACTAAGAGAACTGCTCATCCTTGGTCTCCTCTTAGAGCTTCTAGGGTTGTGGTGTTTCAGGCTCTTGAATAGCCTCCCTAGGTGGGGCGTGTAACAATGCATCTTTAGCCTGTTCCGGAGTTTCTTTTTCTTCTGACCCCTGTGCATTTGGCACCTCCTTCTTCAGTATGGGCTCTTTATCCATTGTAACTCTTCCAATGGCCAGGAATGGTCTTCTTAGTATGATAGAGTCATTTGCATCCTCTTCCATATCAGGTATGACAAAATCTGCAAGGAGGAATAGCTCTCCAACCTTGACTAAGATATTTTTCATTAGCCCATGTGCCTGCCTCAGAGACTTGTCAGTCATCTGCAATGCTATTCTTGTAGGCTGTGCCTCTTGAATTTGTAGCTTTCTCATTACAGACAAGGGCATCAGATTGATTACTGGAGCCAAGATCACAAAGAGCCTTGTCAAAAGTGACATTCCCAATAGTACAAGGAATCTGAAAGCTCCCTGAATCTAACATCTTCTTTGGTAGCTTACCCTGAATGAGTGCACTACATTCCTTGGTTAGCACCACTATTTGATCTCCCTTTAAGGCTTTCTTTTCAGAGAGTAGGCCTTTCATAAATGCCACATAGGGAGGCATTTTCTCCAAAATCTTACCAAAGGAATATTAATTTGTAACTTTTTAAAGATTTCCAAGAACTGAGAGAACTACTTGTCCTTGGTCTCCTCTTGAAGCTTCTGAGGTTGTGGTGTTGTAGGCTCTTGAATAGGCACCTTAGGTGGGGTGTGTAACAGTGTAACATCAGCCTTTTCTTGAGCTTCTTTCTCCTCTGACCCCTTAGTAACTTGCACCTCCTTCTTCAGTATGGATTCTTTAGCCATTGTGAGGGCTTTACACTATTCTCTTGGGTTTATCTCTGTGTCAACAGGAAGAGTATTAGGGGGTCTCTCAGGTATTCTCTTGCTCAGCTGACCTACTTGTACCTCCAAGTTACGAATGGAAGCTCTAGTCTCCTGCATAAAGCTATGGGTACTCTTGGAAAGTTCTACAACTAGAGTGGCCAAGTCAGGAGTATTCTGAGGCTGGGTGGACACCTTCTATTATTGAGAAGCTTGAAATTGGCGGTTACTAAAGTTTTTGAACTTGTTCTAATTGAAACCCCTTGAGAGTTGTTATTGAAGTTCTGCTGAGGCCTCTGGGATTGCTCTTTGCACCCAAAGTTAGGGTGATTCCTCTATCTCTGATTGAATGTATTCGAATAGGGATCATTGTTAGGAGTTCTAGAGGAATTTTCTATGTAATTTACTTGCTCATGAGTGGTTTGAGCACAATTATCGTTCTCCCCTTAGTTCAAGCCTCCACTCATGTCATAAGATGCATCTTGAGTACTGACAGTTGAGACTTGCATCCCACTCAAGTGTTGAGAGATCATACTGATCTGCTATGACATGATCTTGTTTTGAGCCAGAATGGCATCCAGGGTGTCCACCTCCAAAACTCCTTTCTTCACCGGATTACCTAGATTCATAGGATTTCTCTCAAAAGAGTAAAGATATTGGTTGTTAGCAACTATCTCAATAAGCTCATTGGCCTCTTCAAGCGTTGTCTTCATATGCAAGAAACCACCAACAGAGTTGTCCAGTGACATCTTGGCCATCTCAGAGAAGCCATCATAAAAGATCTGTAGCTTGGTCCACTCTAGAAACATGTCAAGGAGACACCTCCTGATCATTACCTTGTACCTTTCTCAGGCCTTATAAAGGGACTCTCCATCTTTCTGCCTGAAGGTCTGGACATCCACCCTAAGCCTAGTCAGCTTCTGAGGTCGAAAAAATTTGGTCAGAAATCTAGTGACCACCTTTTTCCATGTGTTTAGGCTCTCCTTGGGCTGAGAATCAAGCCACTGTTTTGCTCTGTCCCTCACCGCAAATGGGAAAAGCATGAGCTTGTAAACCTCAGGATTCACTCCATTCATCTTTACTGTGTCACAGATCTACAAGAAGTTAGAGATGAATAGGTTAGGATCCTCCTGAGGGAGTCCGTGAAATTGGTAGTTCTGTTGCACTATAGTGATCAACTGTAGCTTCAGCTCAAAATTATTATCACCAATAGCAGGTACTGAAATACTGCACCCATAAAAGTCAGAGTGGGGACAGTATAAGAGCTCAGAGTCCTCCTTGCATGCTCATTAGCATTTGGGTTTCCTCCATTAGGGTATATGGTGAGCCCTTCAGCTTCCTTCTCAAAGGACTCCTTGAGATTCTCTCCGATTTTGTAAGCTTTGGTTTGTTGCAAATGTAGCCTCAAGGTCGCGGAGTTGTCCAGAGACATCTTGGCCTTCTCAGAGAGGCAATCATAGAAAATCTACAGCTTGGTCCTTTCTGAAAACATATCTGGGGGACACTTCCTGATCATCTGCTTGTATCTTTTTCAGGCTTCATAGAGGGACTCACCATCTCTCTGCCTGAAAGTCTGAACATCCACCATCAGCTTGGTCAGCTTCTGAGGTGGGAAGAACTTGGTTAGAAATCCATTTACCACCTTGTGCCAGGAGTCCAAGCTCTCCTTTGGCTGAGTGTCTAGTCACTGCTTTGTTCTGTCCCACACAGCAAATGGGAAGAGCATGAGCTTGTAAACATCAGGATTCACTCCATTAATTTTCACAGTGTCACAGATCTATAGAAAATTAGAGATAAACAAATTCGGATCTTCCTGCAGGAGTCAATGAAACTGACAGTTTTGTTGCACTAGAGTGATCAATTGTGGCTTTAGTTCAAAATTATTAGCACCATTAGCAGGTACTGAAATACTGCGCCCATAAAAGTTAGGAGTGGGGGCAGTGTAGGAGCTCAGAGTCCTCCTAGCATGCTCGTTCAGATTCCCACCGTTAAGATCCATAGTGATCTTTCCAGCTTCCTTCTCAAAAGTGTCCTTGAGATTCTCACTGGCTTTGTAAGCTCTAGCTTGTTGCAAACGACATCTCAAGGTCCTCTCACGCTCAGGATCAAATTTAAGAAAGGGTTCTTTATCCCTGTTCCTGCTCTTAAACAAGCAGAAGTCAAAGAAAAGTGGGGATCTCTATGTCAGAGTATAGAAAATTCCCTGTGAGATATCCTATGTAAAAGGAAATAAAATAAAATAAAGCAAACAATTAAATTAGAAATTTCAAAAACTACTAAAAGAAGGTAAACTAAAATTTTTGAAAATTAAACAATAAAAAAATTAAATTTTTCGAAAAAAATAAAAACTACTAAAGGGACAATAAACTTAAAATTAAAATTAAGGGAAAATAAATAAAACTGAATTCAAAAAATTAAAGGAAAATAAAATAAAAATAAATGGACAAAACTAAGAAAAATACCTAATCTAAGCAACCAGACAACTGGTAGTTGTCAATTACCGTCAATCCCCAGCAACGGCGCCAAAAACTTGGTGCAGAATTTCGAATATCCACAATTGAACTAGTAAGTGCACCGGGTCGTCTAAGTAATACCTCAGGTAAGTGAGGGTCGATCCCATGAGGACTGAAGAACTGAGCAACAATGGTCAACTGATTGGCCTAGTCAGACAAATAGAAAAGTGGTTTTGTGGGTTTTCAAAGGCATTAAACAATAAAACAAGAGTAGAGAAAGCAAATAATACGTTTGGTGTGAAAGTAGTGGGAGAAAATAGTTAAGGTATCGGAGGTGTTTACTTTTCTAGATTAAGATTTCTAACCAACTTTTTTAATCATGCAAGATTCATTTCATGGCAAACTGTAATTAACTAAACTGTAATTAAGATTTCTTAGTGATTTAGTTTCCTCTAACCTTCATCAACTGCCAATCTATTGGTCACTTGATTCCGATCAGAAGGTTAAGTGCATGTCTAGTTTACGGCCACAAAAACCCTAATTACCCAAAGCTAAACGGATTATATATCACGTATCCAGATTAGTTCAAGTAATTAATAGTTTAGGAGGATTTTACTTTCAAGCTGTTGTTCAGGTGAGAGACCTCTCTCGAGAATCACAAGAACGCATATAGAAAAAGGGTCATACTCTCGTTCCACCCAGATTCATGATGCACGAAAACTTGTCTCTCAACAAATTTCCCTCAGCAAGTATACCGAATTGTCGTCAAGTAAAAACTCACAATAGAGTGAGGTCGAATCCCACAGGGATTAACGGATTAAGCAATCAATGGTTAATTGATTATCCTAGTTAGATGAATCAGATTGGAGTGATAAGCAACAAGGAAATGTAAATTGCATGAATGTAAAGGAAAAACTATAAAGTGTAGAAAAGTAAAATGGCAAGAAAAGTAAATGTAAGAACTAAAAATAAAATGAACATTGGGATCAAGAGATATTGCAATCCTCTGGATCAAGTTCATTCTCATCTCTTCCTCAATCAATGCATTCATTGATCTCCTTGGCAATCTTAAGTGATTGGATCCCAATTCCTTGGCAACCCAATCTCTCTAAACTTGAATAATTTCCCAATTCCTTGATTTAATTGTTCATGGGAAGAGATAAAGTTTGGTCACTGATTATACTACATGTATTTCCAAATCAAAGTGTTGGTAGGATTATATGTCACTATATCCATCCAAACCCCAATTCGGTCCAACATGAGAAAGCAATTCTATCATGATCTCCTCATCCCTTTTCCAAGGCTCAGAGGAGATCCAATTATGGAGAGTTTCTTTTCCTAGACAACTAACCACTTGATTTAAGATCGAAAGCTTTCTAGTAAATCAAGAGAAAAGAAATAAGAAGAAGAATGAAAACTATAATTGATCTATCAAATTACAACAGAGCTTTCTAACCCAATGAAAAGGGGTTTAGTTGTTCATAGCTCTAGAAATAGAAGATGATAAAGAAGAATGCATTCTCAAATTAAACTAGAAGTTGTAGAGAAAGTAAAATATACAGAGTATAGTTCTCCAGTTCCAGATCTATTTTCAATTCAAAACTATCCCTATATATACTGTTCTTCAGATCTTCTAGTTAGCTCTTCAAGTCTTGGATATGGGCCCTTGATCTTTAGTTGAAGCAGTTACAGTCTTTAGTGGGCTCAGCTTTGCTTGCAAAGAAAGTGTAAGTTAGGCATGATGGGAAGTTAGTTAGGATGTTAGTGGCGTTAACGTTAAGTGTAAATTTTGGTTCGAGAGCGTTAGTAACGATAACTTTGTCACTAACGTTCCAAACTAAGTGATCCACGTTAACTTCAACGTTAGTAGTACTAACGTAACCACTAACGTTGCCTCTTTAGCCCTTTGCAAGCGTTATTGGCACTTACTTTTACCAATAACGTTGCTCCTGGTCCCTTTCTTCCACGTTAATGATCCACGTTAGTGTAACTAACATGGCCCTTAACGTGGGCATGCCCAAGCTTCAAGAGCGTTAGTGACACTCACCTTTGTCACTAACGTTTCAAAGTGCCCCCTTTTTCCCACGTTAGTTCTCCACGTTAGTGTAACTAACGTGGGTATGCTTGCCATCTCTAACGTTAGTGACAAAGGTTGGTGTCACTAACGTTGGCACATCATCTCTTGCTCCACGTTACCCTTCACGTTAGTGATCTTAACGTGACCACTAACGTAGGCAATCTTGGCCTGATCCAACATTAGTAACAAAGGTGAGTGTCACTAACGTTGGCAATCTCTTCTCCCTCCACGTTAGAATTCACGTTAATTAGATTAACGTGACTCTTAACGTGGCTATATGTGGCCTTTAGGAACGTTAGTGGTGCTTACTTTTACCACTAACGTTGGAGCTTCTTTTTCCTTCCATGTTAGTTCCCACGTTAGTGTAACTAACATGGATTATGATGGCTTTCGAGGGCGTTATTGATGGTAACTTTACCACTAACGTTGCAAGCTTGCTCCCTTTCCACGTTAGTGGTGACGTTAGTGAGACTAACGTGGCTCCTAACGTGGCTCTTCTTTGCTTCCTTTGTCCTGAAATCAAACAAACAAAGTGCATCAAAACTTTGTTTCAAGTCATGAGATCATGCATCATCCATATTATCATTCAATTCATGCACAATTCTCATGAAATCATGTAAAGTTCACAATGTTTGCTTGAATCAAGATGTAAGTGTATATTCACCCAAAACTTGCTTATTTACTAAGAAAATGCACGAAACTACCCTAAAATAGTAAAGAAAAAGGTCAGTGAAACTGGCCAAAATGCCCTGGCATCACAACACCAAACTTAAAGCTTGCTTGTCCTTAAGCAAGTACTGAAACATAAGGATGATGAATCAAAGAACAAGAGAAACAAGTTCTTATTATAGAAGTAAAGTTCTTGGTTTATGGGGTTTTATGCATAGCAACTTAGGTTCATTTCTTAACTGGCTTCCAAGTTCTTATCATGCTCTTGAATACTTGCTTGATTGCATCCTATGAGATCCTTATTCCTTGATCTTCCCTTTCTTTTTAGGGTTTATTGCATTCTT
The DNA here is from genome assembly GCF_000816755.2 of Arachis ipaensis. NCBI lineage: Eukaryota > Viridiplantae > Streptophyta > Magnoliopsida > Fabales > Fabaceae > Arachis > Arachis ipaensis. The sequence continues at coordinate 112,530,675 of NC_029785.2, read as the reverse complement.
AGGCTAAGTTCTCTGTGAGGGGGCAACTCTTTAAAATAAGCTTTTAGCCAACACTCCCGAACCAGTTGGTTCAAGGTGCTAGGTGTTGAAACACTCCTAAGGACCTACTCCCTCAAGTCTCTCTCCCCCATACATGCACACCACAAGCATATGGTTTGTTATTTTCTTTCCTTGAGGCCTTGGTGTCCAGTACCTCTTTGAGTTACTAAATGTTCTGTAGCAAAGTTGCTCTTGATAGTGGATTTTCAGTTGATAATCCCGGGTTAGTTAACCCAAGTTACCAAGTGATGAAGCACTCCTGAGAACTTATTCATCCAAGCAGATCCTTGGCACAGGAACACCACAGACACATCCCTCAAGATTTAAACCCTTGGTGCCTAGCCTTATTTCTTATTCTTTTTCTTTCTTTTTTTAAACTCTCACTGTTCTTTTTCTTTTTCTTATTAGGACCTTGTTATTTAACTAGTTTCATAGAATGTGCTTCAAGCATAGGATTCAGAACATGTAGTTGCCTGTATTCCTTGTTGGTGAACCAACTTAGCTAACCAATTACTACACAACAAACATTAAGAGCTTACTTCACAAGATGAACTCCACTCTGGTTTTTCATAACATTTTCTTTTATTTAACTTAAAGGACAAGCATACATTTAAGCAAGATGAAAATGACAACATGAAACTTAGACTAGAACACATGGATTTAAGCAATGAAATCTTAAAGGAAGAATTGAAACTTCCTAAGCTACTATGGAAGCATGTTCTATTTCATACATGATTTTCCTTATTTAGACATTGAAAGAAAGAAAAGGAAAAGGAACTCCGCCACCTTTTACTCATGAGGGTGCCCATGCTCTCTTTCTTGTTTGTCTTCTTTGTGTCCTTCTTGAGTGCTTGAGCTCCCATTTCCTTTGTGCTTTCCGACCAACTTTTTCCAGAAGCCAGCATCCTCCATCTTCTTCTTCAATGTTTCCTTCTATTGCTTCACCTTTCCCTCCTCTTGTTCTGTCAGGTCTTTGTGAACTGTATCATACCTTGGGATCGCAGAGTGCAAATTATGCATATGCTCAGCCACATAAGTCAACTTGGCCTGAGTGTTTATGTTGAATTCTTTCCTGTGTAGTTGTCGTTCTTCATTAAGCACGCTGAACTCGTTGAATGCTTTCATCTGAGCTGGCTGACGTTGGTTGAGTTCTTGAAGGTGTTTATCTTGACGCTCTTGCCTTTCAGTTACTTGATTGCTGGCTTGGGTGAGCTGGGAGTAATGTTCCTGTTGCTGCTCCATTTGATGTTTCTGACATTCCCCTTGTTGATTCATCCAATTAGAAAGTAGTTCTTCCTGACAATCCATCCTTTGGGATTAAAAGTGTAGCTGTTGTTTTTGTCCTTCCATATATCTCCTTGCCAAGTACTCAATAGCTCCTTGAATGTGAATCAGATTTATGTTGGTTGGATTGTATTGCTCTTCTTGCTGGTAATCTGTTTGTTGAGGTTCTTCTTGATGAGGTTCTTCTTGTGATGTTCTTTTCCTTATCTGAGGCCTTCTTTGTTGTTGAGTAGGTGCCACATATGTTATGCGCTGGAGCGTAACTAACCTTCCAGGGTTTATCCAATTTGGATTGCTATCTTCGAAGACTACCTTGGCTTTCATACATAGTCTCAGGATGGTACTGGGGTAGCAAAGCCGAGCACTCGGATAAATCTTTTCGGCTGCTTCTTGGATCCCTTCAGCTATAATTTCATGTACATTGATGTCTCCACCCCTCATGATGTAATGTACCATAGTAGCTCGAGCAATGTTGACCTCAGAATTGTTTGAGGCTGGAAGGATAGATCTTCTCACGAGCTCAAACCATCCCTTAGCTTCCGGGATGAAATCTCCTCTTCTAATGAACCGTGGCCTCTTATCTGAATACCTTTCCCAATCTTATCCTATAACACACATATCGTTCATAATTTCTTCAAGCTCATCATTGTCAGGGCCATTACTTATTCTTGCTTGATAACTGGACTTGTCAGAAGGTTGTGATCTCAGATGAAGAGTCTTCATTATGGCATTGGGACTGAAGTCTACCTCTGTTCCTCTCACGTAGCTACTGAAGGTAGGAGCCCTGGTAGTGTCTTCTCTGGCCACATTGGCATAGAACTCCTTAATGAGATTTGCATTTATCTTTGTGTCTGGGTTTGTGAGCTCTTGCCAACCCCTTTGTTCAATCTTCTCTCTAATTTGTGGGCACTCATCATCGTTGAACTGGAATCTCAATTTTGGTAATATTTTCTTGTGCTTTATCCATTCAAATTGAAGCTCATAGAAGGCGGTCTTGAACCTTCCCTCATCAAAAGGGATGCTCTCCATCGGTCCCTTTCCTTTTCGCCTCTTGGAGCTTGATGATGTCATGAGTAGAAGTTAGTATGTGAGGGTGTTGGAACTTATGGATTGATGATGGAATTCGGCCGGGTTAAGATAGGGTGCAGCTATGGAATTGAGTTTGGATGAGGGAAGAAGTGTTGGGTGTGTGTGTTCGAAAGATAAAAGAGTGAAATGAAAGGACATTTGAATATGGAGGGGTATGAAGTGGGGGTTATTTATATAAAAAAATGATAGGTGATCGAAGGGTGTGGATTGATAGTAAGAACCAATGGTGAACGGTTGGGGTTTGGCATCAGATGGGCACAAGGATCATCACTTTTATGATGGGGTTGGTTCGGTCTCCAAGGGTATCATTCTTCCAATGTTGCATGGCAACATTTTTCAATGCATTCCCTTTGAAGACATGTGTATAGTCTCCCCTTGTGAAGTGGCCGAACCTTCTTCTCAAATTGTCTCATCAATTCTCTTCAATCCTTCCTTTCATTTCTCCTACAAGATAAAAGGAAAGCAAAAGTTAGCATTAAATTTTGGTGGCAAAAATTAAAGAGGACTATCTACTTTTTTAGAATTTTTTTGTCTTTAAATAACTAATTGCTATTCATGAATACAACCCAACTGACTGATTAATTGTTCATATATGCAACATTGGTGACACCAAACTTAGTTTGTGACCATGTGGTGTAAACAGAGTTGATTAAGGCTCTAAGAACAACACGATATGAATTGTGTTCTTGTTGTTCACTATCCGTTGCATATAAGAATTCATCTAAATGTTTGTCAAAGTTGATTTGGAATTCATGAACCTTGCTTTATTAACTACTTCAGACATCTAAAAATTAAAATATGGGTTGCCTCCCATGAAGCGCTTCTTTAGTGTCATTAGCTTGACGTTCTGCCTTTGTCAGGGTGGTTGGTAATGCTTCAAATCTTTCCCTCTCGCAGTGAATCTATCTCCGTTGACTTCATTAAAAACCTCCACATGTTCCAAGGAGAGAATTCTGCTGATGGTGAAAACTTTAGGCAGCTGAGATGGAATGGTGGGTAGATGAGGTAGAATAGCTGGGAAACGAGCAGAGATTACTTTATCCCCTAGAGAGAAATCCTCTGTAGGGATCTTCTTGTTCCTCCATCCCCTTGGTGCCTTCTTCCTTGTTTCTTTTAATGTTCTCCTGCTCCTTGTGGCCTCTTTTTCCAAGGAGATTTTATTGCTGGTCTCATATGACTCTGGTGGGTTTAGCTCCTCTTGGGTTTCCTTTAGTTGTTGTGCCTTCTGACTGTATTGTTCGTCAACCAAAGGGATTCCCAGGGGTATTGTTTGTGCTTCAATGCTTGTTTCTTCCACCAGTGCCTTATTGTGATCTCCCCTTGATTTCTTGTTTTCTTGATTTGCTTCTTGTGAGGGTTTGAAGACATTGAAGGTAAGTTGTTCATCGTGTATCCTCAGTATTAGCTCTCCTCGCTCCACATCTATGAGTGCTCTGGTTGTGGCTAGGAATGGTCTTCCCAATATGATTGGATGGAGGTGGCTCTCTTCCATCTCCAAGATAACAAAGTCTGTGGAAAGGAAGTAGTTTTCAACCTTTACCAACACGTTTTCAACCACTCCTATTGCTTGTTTTTGAGTTTTGTCAGCCAACTTAATGATTACATCTGTGGGCATTAGCTCATTAATTTGAAGCTTCTTCATGAGGGATAAAGGCATTAAGTTGATGCTTGCTTCCAGGTCACAGAGTCCTTTATCAATCCTTGTTTCTCCTATAGCACAAGGGATGTGAAAACTCCCTGGATCCTTCCTTTTTGTAGGCAACTCTGTTTGAATGAGAGCACTGTATTTCTTATTCATCACTATTGTTTGTCCTCCCTTTAGTGAACTTTTCATGGTTAGCAGCTCTTTCATACACTTGATGTATGAGGGCATTTGTTGGAGAGCCTTGATGAATGGTATGTTTACATGTAGAGATGCAAACATGTCGAGGAACTTTGAGTACACTTTCCTTTCTACACAACCGTTGAGTCTTTGGGGAAAAGGTGCATATGGGTTCAGAATCTCCTTCTCCCTTAACTCCTTCTTCTGTGTGGAGTTGGGTTCTTGGTCACCTTCTTCTTGCTTCTCTACTGGAATATATCGAGAGTGTTCTAAGGGTTTGTTCAGTTCTTCCTCAATCCCCTTATCACTTATAGTGACCATCTTGTATTCTTCCCATCTTACTTTCTTTGCTTCACCTCTCGGGTTTTTCTCTATGTCCCTTGGGAAGCTATCAGTAGGCTTGGAAATTTGCTGAGAGAGATATCCCACTTGAGACTCCAGCCTCTTGATGGTGTCTGATGACTTGCATCATCTACCCTTCTTTCTTGCATAAAGAAGAACATAAAAGAGCATAAATCTCATTTGATCAGTACAATTCATGCATTATTTGATGAATATTATGGTACACTACTTTGAGATGAGTTGTGCTGAATTTCAGGTGAGAAAAGCATCAAAAATTGGGTAGAAGACAAACAAGAAGCTGGGCATGTGAAACTGGCGTGCCACTTGAAGCAAACGCCACAAAAATGCACTGGCGTGGCACGCTAGGAACTGGGCATGGCACGCCAGTACTAAAGTCCAGAGAAGAAGTCCAAGCATGCATGTGGGCGTGGCACGCCAGAGACTAGGCGTGGCACGCTAATACAAAATTCCAGAGAGCTACAATAGAGGACACAAAAGGGGCATGGCACGCCAAGCTAGGCGTGGCACGCCTGACCCATCAACCACTATGGGCGTGCCACTTGAGGAAAGGGGCGTGGCACGCCAACTCACCATTCCAAGAAGAACCTTCACTATGGCGTGCCACTTGGTGTCAAAGGCGTGGCACGCCAGCCTCAAGAAGTCACTTGGGCGTGCCACTTGAGAACCCAGGCGTGGCACGCCAAGCTTGGAGAGTTCACAAATCCATGAGCGTGCCACTTGAGTAGCATGGCGTGGCACGCTGGTACAACAATCCAGAGAAGGGGCTAAAGGCAATTGAAGACTGGGCGTGCCACTTGAAGTAACCAGGCGTGGCACGCCAATGCATAAAGGACCAAAAGCAAGGACTGGGCGTGCCACTTGGTATCGAAGGCGTGGCACGCCAACTACTGGAACCAAGACAAGATCATGGGTGTGGCACGCCAGCCTTTAGACGTTGTACACTGGTATAAGTTTCCAGAGAGGATGAAGGAGGCCAATTACATGGGGCGTGCCACTTGGTATCGAAGGCGTGGGACGCCATTCACCATTCTTCATTTAGGCGTGCCACTTGAGTAACCAGGCGTGGCATGCCAGTGTCATTCAGAGAGAAGCATTGGGGCATGCCACTTGAGTTCGTGGCGTGGCACGCCAAGCAGAGGAACCACTCACTCACAAAAGTAGCGTGGCACGCCAGACCCTGGGCGTGCCACTCTAGTTCAACTTTTCAGAGAAGCCTAGCCAAGCATAAAGCAAGGGCGTGGCACGCCAGACCCTGGGCACGGCACGCCAGTTCAAGTTTCCAGAGGCAGAGAGAAGTGAGAAAGGCAAGGGGCGTGCCACTTGAGTTCGAAGGCGTGGCACGCCAACACAAGGATTCCACTATAGCGTGCCACTTGAGTTCGAAGGTTTGGCACGCCAAGATTGTTAGAGGGACGAGCGTGCCACTTGAAGGATTGGGCGTGGCATGCCAAGCTGGAAATGAAGGGCACGTGACACGCTAGAAAAGTGCCAGCCACACGCCAGCTGAGAAGTCATGCTTATTGAGTGTTTTCTTTTCCCTCCAAAATGTAATTTTCCTTTTTCACTTTTGTAATTCTTTTATTTTACTAGGAGTAGTATAAATACCCCTAAGGAGTACTGAAGAAGGGGGTTAAGCAGTCAGTTTTAGATCCACATTTACACTTCACTTTTGAGTACTTTTTGAGCTATGAGTAGCTAACTTCCGTCTCATTGAGAGAGTGAGCTCTGTTGTACTTGATGGATTGATAATAGTTAAATTCTTCTTCTCTTCATCTTCTCTTTGATTTGCTAGAAGAAATTTCGTTCTTAATGCTTAGTATTCAATTATCTTGGGAAAGAGATTGAATGCAATTGGGTTTCATGGGAACCTTGGGAAAGGAAACATGAAACCATGCTTGAAATCCCTTCTCACACTAGAGTAGAATCTGGGTTTTGGTGTTTGGATACGTGACATATAATCCTTCCTCTACTTGGACCTATAATGGTGTGTGGTATACTCAAGGACCAAGCATATCTCTCTTCATGAGTAATTAGACTAAGGAATTGGCTATTGATCAAGATCTGAGAGATTGAGTCACCAAGGGATTGGGGCTCAATCAATCATGATTGCCAAGAGGTCAATGAATTGCATGATTGAAGAAGATATAAGCTAGATTTGATCCAAAGAGACAACATCTCCCAATGTCAATGAATTTCCCCATTCTTATCTATCCATTTCTTTACATCTTATTTTTACATTCAGCAATTCCCCATTCCCATTTACATTCAAGTCATTTATGATTCTGCCCTTTACTTTCTGCCATTTATATTTCTGCACTTTATTGCCTTTCTTTATATTCTAGTCATTTACATTTATGTCATTTATAATTCTTCACTCTACAATCCTATTGATCTGCTTGACTAATTCATCAATTTATTAAAACTGCTCGAATTTGCCAATCTCTGTGGATACGATCCCACTCCACTGTGGGTTATTACTTGACGATAATTTTGGTGCGCTTGCCAAAAGGACTAATTCACCAATTTTGAATGGGGTGTGAATTCCAGTCATCAAGTTTTATGGCGCCGTTACCGGGAATTGGCTTAAATTTGACAGTGATTAAATCAATTGGAGAGCTAGATTAAGCAATTTAAATTCCTTGTTATTTTATTTTGTTTAGCACCTTTTTATTTTCTTTTATTTTGAGTTCTATTTCTTTCTTCTTTGACTATTTTTATCATCCATATTTCCACTCTTCTAACTGTTTGATTAATTGCACCACTCATACTAACATCCACTCTAACAAGAGTAACTTCTTTATTCAATTTTTTTTCTTATTTTTGCCTTGTTGGTTGTATGACAGGTAGAAGAAGCGGGGCTTCAACTTCCTTTGATTCTGAACCTGAGAGGACCTTCCTTAGATTAAGGAGGGAAGCAAGAGGGAAAAGAGTCGTTGGTGCTGAGGAAGAGGAAGAGTATTTTGAAACAAACATGGAGGAGAACATGGAGAACCACCATGAAGAAGAAGCTAACAATGCTAGAGAAGGCCCAGTAAATCATGATGGGCAAGAAAGGAGAGTCTTAGGCTCCTACATCAACCCAAACCCAGGAAATTGTGGCAGCAGCATCCTAAACCCAACAATTCATGCCAATAATTTTGAGCTGAAACCTCAACTCATCACACTTGTTCAGAACAATTTCTCATATGGAGGGAGTGCCCAAGAAGACCCTAATCAACAACTCAGCACATTCTTGAGGATATGTGATACTCTAAAGTCCAACGGGGTACACCCCGACATCTACAAACTACTCTTATTCACTTTCTCACTCAGAGATATGGCAGCAAAGTGGTTGGAATCATTCTCCAAGGATAGCCTAACTACATGGGAGGAGGTCGTGAATAGATTCCTTGCAAGATTTTAGCCCTCACAAAGAATCAATAGGCTGAGAGCTGAGGTGTAAACTTTGAGACAACAAGATGGAGAAACACTTTATGAGGCCTGGGAGAGATTCAAAGATCTGATAAGAAGATGCCCACTAGAAATGTTCAATGAATGGGTACAACTACACATCTTTTATGAGGGACTATCCTATGAAGCAAAGAAGGCTGTGGATCATTCTTCAGGAGGCTCACTCAACAAGAAGAAAACCATTGAAGAAGCCATAGATGTCATTGATACTGTAGCTGAAAATGAGTATTTCTATGCTTCAGAAAGGACTCAGAAGAAGGGAGTGCTAGGGCTCAACTCTGTAGATGTTTTGTTAGCTCAGAACAAAGCAATTGCAGCTCAAATAGCAGCTCTAACTAAAAGGATGGAGGCCAACCAAGCCTCAGTCATTCAAGACCAAACTCCTCAACAAGAAGGGAATGCACCAGAACCTGAAAGTGACTGGAAACAAGCCAATTATGTGAACAATTCATCCAGACCACCATATAACCCACACTTTAAGACATACAACCCAGGTTGGAAGAACCACCCAAACTTTGGGTGGGAAAATCAACAAAACCACAACCAGGACCACAACAAACCTTATTCATCAAATCAGCATTTCAACCATAACCCCAACCATCAAACAGAGAACCATAGACCCTACCATAACTCACAAAACACAATATACTATGGTAACCAATCCACACACAACAACCTCAATCAAGATGCACCATCCTCAACTATGCAACCATGTGAAATTAAGAGCAACTTTGAGAGGATGGAAGCTGCAATAGCACAACTGTCCTCACAAATTACAGGAGCAGTCTCCACCCTCATGGACAGACAAGCACAAACTGACAGAAGGATAGATGCTAATCAAGAGGAATACAGGTCAAATCTGAAAAATTAAGGCACAGCAATCTCAAAGTTGGAAGCACAAGTGGGGATTTTGTCCAAGCAAATCGCACTTTCCACACACACATTTCCTAGTGATACCATGGCTAACCCAAGAGGGGAATGCAAAGCTATTACTCTAAGAAGTGGGAAGGTTGTAGAAGAAGGAACCCCAAGCAAAGACAAGCATGAAGAAGTTGCAGCAAAGCATGAGAACAAGGACGAAGAAGAAATCCCTGCTCCACCTCTACCAAAACCAGTTTTGAAGCCTTATGTGCCAAAGGCACCATACCCACAAAGACTGGGAAAAGATGGGAAGGATGGCCAGTTTTCTAAATTCCTAGAGATCTTCAAGAGGCTCCAAATCAACATACTATTTTCTGAGGCATTAGAACAAATGCCACTCTATGCTAAATTTTTGAAGGAGCTTATAACCAAAAAGAGGAACTGGGAAGCAAAAGAAACCATAATCTTGACTGAAGAATGCAGCGCCATCATACAGAAGAAGCTGCCTCAAAAGCTGAAAGACCCATGGAGTTTCCAAATTCTCTGCATCATAGGAGACATTACCATTGAGAAAGCTTTGTGTAATTTGGGAGCTAGCATAAATCTTATGTCCCTGACCATGATGAGAAGGATGAAGATTGAGGAAGCCAAGCCAACAAGAATGGCACTCCAATTGGCTGATAGAACATTTAAGTTTCCACAAGGGGTGGTGGAAGACTTGCTAGTGAAAGTAGGAGAGTTCATCTTTCCTGTTGATTTCATTGTGCTGGACATGGAAGAAGATGCCAACACGTCAATTATCCTAGGAAGACCATTCCTAGCTACTGCTGGAGCCATCATCGATGTGCAAAAAGGGGAACTAGTCTTGAGGTTGCATGAAGAGAAAATGGTCTTCAATGTCTTCAAAGTGATGAGTTGCCCTAAGGAATCCATAGGAGAATGCATGCTGGTAGACACCATGGAACAAATAGTTCAAGAAGTCTTGGAAGAAGAACAATGTGGAGGAACCATTGAGCTGGAACAAGCACCAGATGGAGAATCACCACAAGCAACCATGGGAAACTCAATCATGCCAACTATTACAAGCAACAAAAATGTAGAGTCACCAAAATTAGAGCTGAAAGCATTACCACCCAGCTTGAAATATGCATATCTAGGTGCCAACAACACCCAACCAGTAATCATAAATTCAAGTCTGAGTAAGGAACAAGAAGAGGAGCTCATCCAAGCGCTGAGACAACACAAGGATGCCATAGGCTGGACACTTGTAGATTTAAAAGGGATCAGTCCTTCAATGTGTATGCATAAGATCTTACTTGAAGAATATGCCAAACCTTCAAGACAACAATAAAGGAGGCTGAACCCAACTATGAATGAAGTGGTTCAGAAAGAAGTGTTGAAATTGTGGCAAGCAGGGGTGATCTACCCCATCTCAGACAGCCCATGGGTATGCCCGGTGCAAGTAGTCCCTAAAAAAGGAGGGATCACTGTTGTGGCAAATGAGAAGAATGAATTGATACCCATAAGGACAGTGACCGGATGGCGTATGTGCATTGACTACCGGAAACTCAATGAAGCCACCCGGAAGGACCACTTTCCCTTACCTTTCATGGACCAGATGCTTGAAAGATTGGCAGGACATGAGTACTATTGCTTCCTAGATGGGCATTCGGGCTACAATCAAATTGTTGTAGACCCCAAGGATCAGGAAAAAACTTTATTTACTTGTCTGTATGGTGTCTTTGCTTATAGGAGAAGGCCCTTTGGATTGTGCAATGCACCTGCAACATTCCAAATGTGCATGCTCTCCATTTTTTCAGACATGATTGAGAAGTTCATAGAAGTATTCATGGATGACTTCTCTGTATTTGGAAACTCATATTCTGATTGCCTATACCATCTTGCCCTTGTGCTAAAAAGGTGTCAAGAAACCAACCTAGTTTTAAACTGGGAGAAATGCCATTTTATGGTGACTGAAGGGGTGGTTCTTGGTCACAAGATTTCAAAGGATGGCATAGAAGTGGACAAGGCAAAAGTGGAAGTGATTGAAAAATTACCTCCACCTTGCAATGTCAAAGCAATCAGAAGTTTTTTGGGACACGCTGGGTTCTATAGGAGGTTTATCAAAGATTTTTCAAAGATTGCAAAACCCCTTAGCAACCTACTTGTCTCAAATACTCCCTTTGTTTTTGATAGAGAGTGCATGGTAGCCTTTGATGAACTTAAGAAGAAACTTTCCTCTGCACCTATTATAGCACCACCAAGCTAGAATCTTCCCTTTGAACTAATGTGTGATGCATCTGATTTTGTTGTTGGTGCTGTTCTAGGACAGAGGAAAGATAAGCTAGTACATGTTATTTACTATGCTAGCAAGGTTCTCAATGAGAATCAAAGGAACTATACCACCACAGAGAAAGAACTTTTAGCTATAGTTTTTGCTTTTGACAAGTTTAGATCGTATCTTATTGGCTCAAAAGTAATTGTGTTCACTGATCATGCAGCACTCAAATACTTGCTTACCAAACAAGAATCTAAGCCTAGACTAATAAGGTGTATCTTGTTGCTCCAAGAATTTGATATTGAGATTAAAGATAGGAGCGGAGCAGAGAACAAGGTAGCTGACCACCTCTCAAGGATCCCACAAGAAGAAGAGATGCAGCAAGTAGCAGTCAATAAAAACTTTCCTGATGAATAATTGATGATTATTTGAGTAGCCCCTTGGTTTGCAGACATAGCCAACTTCAAGGCTATTGGGGAGCTGCCAACCAACATCAATAGGCATATGAGGAGGAAGCTAATTAAGAATGCCAAACACTACATCTGGGACGATCCTTATTTGTTCAAGAAGTGTGCTGATGGAATCCTAAGAAGGTGTATATCCCATGAGGAAGGGCAGGAAGTATTATGGCAGTGCCATGGATCTGCATATGGAGGTCACTTCAGTGGAGAAAGGACAGCAGCAAAAGTGCTTCAATCCAAATTTTACTGGCCAACAATGTTTAAGGATGCCAAGGAAATGGTGTCAAGATGTGATGAATGCCAAAGAGCTGGTAATCAAACCAAGAGAAATGAGATGCCACAGCAATTCATACTAGATTTGGAGCTATTTGATGTATGGGGGATTGATTTCATGGGACCCTTCCCAACCTCCTACTCAAATAGCTACATATTGGTGGCTGTTGATTATGTTTCAAGGTGGGTAGAAGCCATAGCCACTGCAACAAATGCCAACAAGGTTGTGATAAGCTTCTTAAGAAGGAACATTTTTAGTAGATTTGGAGTTCCCAGAGCTCTCATTAGTGATGGAGGAACACACTTCTGCAATAAACAACTCGAGACACTCCTTCTCAGATATGGAGTAAAGCACAAAGTGGCAACTCCATACCACCCACAGACCAACTTGCAAGCTGAAATCTCCAACAGAGAGCTGAAACGAATTCTTGAAAAAACTGTTGGAAGCTCAAGAAAGGATTGGTCTAAGAAGCTGGATGATGTATTATGGGCCTACAGGACAGCCTATAAGACTCCCATTGGGATGTCTCCATACCAACTGGTGTATGGCAAGGCTTGTCACTTGCCAGTTGAACTTGAACATAGAGCATTTTGGGCTCTAAAAATGTTAAACTATGATGAGCAAGCTGCTGGAGAAAAGAGATTAATGCAACTCAATGAGCTGGAGGAGTTTAGGAATCAAGCATATGAGAATGCAAAAATCTACAAAGAGAACACAAAAAGGTGGCATGACCAAAAAATAGCAAGAAGGGAGTTCACTGAAGGACAGAAGGTGTTACTCTATAACTCAAGACTCAAGTTATTCCCTGGAAAACTGAAGTCTAGATGGTCAGAACCTTTCACCATACTCAAGGTGTTTCCCTATGGTCATGTGGAGCTCATGGAGGACAAGACTCAGAGAACTTTTACTGTCAATGGCCATAGACTCAAACACTACTTGGGAAGCTCCTTAGAGGAGCAGGAAGTAAGCTACAAGCTCAGCTAAAGATGAAGGAATGTCAAGCTAATGACAATAAAGAAGCGCTAGTTGGGAGGCACCCCAACACTTTATCCTTTTTGATTTAGTTACTTTTTTTAGAAGTAGTTTAAAAATTTGTTGCATTAGGTAGTTTAATTTTTAGTCTCCCATTTATCTTGCATTACCATATCAGGATTAGTTTACAATTGCAAATTAGAAAGTTGATTTTAGCTTTGGTAGCTAGATTTTCTTTACATTTTTTTTCTATTCCGGAATTGCAACTTGATGAAGGCATAGATCAGTCCATTGACTACAGTCCCTCTAGCATAGAAAGAATTCTAATGGTGAAGAGGACAAGCTCCACTCAGAGCTATAAAGAAAGAATAAAGTAGCAAGACCCTGGGTTTGATGAGATCCTGAATGAGATTTGTGTGATACATGTGCGTTGGATCAATGATAAGGATGAGATACCCAATCAATTGAAGAGAAGAGATTTGAGCCCCCAAGCTAGAGGGTGGCTAGAATTTGTGAGGAGGTCCCTAATCCCCACATCCAACACTTCAAAGGTGACCAAGGAGAGAGCTGTACTCATCTACAGCATCATAAAAGGAGAGAGCATCAACGTGGGAGAGATGATTGCCAACAACATCAACAAAGTGCTGAAAAGCACCAATGACAACACAAGGTTGGCATTCCCCAGCATTATACAGAGGCTATGTGATGAGGCTGGAGTTGAAAAGATCATTGATGAAGTGCTTGTGAAGCAAGACAAGTTCATAACTTCCAAAAAGATGGCCAAGGTGGTAGCTGTTCACCCACTCAACAGGGCTAGAGAACGAAGAGCTCATGCCCATGAACCACAAGAAGAAGAAGAAGAAGAGGCAGAAGAGCAACCTCAATTCTTGGCACTTCAACCACCACCATAATACCAATATCAGCGATTTTCAGAGGGATTCAACTGGGAGCAACTGCAAGGAGATGTACACCAAATAAAGGAAGATCTACACCACTTGAGGAAAGATGTCAATCAACTCAAGGAAACCCAACAACAACAATGGAGCCAAGTCAACCAAAACATTCAACAACTCCAAGGGAATTGGGAGCATATGAGGAAGGAGCAGCAAGAACAATTTGACTGGGGAGAAGTGCGAAGTACACTGGACAAAATAGCAGAGCAAGGCAAATGACAACAGAACTTGGCCGAATTTAGACATCTCTATGATGCCAGGACCATATCCAGGAGGCAGTATGACATCAATACACAAGCGAAGCTGAATCACTTGTGTAACGCCGTGGCCGCTCTAAACCCAGGATACACAACCTTCATGCAAGGAATGGAAGAGCTAAGTGCAAGACAAGAGGAAATCCTAGCCAAACATAAAGAAGATGAAAGGAATTATATGAGAAGGGCAGGATTTTGGAAGCCCAAGGACACCAAAGCACAAGGTTCCTCCAAGCCAGATGAAGGTGGCTCCTCCCCCTCCAAGAAGAAGGACAAAAGGAAGGAGCCAATGAACTAAAGATGAAGCTGCTCAAGGTTGTTGAGTCCCATGGTTGACACTTTCTAATTCTGAAATCTTGTTTAAGTTTTTGCTTTATTTACTTTTTGAATAAATAGTCATGCTAGGATAGTTTATGCTTTATGCTTAGTTTTAATTCTTGTTTAAAATTTTTATGAGTTTTTTTTCAAGAAAGAAAATGCCATGTATTTCAAATCTTCATTTCAACATAAATAAAAGTAGAGTTTGTCCCCTAAGAGTCACTATGAGTTGTGCAAAAACAATGAGAGAGACCAAGGACAAGAGAGATCATCAAACAAACTAAGAAATAAGTAACCAAGTGTAAGACCTTGGATGAACTAAAAAGAAAATGAGTCATGGAAGAGCAACTAGCCCTAGAAGGTACAACAAGGGGAAGGTTAAGGGGTGTTCCTTGAATATCCTTAGAACCAAGAGGTAGTAAGCAATAAAGACCCAAGGCTCTGAGCATCAACTACTGGGATAGAAAAAGAAACATTAAAAAGCTCAAAAAGGAATTAAAGATCTTAGTAGATGCTTGTGGTGAAGATGTGTCAAGAAGAGACCTGGGCAAGTAAATTCTTAGGGGTGTCTCAACACCTAGTACCCTAAAACTAACTGGTTTAAGAGTAATAATTAAAAGCCTAATTAAAGGGTTGTCTTGAGATAAAACACTTAGAGTCGTGGTCAAGAAAGCAAAACAACCCTTACTACTTCAAGGTGACAATCAATAGAAAGGACCCCTAAAAGTCTATACCTGAAAGAACCCTCAAGGATCCAAGAGCTTCCTATGACATTAAAATATTCATACATGTGTTGAACACTTAATCTTACTCTTAGTTGTATTGCAATCACTCAAAGCCAAGGCCTAAAGTTATAAAAGTTTACTCACATTGATTCGCTTGGGACAAGCAAAACTTAAGTTTGGTGTTGTGGTGACTTGCATCATCTACCCTTCTTTCTTGCATAAAAAAGACCATAGAAGAGCATAAATCTCATTTGATCAGAACAATTCATGCATTATTTGATGAATATTATGGTACACTACTTTGAGATGAGTTGTGCTGAATTTCAGGTGAGAAAAGCATCAAAAATTGGGTAGAAGACAAACAAGAAGCTGGGCGTGTGAAACTGGCGTGCCACTTGAAGCAAACGCCATAAAAATGCACTGGCGTGGCATGCCAGGAGCTCGGCGTGGCACGCCAGTACTAAAGTCCAGAGAAGAAGTCCAAGCATGCATGTGGGCGTGGCACGCCAGAGACTGGGCGTGGCACGCTAATACAAAATTCCAGAGAGCTACAATAGAGAACATAAAAGGGGCGTGGCACGCCAAGCTAGGTGTGGCACGCCTGACCCATCAACCACTATGGGCGTGCCATTTGAGGAAAGGGGCGTGGCACGCCAACTCACCATTCCAAGAAGAACCTTCACTATGGCATGTCACTTGGTGTCGAAGGCGTGGCACGCCAGCCTCAAGAAGTCAATTGGACGTGCCACTTGAGAACCCAGGCGTGGCACGCCAAGCTTGGAGAGTTCACAAATCCATGAGCGTGCCACTTGAGTAGCATGGCATGGCACGCTGGTACAACAATCCAGAGAAGGGGCTAAAGGCAATTGAAGACTGGGCGTGCCACTTGAAGTAACCAGGTGTGGCACGCCAATGCACAAAGGACCAAAAGCAAGGACTGGGCGTGCCACTTAGTATCGAAGGCGTGGCACGCCAACCTTAGCATTTCACTATGGCGTGCCACTTGAAGGCTGAGGCGTGGCACGCCAACTACTGGAACCAAGACAAGATCATGGGCGTGGCACGCCAGCCTTTAGGTGTGGCACGCTGGTATAAGTTTCCAGAGAGGATGAAGGAGGCCAATTACATGGGGCGTGCCACTTGGTATCGAAGGCGTGGCACCCCATTCACCATTCTTCATTTAGGCGTGCCACTTGAGCAACTAGGCGAGGCATGCCAGTGTCATTCAGAGAGAAGCATTAGGGCGTGCCACTTGAGTTCGTGGCGTGGCACGCCAAACAGAGGAACCACTCACTCACAAAAGTAGCGTGGCACACCAGACCCTGGGCGTGCCACGCTAGTTCAACTTTCCAGAGAAGCCTAGCCAAGCTTAAAGCAAGGGCGTGGCACGCCAGACCCTGGGCGCGGCACGCCAGTTCAAGTTTCCAGAGGCAAAGAGAAGTGAGAAAGGCAAGGGGCATGCCACTTGAGTTCGAAGGCGTGGCACGCAAACACAAGGATTCCACTATAGCGTGCCACTTGAGTTCGAAGGCGTGGCACGCCAAGATTGTTAGAGGGACGAGCGTGCCACTTTAAGGATTGGGCGTGGCACGCCAAGCTGGAAATGAAGGGCACGTGACATGCCAGAAAAGCGCCAGCCACACGCCAGCTGAGAAGTCATGCTTATTGAGTGTTTTCTTTTCCCTCCAAAATGTAATTTTTCTTTTTCACTTTTGTAATTCTTTTATTTTACTAGGAGTAGTATAAATACCCCCAAGGAGTACTAAAGAAGGGGGTTAAGTAGTCAGTTTTAGATCTACTTTTACACTTCATTTTTGAGTACTTTTTGAGCTATGAGTAGCTAACTTCCCTCTCATTGAGAGAGGGAGCTCTGTTGTACTTGATGGATTGATAATAGTGAAATCCTTTTTCTCTTCATCTTCTCTTTGATTTGCTAGAAGGAATTTCGTTCTTAATGCTTAGTATTCAATTATCTTGGAAAAGAGATTGAATGTAATTGGGTTTCATGGGAACCTTGTGAAAGAAAACATGAAACCATGCTTAAAATCCCTTCTCACACTAGAGTAGAATCTGGGTTTTGGTGTTTAGATACGTGACATATAATCCTCCCTCTACTTGGACCTATAATGGTGTGTGGTATAATCAGGGACCAAGCATATCTATCTTCATGAGCAATTAGACTAAGGAATTGGCTATTGATCAAGATCTGAGAGATTGAGTCACCAAGGGATTGGGGCTCAATCAATCATGATTGCCAAGAGGTCAATGAGTTGCATGATTGAAGAAGATATAAGCTAGATTTGATCCAAAGAGACAACATCTCCCAATCTCAATGAATTTCCCCATTCTTATCTATCCATTTCTTTACATCTTATTTTTACATTCAGCAATCCCCCATTCCCATTTACATTCAAGTCATTTATGATTCTGCCCTTTACTTTCTGCCATTTATATTTCTGCACTTTATTGCCTTTCTTTATATTCTAGTCATTTACATTTATGTCATTTACAATTCTGCACTCTACAATCCTATTGATCCGCTTGACTAATTCATCAATTGATTAAAGCTGCTCGAATTTGCCAATCTCTGTGGATACGATCCCACTCCACTATGGGTTATTACTTGACGATAATTTTGGTGCGCTTGCCAAAAGGACTAATTCACCAATTTTGAATGGGGTGTGAATTCCAGTCATCAGTGTCTCCCTGGTTTTTGATATTAGCTCGCACTTCATCCTTGAACACTCTGTTGTTTTGGATTTCTTTGCATATATTTTCAAGTAGAGTCTCAATTCTGGAGAGCCTATCTTCGGATGGTGATGGTGGGTTGAGATTGGAGGGGTGAGAAGGGCTATTTTGATTTTGATATGGATATTGAGAGGTATTGTTGGGTGGGTGCTGATATGATCTCTGTGTGGAATATTGGTGAGTTACATTGTGGTTGGGGTTGTGACGTCTCTGATCTTTGCTTTGATCTTGTTGATTTTCCCACCCAAAGTTTGGGTGGTTCTTCCAACCAGGATTATAAGTTTTGGAGTATGGATCATGGGCCTGCCTAGGTGAGTTCCCAATATAGTTGGCTTGTTCTCGGTCACCCTCTTCTTCTGCATTCACTCCTTCTTGAGCTGCTGATGAGGTGGTGACGGCTGCAACTTGGTTTCTTTCCATCTTCTTGGTAAGGTTAGCTAACTGCTTGGTGATCATCTTGTTTTGAGCCAGCAGTGCATCCATGTTGTTCAGCTCCATTACTCCTCAAGTGTTGCCCCTTTCTAAAGTATAGAAGTAGTCATTCTCAGCTACAGTTTCGATGACATCTATAGCTTCTTCAATGGTCTTCTTCTTGTTCAGAGATCCCCTGGATGAGTGGTCTACTGCTTTCTTTGATTCATAAGAAAGACCCTCATAGAAAATGTGTAACTGCACCCATTCATTGAACATATCTGGCGGGCATCTTGTTAAGTCCTTAAACCTCTCCCATGCTTCATAGAGAGTTTCACCATCTTGTTGTCTGAAGGTTTGTACCTCAGCTCTCAACCTGTTGATTCTTTGAGGAGGGTAGAATCTCGCCAAGAATTTGTTCACCACATCCTCCCAGGTTGTCAAACTCTCCTTTGGGAAGGATTCCAGCCATTTAGATGCTTTGTCCTTGAGTGAAAAGGGAAATAGAAGCAGTCTATAGGTGTCAGGATGAACGCCATTAGACTTCACAGTATCACATATCCTTAGAAAGGTGGTGAGATGTTGATTGGGGTCTTCTTGGGCACTTCCTCCGAATGCACAGTTATTCTGGACTAGGGTGATGAGCTGGGGTTTTAGTTCAAAGTTATTGGCATGTATGGCTGGCTTTTGGATGCTACTTTCACAATTTCCTGGGTTTGGATTGATATAAGACCCTAGAACTCTTCTCTCTTGCCCTGCATGATTCACTGGACCCTCTCTGGCATGGTTGTGAGTTTCTTCTTCATGATGATTATCCATATTCTCCTTCATATTTGTTTCAAAATACTCTTCCTCTTCCTCAGCACCAACGACTCTCTTTCCTCTTGTTTCCCTCCTTAATCTAAGGAAGGTCCTCTCAGGTTCAGAATCAAAGGAAGTTGAAGCCATGCTTCTTCTACCTGTCATACAACCAACAAAGCAAAAAGTAAAAAGAAATTGAATGAAGAAATTACTCTTGTTAGAATAGCTGTTAATGTGAGTGGTGCAATATATCAAACAGTTAGTGGGTTAGTGAACTGAATTGTGAACAATGACGAAACCACAACAAATGGGTAAGGGATAAAGGAAAGAAAATAACTAAAACTGAAAGTAAATCACTCAAATGGAATTAAACAAAACGAAAGAAAAATGGCTCAATCTAATTATCCTCCAACTTAATCATTGTCGATACAAAATCAATCCCCGGCAACGGCGCTGATGTTAGGGATTTTTGCTGATAAAGAATTTTATACAAATAGTAGCGTTGTAGATATAGTTTCTAAACCGACAGAAATCCCTTCGTACAAATGTTTTGGTTGTCACAAGTAACAAACCCCTAAATAAATTGATAACCGAAGTATTTAAACCTCGGGTCGTCTTCTCAAGGAACTGCAAGGAAGTATGTTCTTACTATTGGTTATGAAGATTGTAAATTGGGGTTTTGAAAGTAAGGAACAAGTAATTTAAATGACAGGTAAAATAAATAAATAACTGTAAAATAAACTTTTGGTAAGGTATGAGAAATTGGAAGTCCTATCCTAGTTATCCTTATCAATGGTGATGAGAATTGAATCTTAATCCCACTTAGTTAGCCTTTACTAAAGCAAGGGAAGATCAAGTGGATTAATTAGTCTGATCTTCAGGTTCTAGTCAATTCCTGAGAAAGGACTGGAATTATTGAAGTTCAATTCAAATAGCAAAGATGACAATTATCGATTACGTTGAGTTTGATAACTCCTGAGTTACTGATTTCTTAACCAATACCAAAAGGGGAAAAGTAAATCTACTCGAATAAAAATATCTTCAGGTTGGAAGTAACAGTAACATAAATAAAAGAGACCAATCATAAACTGAAATATCTCAAATAACATTGATTAAAAGAATCATCTGTAACATAGAAAAGTTCATAAGTCAAATTGAGAACATAATAAAAAGGAAAATTGAACCTGATAAAAAGGGACAATCATGAAAGCAAGAAAAATCCTAAATCCTAATCCTAAGAGAGAGAAGAGAGAACCTCTCTCTAAAAACTACATCTAAATCATGAAAAGTGAATAATTGGAGACTCTCCTTGACTGGATGCATTTTCCCACTTTATAACCTCTAATCTATGCTTTCTGTACTTGGATCTGGGCCAAAAAGGGCTTCAGAAATCGCTGGGAGCATTTTCTGTGATTTCTGGTGCGTGGCCTCTGTCAAGCATCCGCGTGGGTCACGCGGTCGCGTCATTTGGAGTTTTTCTTATCACGTGTTCGCTTCGGTCATGCGTCCGCATCATCTGCGTTCTGCTCAAGGCACGCGTTCGCGTCATTCACGCGTTCGCGTCGTGCTCTCTTCGCGCTGGGCATATGGCCGCGTCGTCCACGCGTTCGCGTCGCTGCCAGTTTCTTCAAAAACTCCATTTTGTGCTTTCCTTCCATTTTTGTATGTTTCCTTTCCATCCTTTTAAGTCATTCCTGCCTTAGAAGATCTGAAACTACTCAACACACAAATCACGGCATCGAATGGGAATAAAGGGTAATTAAAATAATTATTCTTAAAGCATAGGAAATATGTTTTTCACATATATCACATAATAAGGAAGGGAAAATAAAAACATGCAATTAACATGAATAAGTGGGTGAAGGATTGAATAAATCACTTAAATTGGGCACAAAATATATCATAAAATATGGGTTTATCATGCGCCATAAACTTGATGCACGGAAACTTGTCTCTCAACAAATTTCCCTCGGCAAGTATACCGAATTGTCGTCAAGTAAAAACTCACAATAGAGTGAGGTCGAATCCCACAGGGATTAACGGATTAAGCAATCAATGGTTAATTGATTATCCTAGTTAGACGAATCTGATTGGAGTGATAAGCAACAAGGAAATGTAAATTGCATGAATGTAAAGGAAAAACTATAAAGTGCAGAAAAGTAAAATGGCAAGAAAAGTAAATGTAAGAACTAAAAATAAAATGAACATTGGGATCAAGAGATATTGCAATCCTCCGGATCAAGTTCATTCTCATCTCTTCCTCAATCAATGCATTCATTGATCTCCTTGACAATCTTAAGTGATTGGATCCCAATTCCTTGGCAACCTGGTGCACGAATTGTAAATCACACTTCTTACAACTCGTACCACTAACCAGCAAGTGCACTGGGTCATCCAAGTCCAAGTAATACCGTACGTGAGTAAGGGTCGATCCCACGGAGATTGTCGGCTTGAAGCAAGCTATGGTTATTTTGTAATTCTTAGTAAGGAAATTAATAATAAAAATGGTTGGGTTTATGAAAGGTAATTAACATAAAATAAATAATACTTGTTATGCAGTAATGGAGAACAAATTGAGGTTTTGGAGATGCTCTTTCTTCTGAATCTCTGCTTTCCTACTGTCTTCTTCTGCACGCACATATGTCTCCTTCCATGGCAAGCTGTATGTTGGTGGATCACCGTTGTCAATGGCTACCATCCATCCTCTCAGTGAAAATGGTCCAAATGCACTATCACCACACGGCTAATCATCTGTTGGTTCTCACTCATGTTGGAATAGAATCCGTTGATTCTTTTGCATCTGTCACTACGCCCAACACTCGCGAGTTTGAAGCTCGTCACAGTCATCCCTTCTCGGGTCCTACTCGGAATACCACAAACAAGGTTTAGACTTTCCGAATCTCAAGAATGGCCGCTAATAATGCTAGCCTATACCACAAAGACTCTAATCATGAACCAGGAGGCTAAGAGATACACACTCAAGCTAGTGCAGATAGAACGGAGGTGGTTGTCAGGCACGCGTTCATAGGTGAGAATGATGATGAGTTTCACGGATCATCACATTCATCAGGGTGAAGTGCGAGTGAATATCTTAGAATAGAAACAAGCGTGATTGAATGAAAAACAGTAGTAATTGCATTAATTCATCGAAACACAGCAGAGCTCCTCACCCCCAATCATGGAGTTTAGAGACTCATGCCATCAGAAATACAATGTTCAGATGTGAAATGTCATGAGGTACATAGTAAGTCTCTAAAAGTTGTTTTTATACTAAACTAGTAGCTAGGGTTACATAAAATAAGTAACTAAGTGCAGATAGTGCAGAAATCCACTTTCGGGGCCCACTTGGTGTGTGTTTGGACTGAGCATTGAGCTTTACACATGTAGAGGCTTCTCTTGGAGTTAAATGCCAGGTTGCAGCCAATTGGATGTCTACTTTCCAACGCAATTGAGAGCGCGCCAATTGGATTTCTGTAGCTCCAGAAAATCCATTTTGAGTGCAGGGAGGTCAGAATCCAATAGCATCTGCAGTCCTTTTTCAGCCTTTGAATCAGATTTTTGCTCAGGTCCCTCAATTTTAGCCAGAAAATACCTGAAATCACAGAAAAATACACAAACTCATAGTAAAGTCCAGAAATTTGAATTTTGCATAAAAAATAATAAAAACATAGTAAAAACTAACTAAATCATACTAAAAACTACCTAAAAATAATGCCAAAAAGCGTATAAATTATCCGCTCATCACAACCCAATCTCTCTAAGCTTGAACAATTTCCCAATTCCTTGATTTAATTGCTCATGGGAAGAGATGAAGTTTGGTCACTTATTATACCACATGTATTTCCAAATCAAAGTGTTGGTAGGATTATATGTCACTATATCCATCCAAACCCCAATTTGGTCCAAAATGAGAAAGCAATTCTAGCATGATCTCCTCATCTCTTTTCCAAGGCTCAGAGGAGATCCAATTATGGAGAGTTTCTTTTCCAAGAAAACTAACCAATTGATTTAAGATCGAAAGCTTTCTGAAATGGAAGATGATAAAGAAGAATGCATTCTCAAATTAAACTAGAAGTTACAGAGAAAGTAAAATATACAGAGTATAGTTCTCCAGTTCCAGATCTATTTTCAATTCAAAACTATCCCTATATATACTACTCTTCAGATCTTCTAGTTAGCTCTTAAAGTCTTGGATATTGGCCCTTGATCTTTAGTTGAAGCAGTTACAGTCTTTAGTGGGCTCAGCTTTGCTTGCAAAGAAAGTGTAAGTTAGGCATGATGGAAAGTTAGTTAGGACGTTAGTGGTATTAACGTTAAGTGTAAATTTTGGTTCGAGAGCGTTAGTGACGATAACTTTGTCACTAACATTCCAAACTAAGTGATCCACGTTAACTTCAACGTTAGTGGTACTAACGTAACCACTAACGTTGCCTCTTTAGCCCTTTGCAAGCGTTATTGGCACTTACTTTTACCAATAACGTTGCTCCTGGTCCCTTTCTTCCATATTAATGATCCACGTTAGTGTGACTAACGTGGCCCTTAATGCGGGCATGCCCAAGCTTCGAGAGGGTTAGTGACACTCACCTTTGTCACTAACGTTTCAAAGTGCCCCCTTTTCCCCACGTTAGTTCTCCACGTTAGTGTAACTAATGTGGCCACTAACGTGGGTATGCTTGTCATCTCCAATGATAGTGACAAAGGTTGGTGTCACTAACGTTGGTACATCATCTCTTGCTCCACGTTACCCTTCACGTTAGTGGTCTTAACGTGTCCACTAACGTAGGCAATCTTGGCCTGATCCAACGTTAGTGACAAATGTGAGTGTCACTAACATTGGCAATCTCTTCTCCCTCCACGTTAGAGTTTACGTTAATTAGATTAACGTGACTCTTAACGTGGCTATATGTGGCCTTTAGGAACGTTAGTGGTGCTTACTTTTACCACTAACGTTGGAGCTTCTTTTTCCTTCCACGTTAGTTCCCACATTAGTGTAACTAACGTGGCAGCTAACGTGGATTATGATGGCTTTCGAGGGCGTTATTGATGGTAACTTTACCACTAACGTTGCAAGCTTGCTCCCTTTCCACGTTAGTGGTCATGTTAGTGAGACTAACGTGGCTCCTAACGTGACTCTTCTTTGCTTCCTTTGTCCTGAAATCAAACAAACATGGTGCATCAAAGCTTTGTTTCAAGTCATGAGATCATGGATCATTTATATTATCATTCAATTCATGCACAATTCTCATGAAATCATGTAAAGTTCATAATGTTTGCTTGAATTAAGATGTAAGTGTATATTCACCCAAAACTTGCTTATTTACTAAGAAAATGCATGAAATTACCCTAAAATAGTTAAAAAAAAAGGTCAGTAAAACTGGCCAAAATGCCCTGGCATCAATTCATAAAATTAAGAACGAAAGTAATCCTTGAAACTGAATCAATACATTAATTAAAATAGAAGAATAATAGTTTCAATTCATAGAAATAAATAGATCTCCTAACCTTAACCAAGAAGGTTAAGTGGCTCATGACTTACATAGAAAAACTAGGGTTCTTAAGAGTGCGGAAGTCTAAACTCCTTCTAAGGGTGAATCTTTTCCTTTTTATACTAACCTAATTAGATTTGAAAATAAAATAAAATATTAAATCCTAAAACTAAAAGATATTGTGTGTAAAAAAAATTACAAAAATTAAAGATAAGATAACTAATAAGAGCTAAATCCAATAGAGATGCTCCAAGAGTGGGCCTTCAGATCAGCTTGCCTGGTGCTAAACGCCAGTTGGGCGTTTAGCGCCTAAAAGGGGGCAGAGGCTTTCTGTTTTGTGCGTGTTGCTGGCGCTAAGTGCCATCTTGGCGTTTAGCGCCCAAGGGGGTGCACCAAATCTTCTCATTTTTGCTCCAAACTCTGCCAAACTGCTCTGAATTTCACTTGAAACCATAAAAACACTAAAACAACTCAAAGTATCATCCAAAGAGGATTTTTGCACTAAAATATAATAAAACTTAATAATTACTAGCTAAAAATGACAGAAAACAAGTGGAAAAAGGGTACAAGATGCTCACGCATCAATATCCCACTCAAGTATAGGCTCTGGTACATGCTCCTCCAGAGGCTCAGGCTGAGGGACCACCTGATCCTCAGGCTTATTAGGGTACTGATGAGGTACATGTCTGTCATAGAATGGGTGAAATGGAGCATCAAGATGGAGCCAAAGCAACGGGAATTCATAAGGCATATCGGGGTTAAAAAGCGGAGCGTTAATCGGATGACAGAAAGGGTGGTCTCACAGAATGTACATACGAGTCTAATCTTTGCAGCTACTACGTAAAACCTATGTTGTACAAGATCCTCATATATGTAGGGAGGCTCCATCTCGTAGAACAATATGTTCGTCTCCATCTGATGAGGAAGTAAGGAAGGGGTAAGAACTAGGGGGTTCTTAATAGGGTTGGGAGTAGTTAGTTAGGTCAGGATTATCACAGTTCAATTAATTCACAGTTAAATATACAAGATTCACAGAAAAATAGCCAGCCACAGTAATTCAAAATAGCATTAAGCAATGAACAAACACAAGAAGACAATCACAAATAATTTCACATTATCATGTAAAATGCAAATGCGCAGCAAGGATGATGCATGTGTAGTCCTATCACAGGTAATGAGTTCATTTGTTGGTTTCGACCCGCACCCGACGCAATCCAACTTGCGAGTCGGATAAGGCATTCCAGTGACATAACCTCTGCAAGTTTCTACTTCTTGCAGGCACTGATTCTCCAGTTGAAGTATGTCGAACATGACCTCTGCAAGTACTTGCAGGCGATGATTCTCCAGCTAAAGCATGTGACCCTTTCTCCTGGAAGCCATTCCATATTTACGCGTGTCCCCACACAATCATTCACATACAAAGCCCATGGCTTGTTAACTTTTATCCTTTGGCACTATAACCATACTATTGTCACACTCTCATGACCTTTCCATAATCACACGTGCCGATTTATCTCCTCTCTTTCTTCCATCTTTTACTTATTTATCCTAAATAGTTCAAACTATCTTCATACTGTTCTCTCATCCTCCACTAAGTATTTTATAGAAAAAGAATCATAAATCTCTTTTATTAAGTTGGTGTTCTCTAAAGCTTTAAAGATTACTCTTATTACCACTCTCTGTTTTATTATTTATCATACATATAATATAATATTTTGACGCCGGGACGTCGCTTGGGCTCACTAATCTTGGCGAGGTTAACAACCCACTATGCTGACATAGTTTAGATTCACCAATCTTGGCGAGGTTAGCAACCCACTTTGGTGAAAATAGCCATGAACCCACCTTGGTTGGCCAAGTCAAGGATGCACCTCTTACTCTCAAAGAGCCTAGAGGAAAATAAGCGCGCAGCTTATTTCATATTCAAATCAACTTCAACTTCATTTTATAAACAAATGGTACATGAATTATTTATACTAGTAAGAGAAGGAAAAACATTCATGACTTGGACAATGTGGGACTAATACATAACACAAAATTCTCTATTCTAAATAATGTGAGACTTGTATTCCTTTATTACAATTAACTAATATAATTAACCTACTAACTCTACTAGCTCCCGCGTCATTCTCCCTGGGTTGGAAAGACTTGTGATAGCAGATGATCTCATTGATGAATCCACACCAAAAGATCCTATTAGTGACTCCACACCAAAGACCCGGACTCATAAATCAGATAAAATTTCACAGACCCGTGGTAGCAGATGATCTTATTGACGAATCCATACCAAAAGATCCTATTGACGAATCCACGCCAAAAATCTGCACTCACAAATCAAATAAAATTCTACTAAAGCAAGGTGATGGCCACGAGGACCAACCTTGCTCTGATACCAAATTGACGCCGGGACGTCGCTTGGGCTCACCAATCTTGGTGAGGTTAACAACCCCACTATGGGGACATAGTTTAAAATTCACCAATCTTGGCGGGGTTAGTGGTGCACGAATCCCCACACTTCGTACAACTGTTCCAGCAAGTGCACTGGATCGTCCAAGTAATACCTGAGTGAGTCAGGGTCGATCCCATGAGGATTGTGGTTTGAAGCAAGCTATGGTTACCTTGCAGGTCTTAGTCAGGCGAATAGAAGAGTTGTTGGATTTATGAGATCTGAACTAGGTTGATATGTTTACAATGATAATCTTAAATCCTAGATGGTTAAGGCTTGGAGTTGCTTTATCCATCTGGATTAACTCTGGTCTTACTGTCTTCTTCAATTGTGAATGATTTCTTCAACGAAAGGCTGTATGTGATTGACACTGGTTTGAGCAGCTGCCGATACTCCTCTAGATCTGAACACCAGGGTTAGTGCGCATCCAGTCTGATTGAGGGTGAAACTCCTGCAGTCCATTCTCCTTAATGATCCTACTCAAAATGCCACAGACAAGGTCGGATCTTCCGGATCAGAGAATGCTGTGCCTTTGGATTCTAGCCTCTACTACAGAGACCCTAATCTCCCCATACCTCGGTTGAACTGTTGTCTCGAGAAGTCTCCAACGAAGTCGTGGATTAGCAGTCTGAGAGATGTAAAATCAAGCTGGCGGTTCGATGCTTTCCAGTCACGTATTCACACGAACCCAAGAAAACATGGGTGGTTGTCAGGCACGCGGTCTTGGTATGAAGAACGAAGATGATTGTCATGGGTCACCCCGTTCATCACATTGAAGAACGAATATACATCTTAGAATTGATCAAACACGGATTGAAGAGAAACAGTAATACTTTTATTAATTCATAGAACTCAGCATGGTTACTCCCTCAACCTAGAAGGTTTAGAAACTCATACTAAAAGTAAAAAACAATGGTGAAAATGAAAATAGGGCTGAATGGTGTATGATAAGTATGCATGTTACATGAATTAAATCCCTTAAATACTAAAATAATGACAAGTAAGGGTAAAACAGTCTATTTAGTGCTAAAATCCATTTCTGGGGCCCACTTGCTGAGTGTTTGGGCTGAGCTTTGATGAGATACACGTGTTATAAGGTCTCTTGGGCATGAAACGCCAGCTAGGGGGTCTTCTCTGGGCCTTTGGATGCTGGGCTCTGCTCTTTGGGCGCTGGACGCCTGGAAGAGGGCATGAAGCTGGCGTTGAACGCTAGTTTTGGGCCTTTTATTCCGAAGAAAAATATGAACTATTTTATATTGCTAGAAAGCTCTGGAAGTCAGATTTCCATAGCCGTTGAGAGAGCTCCATTTAGACTTCTGTAGCTCCAGAAAAGCCCTTCCAAATGCAGGCAGGTCAGATTCGGACAGCATCTGCAGTGCTTTCTCTATCTCTGAATCAGACTTCTGCTCCAGCTCCTTAATTTCAGCCAGAAAATATCTGAAATTGCCCAAAAACACAAAAACTAATAGTAGAATCCAAAAATGTGAATTTAACACTAAAACCTATAAAAACTTAATAAAAACTAAATAAAAATTACTAAAATCTATATGAAAATGATGTCAAAAAGCGTATAAAATATCCGCTAATCACAACACTAAACTTAAACCATTGCTTGTCCCCAAGCAACTAAAAACAGAGTAGGATAAAAAGAAAATTAAGATACAATAAATTTCTAAGTTTCAAATGAAGCTTAGTTAAAATCAGATGAGCGAGACTTAGTAGCTTTTTGCTTCTGAATAGTTTTGGCATCTTACTATCCATTGAAACTCAGAGATGTTGGCATCTTTAGGAACTTAGAATTCAGATGATATTATTGACTCTCTTAGTTAAGCTTATTTTTATTCTTGAACACAGCTTTCAGAGTCTTGGCCGTGACCCTAAGCACCTTGTTTTTCAGTATTACCACCAGATACAATAATGTCACAGACACTTTAACTAGGTGAACCTTTTCATATTGTGACTCAGCTTTGCTAGAGTCCCCAGATAGAGGTGTCCAGAGTTCTTAAGCACACTCTTTTTGCTTTGGACCACGACTTTAACCACTCAGTCTCAAGCTTTTCACTTGACACATTCACGCCATAAGCACATGGTTAGGGACAGCTTGGTTTAGCCGCTTAGGCCAGGATTTTATTCCTTTGGGCCCTCCTATCTATTAATGCTCAAAGCCTTGGGCCCTTTTAGCCTTGCCTTTTGATTTAAAGGGTTACTGGCTTTTTCAATCTGCCCTCATTTTCCTGCATTTTTGGGCAGTAATGGATTTTTCTGCTTTTTATTTTTTTTCTTTTTCTTTTCGCCATTTTTTTTCTTTTTCGCATGCATATGTAAATTTTTTTTCTTTTGCAACATGCTTTTTCTTTTGCTTTTTGCTGCTTTTTCTTGCTTCAAGAATCAATTTTTAGATTTTTTATATTATCAATAATATTTTTCCTTTTTCCTTATTCTCTCAAGAGCCACATTCTAAAATTTCAACTTCAAACATGCACTGTTTATTTCATACATTCAGAAAATAAAAGCAAAAGATACCACATCAAACTAATTAAACTAATCTTATTTTAAACTTGAAATTCATGCATCTCTCAGTTATTTTTAGATAAAAATTTTTTATTTAAGCAAGGTGAGAGATATATGGAACATTGTACAACTTTTAAGACATCAAATGCAAATGATCATGCAACTAGGACATGAAAGCAGATAAATACACAGACAAAAAACAGAAAAATAGTAAAGGAAAGGAATAAAAAGAGAATGAGTCCACCTGAATGATGGTGGCTAGTGCTCCTCCTTGAGGATCTAATGTAGTGCTTGATCTCTTCAATATCACTCCTTTGTCTTTGTTGAGGCGGTTGCATAGGCTCTTGTGAATGCTTCCTAGTTTGCTCCATCCTCTTCTTCTATACTTAGAAGTGGTAGAAGTCAAAAAGCAAAGCTTTTGCAACACCAAACTTAAGAGTTTTGCTCATCCTCGAGAAAAGTAGAGTACAAGAAGGTGGGGGTAGGTGGAGCATTGGCATTTGAACGCCCAGGGGCTGCTCCCTGGTTGGCGTTCAATGCCAGCAATGCTCCCCTCTTGGGGTGTTGAACGCCCATGAGGGCTTCTACACTGGTGTTCAACTTTAACACTCTTTTTGGAGTGTTCTGTTTTCACTGTTGTGAATTCTGTCTCTTAGCTGATACATATGATCATGACTCTAACAACTGAAAGAAAAACAAAATGAAAATAAATGGTTGAGTAAAGTTGGGTTGCCTCCCAACAAGTGCTCTTTTAAAGTCACTAGCTTGACCTTTAGGCTCCTTACGGAGATGAGAATGGGCTCAAATTTTTGCCCCTGACAGTGAATTTTCTTCCTGTCCTCTCATGAATGAGCTCTACATGCTCTAGAGATACGACATGGCTCACTGTATGTGGTAGGACTAGGTTCTTAGTGAAGACAACTCTCATGCCAGGTGAGAGGCCTTCAGTTGGGACTTTTTTGTTCCTCCAGCCTTTAGGTACTTTCTTTTTAGTACCTTTGTACTTAGAGTTTGTTGAGGGCTTCTGAACACCAAACTTAGAATTGATGTCTGGGGGCTCTGCAGAGCTCTGTACAGAAAGAGAGGGTTGGCACACTAGGTGTTGCACTGTTATCTCTCTTTTAGAGGGAGAATTGGGATGAGGCATCTTGGATAAGATGTGATCCTCCCCTAACTTTAGGGTTAGTTCTCCTTTAGCCACATCAATGATAGCATTAGCTGTGGCTAGGAAAGGTTTTCCAAGGATGGCACAATCATCCTCATCCTCTCCTATATCCAAGACTATGAAGTTTGCCGGGATGTAGTGCTTTTCAACTTTAACCAAGACATCCTCCACTAAGCCATATGGCTTCTTTATGATCTTGTCTGCCATCTCTAAAGAGACATGTGCAGCTTGTACCTCAAGGATTCTCAGCTTCTCCATTACAGAGAGTGGCATAAGGTTGATGCTTGACCCTAGGTCACATAGAGCCTTTTCAAAGGTCATAGTGCCTATGGTGCAAGGAATCAGAAAGCGTCCAGGATCTGGAAGCTTTTGAGGTAGCTCTTGGTGAACCAAAGCATGGAGTTCTTTGGTAAGCAGTGGAGGTTCTTTCTCCAGAGGCTTTGTACCAAATAGCTTGGTATTTAGCTTCATTAGAGCTCCTAGAAAACGAGCAACTTGCTCTTCCCTAGTGTCTTCATCCTCACTTGAGGATGAGTAGTCATTAGAACTTATGCACTACAGAAGTGCATTCAAAGGAACCTTTATAGTCTTTATGTTTTCCTTTGGTTCTGGGCTAGAGAGTTCTTGAGTGGGTGACGGGCGAAAATTCACCGATTAAGAATTTATAATAAGAACAGCATTGCAAGTACAATTCTTAACCGACGAAAACTCCGCTTATCAATTTAAAAAGAGTTATCACAATTAAAGAATAAATTACTGGGAGTAGAATTCCCAAGTCGTCTACCAACAAGTTGACAAAAGAGTGCAAGTTATTGGTCAGGAATTTTCTGAGAAATTTTAAAGTTGGAGAACAGAAAAATAAATGATTATAAATTAAAGCAATGAAAATTAATGAGAGATTTTGTGTAATTGAAATAAAGAAGTTTTGACCAGGAGAAGATTAATCGGAAGTTCTATTCTCATTCAAATTTTCCAAGTGTAATGGTAAGAGGTTGTTGTTTTTACTTAGTTAACCTTTACTGAATAAAGGAAACTCAAGTAATTGAGCCAACTCTGATTCACAAGTCCTAATCCTTTCCTATGGAAGGATTAGTGTTAGTAACTAGAGAGTTAGCCAACAACTTCCAATTGCAAATTAACACTTGAGTATTCTAACTCAAGAGTCTCCTATTAATCAACTCCAAGGTCAAATTAAAAGCCTACTCCATTGACATGGATGCCAATTTCACAGACATGTAAAGGGAATAGAAAAGAGACATGGTAACTAAAATTAAATTAATAAAAGCTAATTTTAAAATAATAAATTAAGGAAAGATGATACTCAAGCTAATAATAAAATTAAATGTAAAAATAATTCTTGCATTAATACTTTCCAAAATCAAAGATATCCATATGTAATTCTAAACAGGGTAAATGGGTGATTAAAAGAGTAAGAGAATAAGGAAACAAACTAGAATGACAGAAACTTCAACGGAGGTAGTAACTCTTCTCAATATCCAAATCAAAAGCATAAAACTAGAAATCTATGAATGTGAAGAACCCTAGAGGAAGTAG
This sequence comes from Arachis ipaensis, assembly GCF_000816755.2. Lineage (NCBI taxonomy): Eukaryota > Viridiplantae > Streptophyta > Magnoliopsida > Fabales > Fabaceae > Arachis > Arachis ipaensis. The sequence continues at coordinate 112,498,410 of NC_029785.2, read as the reverse complement.
TATTTTTTTCTCTCTCTAAGATTCAAAACAAAAACTAAAAACTGTGTAAAAGTGAATGTGTGTTGAGTCTCTGCTTGTCCCCTGGCTCTAGTCTGTGTTTCTGGGCCAAAAACTGGGTCCAAACTCAGCCAAAAATCGCCCCCAGCGTCTTCTGCAATTTCTGCACGTGGCGCACGTCACGCATATGCGTCAGTCACGCGTACGCGTCGATGGTCTTCTTTGCATGTCACACGTACGTGTCAGTTACGTGCACGCGTCGCTATGCAATCTCGCTTGTCACGCGTACGCGTCAGGTACGCGTACGCATCGCTGTGAAAAGCTCCAAGTCACGCGCACGCGTGAGCCATGCGTGCGCGTCGATGCTCGCTGGTCATCTCCTTTGTTTTTTGTGTTCCTTCCATTTTTGCAAGCTTCCTCTCCATCCTTTAAGCCATTCCTGCCCTATATAGCCTGAAAACACTTAACGCACAGATCACGACATCAAATGGTATAAAGGGGAATTAAAAATATACAATTTAAAGGCTTAGGAAGCAAGTTTTCAATTATAGAACAAAATTGGGAAGGATTTGTAAAACCATGCAAATTTATGAATAAGTGTGCAAAGAATTGATAAAAACCACTCAAATTAGCACAAGATAAACCATAAAATAGTGGTTTATCAATCTTCCCACACTTAAAGATTAGCATGTCCTCATGCTAAGCTGAAGGAGACCAAAAGAATGAATGGGGGAAAGTAAGACTCATGCAATGCAACCTGTGTATATGAATGCAACTATATACTAAGATGTTTCTATCTACTTGGTCAAAAGTAAACAAGTTCTCCAAGACAAACATAAATTAGATTTCACTAATTCAAATCACACAAAAGAAGACAAGTAAACTTGTAAGAAAATATCTCATGAAAGCAGGGAACATAGAGTCAAGCATTGAATCCTCACTGGTAGTGTATATGCACTCTAATCACTCAAGTGTTTAGGGTTAATCCACTCTACTTTTCTCTAGTCATGCTTTCTAAACTTTGTTCTCCATCTAACCAATCAACAAATATTTAATATACAAATGCAAACATCATGAGGTCTTTTTAAGGTTGTAATGCGGCTAAGGTAAGGGTGAGGATATATGTATGGCCAAGTGAGCTATAATATGAATCTTTGACTAACTTAAGTTCTCACCTAACACACACACACTCTATATAACTCTAAAATCATGCCTAGCTACCCAAAATCCCACCTTTGCATCACATACTCATGTATCAATTTTTAATTTCATCACATAAGCATTGATCTTTTTATTGAACTTAGCATTGGGGTGATTTTATCCCCTATTCATTTATTTCTTTTATTTTATTTTCTTTTCTTTTTTTATATCATAAATGAAAACATAATATGTCAATGCATATGGTTTTTCTGATTTTACATGAGTATGCACCCAAATTCCCAATATTTTTGTCAATAAAACACAACACAATTTCATCAACCCAAGTTCCCACAATTCTCCACACTTAGTTGACACACAACCTCTATCTTAAGCTAACCAAAGATTCAAATGGGATAATTAATTGTTTTTCCGCTTAAGGCTAGTGATGTGATAATATAAAGAATAAACGGAGATTAAAAGGTTCAAAGTGGCAACCAAATGTAATTGAAGTGGTAGCTATTTGGGATAAGTTAGCTAATAACAAATGACGGCCTCAATCATATGTATGCATGCAATTGCACTAAACAATGGACATATAGAATGGAACAAACTATAAATTGCAATCATAGAGGAGAAAACACACAAGAATCAAATTTATGGTTAAATAATGTAACCTTATAATTAAGCTCAAAATCTCACAGGTTGTGTGTTCTTAGCTCAAAAACCTTGTTTCAAATTACAATCTTCAAACAAGTTTAACACAAATTTTCAATTTAAATTAGTGAAATATTATAAAATAGGGTCTTAAAAAGAAACTCATTACTTTAACCAAGCAGAACATTCATGCAAGCAGTTATTATCATGCAATCTATCCTATCTAACAAAAGAAAAACTAAAATATTTATGTTAAGAGAGAAAGATTACCTCCGAAAGTCATGGACTGACCTCCCCACACTTAAGTCTTGGCACAGTCCTCCGTGCCATCAGTAAGGAGCAAGGTAGGGCTGGAAGCATCGCCTCCGCTGTCTGGCTTGCCATGGCTCCCTGTGCTACTAGGTGAAGGGGAGTCTGGAGTGTCCTTCCGTTCCGGAGGTGGGTGGGTACCAACGATTAGCTCCTTCAGATAGTTGTATCGGTGCTTGTTACGGTGCTCCATTTGCTCCATCCGTCGGTCTTTCCGGTCGAACCTCTCAAGGATCTGAAGAAACATCTGATGGGTGGATGGTGCTTGTGGTATGGATGATGGTGGAGTAGAAGAAGGAGGAGTATCCAAAGATGGGCCTGAAGGCCAACTTGCAGAGGGAACTGGTGGTCTGATGTACTTGCCATTCAGGACATACTAGTCGGCCCTAGGGATCATGACCTTTGTGTCTCCTGCCCGATAGGACACACCTACTGCAGAGACTAAATCTGAAACCAAAGCAGGGAAAGGCAGGTTACCTGCAATCTTACATGTCCCATTGCCTGCCCGATGAGTCGCGGGAGGTTGAGAGGTTGCTCTGTCAGGATGCACCAGATGAGAACAGCCATGTCCACTGTGAAGGTGGACTCGTGAGTGCTCAAAAAGGTATAGTGGGACATAATCTGTGCCCACACACAAGCCTCCAAGGTGAATGACTGGGCTGAGATGCTCTTGGGTTTAGACCGGTGCTGCCCATAGATCCAGGTGCGGCCAGGTTGGGCTATAACTCCAAGGACGCTATCCTAGTCGAACTGATACATCTGGCGCTTAAGAGAGGCCTCTTGATATGCATCCAATCCCTCTGGGTTGGGTAGAAGATCCAGCACTCTCTGTATGGCACTCTCGGAGACAGGAACTTGCTGTTGATGAACATAGACAGACTGCAGAGTAGGCGAGTGGAAGTTGGAGTAGAATTCAACTACCCATGATAGGTTAGCCTCTCGTGGCTGCCTCCTAAAAATTCCCCACTGTTTCCTCTCGATGCGGGGCTCCACAAAATCAACAAAATGTATTGGGACAAGGAGTAGATGCTCATTATTGTAGTTCCTCTCAGCTAGGATGGGGAACATCTGCTCGCAGTAACGGTTAGTGAACAGTGTGGAGTCCCGTGTGGGAAAAGCTTTCTCCGCTTCATCAACTTTAATGATTCTCTTCATCCGCTTTGTTAGCGGCTTGACACTGGTAGATGGTGGTACCTTAGCTGGTGTTCTCTTGGTTCCTCTCCTTGCTGGTGTCTTGTCAGTGGCCTTCTCTTTTCCTTTCTTGGTACCCATGCCTAAGTAAGAAAAAAAGAGGAAGAATGGTAAATATAGATAACTAAAAACCAGAAAGAAGAAATCCCAAGTGATAATGAATGCCAAAGAAAAGATAATAGTTTAAATACATGGTAGCTACAACATGTAGGTAAGACCTAAATTAAGAGCAAAAAGGCAATTCATAATAATTAGATGCAAGGGGGTAAAAGCATGTAAGTAATAGGCATGAGAAGCATAACTCAAGCATCAATTATTAAATGTGCCAAATTAAAGAGCACTCGTATGATGACAATTGGGAATGATAATCTCAAATATATGTGGATTACAAGTGTTGTGAAAAAGAGGCATTAAAGTGTAAGAGTAAAATAAAATAGGATTCAAAATGCCAGGAGAGCTTTTTCACAAACACTTGGTGTGCAAGTTAAAATAGAAATTAGAACAATGGATCCAAGTGTATATGAGAGCCAAAATTAAATGTCAATTGTCAGATTACTCCTCATAATATCCACAAGCGTAAAGATAATAAAGGAATACTCAAATAAAACTCCAACACCAACATAAAAATGTATGAGAAAGGAATGAAGGAGAAAACATAAATAACTAAGCTAATATAAAATTGAGGAGAAAAAAATAATTAAAAGAAGAATGAAAGAGTAGAGAAGAGGAAGAAAAGAACCTAAGGTAAAAGATGAAAAACGGAAGAAGAAAGTAGTGGATAGTAAGAAGTAATAAGGAAGAAAGAAGGAGGAAGAAATAAGGGAGAATTAAGATTGAAAAAGAATTAGGATTTGGGGAGGGAATGATTGAAATCTGGGCGGCGTACTGGTTTAACCATGCGGCGCATTCGACGCGTGCACGTACCGCATGTGTACGCTTGGGTCACGTAAGTTTTAAGCGACGCGTGAGCGTCTAGGACACATACGCGTGATATTGGTTGTGCCAATCACGCGAGACCAGCCCTGCACACGCACAACTCTCTGTTCAGTCTGGGCTGGAGGCCAAAATTGCATACGACGCGTGCGCGTCAGGCACGCGCACGCGTGGATGGCCATTAAGTGAAAATGACGCGCACGCGTCAGAGACGCGTATGCGTGATCGGGTTTGTGGCTCTAGCACAGTTCCAGCCCCAAACCATCACAACTCTCTGTTCAGCACGCTATTTACGCCGATCGCCATATCCACGCGTGGCGTTTTGGACACGTACACATGGAGTGCCGAGGTTGCAGGTGACGCGTACGCATGATGTACGTATACGCGTAGGCGTGCTTGTGAGTAAAGCACGATTCCTTCTCCACTCCTGCGCAACTTTCTGTTCACTTCCTAATAGTTTCGCATTCACATATTACGCGTACGCGTCCTAGACGCTTGCGCGTCGAATGCGTTTTTTTTATATACAGAATGCAGGTGATGATGGAGAAATTATGAATGAACACTGATAAAAATAAAATAAAATAAAACTAAGAATAAAAAGTAACGATCATACCATGGTGAGTTGTGTCCCACCTAGCACTTTGCTTTTACGTCCTTAAGTTGGACGGTCCACAAGCTCAGTTTGCTTCTGTTGGTGGATCCTCCAAGAGGAATACCTCCAGCTCTTTATTGTCCTTCATTTTCTCACCATGATACAGCTTCAAGCGGTGTCCATTTGACTTTGATGAATTTGGAGCTTCAAGGATGACTCAGGTGGAAGACTCTGTATGGTTCTGCCTTCTCTACTCTATAGGGACCTTCCCACCTAGATCTCAGCTTTCCTGGTATGAGCCGCAGCCTTGAGTTGTAAAGGAGAACTAGCTCCCTAGGTCTGAACTCTCTTCTCTTGATATGCTTGTCATGCACAGCCTTCACCCTCTCTTTGTATAGCCTGGAGTTGTCATATGCTTCGAGTCGAAGGTTCTCCAGTTCTGCTAGTTGCAGCTTCCTTTTAGTACCGACTTTCTCAAATCCCATGTTGCATTCCCTTACAGCACAGAAAGCCTTGTGTTCTACCTCCACTGGGAGGTGACAAGCCTTTTCGTAGACTAGGCGGAAGGGACTCATCCCGATGGGTGTCTTGTACGCTGTCCGATAAGCCCAAAGCACATCTACAAGTCTGGTGCTCCAGTCCTTCTTTTGAGGCTTGACAATCTTCTCTAGTATGCGCTTTATCTCCCTGTTAGATACCTCGGCTTGCCCATTGGTCTGGGGATGGTAAGCTGTTGCTACCTTGTGAATGATGCCATGTTTCTTCAATAGACCTGTTAATCTCCTGTTACAAAAATGAGTGCCTTGATCACTCATGATTGCTCGTGGTGATCCAAAGCGACAGATAATATAATTTCTAACAAAAGAGACAACAACGTTAGCATCATCAGTACGGTAGGAATTGTTGCCACCCATTTAGAAACATAATCAACAGCTAACAATATATATAAGAAACCACTAGAGTTTGGAAATGCACCCATGAAGTCAATGCCCCAATCATAAAAAATTTCACAGAATAACATAAGCTGTTGGGGCAACTCATCCCTCTTGGATATATTCCCAAACCTTTGGCATGGGGAACAAGATTTACAGAAGGCAGTAGCATCCTTAAAAAGAGTGGGCCACCAGAATCCACAATCTAAAATTTTTCTAGCTGTTCTTTGAGGACCAAAATGTCCACCACTCTCAGAAGAGTGGCAGGCCTCTAAAATGGACTAGAATTCTGATTGTGGCATGCACCTTCTAATTATTTGGTCAGCACCATACCTCCATAAATATGGGTCATCCCATTTATAATATTTGGACTCACTTTTCAGCTTGTCCCTTTGATGCTTAGTAAAATTAGGAGGGAAGGTATGACTGACCAGATAATTAGCTATAGGTGAATACCAAGGAACTACCTCAGATATTGCGTGCAAGCTATCAAATCAAAAATCATCATTGATAGGAGTGGAGTAATTCTTAATGTGCTCTAGGCGACTCAAGTGGTCTGCCACTAAATTCTGGGAACCACTCCTATCTTTGATTTCTAAATCAAATTCTTGCAGCAACAATATCCAACATATTAACCTTGGTTTGGACTCTTTTTTAGCTAACAAAGATTTTAGAGCTGCATGGTCTGAGTATACTACCACCTTAATACCAAGTAAATAGGCTCGGAATTTATCCAGAGCAAAAACAATAGACAGAAGCTCTTTTTCAGTGGTAGTATAATTAGACTGAGTAGCGTCTAAGATCTTAGAAGCATAAGCAATTATAAAAGGGTCTTTACCTTCGCGCTGAGCCAGCGCCGCTCCTACTGCATGGTTGGAGGCGTCACATATAATCTCAAATGGCTGGCTCCAGTCAGACCCTCTCACAATCGGAGCTTGAGTCAAGGCGATCATCAGCGTATCAAATGCTTCCATGCAGTCCTCACTCAGCTCAAACTCAACATCCTTCTGCAGCAGTCGGGATAAAGGCAATGCTACCTTACTGAAGTGCTTGATAAATCTCCGGTAGAAACCTGCATGACTAAGGAACGAACGGACTTCCCTCACGGAGGAAGGGTAAGGTAAACCAGAAATTACATCTACCTTTGCTGGATCTACAGAAATACCAGTATTAAAAATAACATGTCCTAGAACAATACCTTGTTTTACCATAAAATGACATTTTTCAAAATTTAATACAAGGTTTGAACTAACACACCTGTCTAATACTTTAGCTAAACTATCCAAGCAAAGGTTAAACGAATCACCATACACACTAAAGTCATCCATGAAAACTTCCATACAGTTCTCAATAAGATCTGAGAAAACACTCATCATGCACCTTTGGAAAGTAGCCGGTGCATTACATAACCAAAAGGCATCCTCTTGTATGCATACGTTCCAAAGGGACATGTAAAAGTATTTTTCTCCTAATTTTCAGGAGCTATATGAATTTGAAAATAGCCAGTGTAACCATCTAGAAAATAGTAGTGTGATTTACCTGACAAATGATCAAGCATTTGATCGATGAAGGGAGTGGGTAGTGATCCTTGCGAGTAGCCTGGTTGAGGCGCCTGTAATCAATGCACACCCGCCAGGAGTTCTACACTCTAGTTATCAGGAGCTCTCCATGCTCATTCCTCACTGTTGTGACTCCAGACTTATTTGGTACCACCTGTACTGGGCTAACCTATTCACTATCTGAGATGGGGTAGATGATGTCAGCTTCAAGCAGTCTAGTCACTCCCTTCTTGACAACTTCCAAGATGGTGGGGTTCAACTGCCTTTGAGGTTGACGGACAGGCCTTGCTCCCTCTTCTAAAAATATACGGTGCTCACAAACTTGAGGGCTGATGCCTACTATATCTGCCAAGCTCCACCCAATAGCTTTCTTGTGTCTTCACAACACACTAAGCAATTGCTCCTCCTGTTGGAAAGTGAGTTCCCTTGTAATGATAACTGGGAGCTTCTGATGATCCTCAAAGTAAGCATACTTGAGGTGGGGTGGAAGGGGCTTCAACTCCATTTTCTGCTCATGGCTAGGCACTTGATCATCTGGAGCTAGTGATGGTGGCAAGGTATCTTTAGTAAGCTCAGGGGGTTTCCCCACACTTGCACCTTGCTCCATGTGCATCTCTTCTACTTCTTCTTGGTGAACTGCGGCTACAGTCTTATCAATGGTGTCACACTGGAAGATGGAGTGATCTTCTGGAGGGTGCTTCATGGCTTCATCCAGGTTGAAGCTCACTGCTCTGCCATCTATCTCAAAAGAGTAAGTTCCTGAGAAGGCATCTAATTTGAACCTTAAAGTCTTCAGAAATGGCCTTCCAAGCAGGATGGATGATGGTCTTCCTGAGTCATTAGGGGGCATCTCCAAAATGTAGAAGTCAATAGGGAATGTTAGCCCCTTAATACTTACCAGTACATCCTCAGCAATTCCAACCACCGAGATTATGCTTTTATCTGCCAAAACAAAACGTGCTGCCGACCTTTTTAAGGGAGGGAGCCTTAAGGCATCATATACAGATAATGGCATAATACTAACACATGCACCCAAATCACACATGTAGTCAAAAAATTGTACACCCTCAATAGTAATAGTAACCATGTATGGACCCGGATCACTACATTTTTTCGGTACAGCACCCATTAAAGCAGAAATAGAGCTACCTAGGGGAATAGTTTCTAAATCATGTATTTTATCTTTATTCATGCATAAATCCTTTAGAAACTTAGCATACTTAGGTACCTAGCGAATGGCATCAAAAAAGGGAATAGTTACCTCAACCTTTTTGAAGATCTCCACCATCTTGGGGTCTAGCTCCATCTGCTTTCTGGATTTCCTAGCAATGTGTGAAAAAAGAATGGGAATGGCTTCTCTTGTAACTTCATCTTCTTTTGGTGCTCCATTCCTTAGTTGAGCCACTTCTTCTTCATCCATGTCTTGTACTTCCCCCTCTTCTTCAACATCCTCTACCTCAACAGTGTCTTCAACTTGAATGTCTTCTTTTGGGCCTGGCTTCTCATGACTCCTCTCTTGTAGTGTGGTTCCGGGCCTCAAAGTAATGGCATTGATTCTACCTTTGGGGTTGGATAAAGGTTGAGAAGGTAGTGCACTGGAGTTTGAAGGTTGAATGTTGGTAGTGGAGGGTGGTTCCAAGCGAGATATGAGTGCTTGTAGAGTGGAGTTAAGACCGTTTATAGTAGAATTAAGTGTATTATGAATGTCTCTTTGTCCTTGCGTAATAGAGCGAAGCATCTCATCATAGAAAGAGAGAGGGGTAAGTAATATGAGAGGCTTGCTACTGGTTGTTCTGAGGCGCTTGGGATTGCCTTTAGTGAGGTGCTCGGTAAGTCTGGCCTTGGTTCTGTTGATACCAGTTCTGCTGATTGTTGTTGTTGTTCCACCTCTGATTTCCGCTGTTGTCTCTGCCTCCTTGGTTGTAGTTGTCCCTCCATCCTTGGTTGGAATTATCTCTCTACCTTTGGTTGGAATTGTCTCTCTAGCCTTGGTTGGAGTTATCTTGCCAACCTTGATTATAGCTCCCACCTTGGTTATAATTACTGCCGTGTTGATAATTCCCTTTATTCGGGCGGTTATAGTAGTTGCTAGTAGCTGCCAAGGTGTTGTCTTCTTGTTGTTGGAGTTGTGGACATTAATCAGTGTAATAGGAATAGCAGGCACATATTCCACACACTCTCTGAGGGACCAACTGTTGACACTATTGTTGTGGAGGAGGCTGAGGTTGATGTTGATTCAACTATAGCTGCTTCAGTATGTTGGTCATCTCTCCCAGGGTCTTTGTGAGAGCAGCAGTCTCAATAGGAAACCTCTGCAATAACCTTGGGATGGTTGTTCCTGTGCCTGGCATTCTGGGTAGACTCAGCTAGATCGGCGATCAGTTGCCGCGCTTATGTCACTGTCTTGTACTTAGTCAGAGAGCCATTACTCGCAGCATCTAATATAGTCTTGTCTTGAGGCTTCATGCCTTGTGTGAAATAGCTAATCAACACCAACTGGTCAATCTTGTGGTGGGGACATGAGTCTAGGAGATTCTTGAAGCATTCCCAATACTCATAAAGAGTCTCCGATTCGCCTTGGATAATGCAGAAAATTTCTTTCCTTAGTCTATTTGTAACTTCAGCTGGAAAGTATTTGTCTAGGAATTCCCTTCTGAGAAGATCCCAATTAGTAACAACTTCTTCAGGTTGAGTGTAGAACCACTCTCTTGCCTTTCCCTCAAGAGAAAACAAAAAGGCATATAGCCAAATAGTAGTCTCATCTGCACCATGGCGCCTAGTAGTTGAGCAGGCTGTTTGAAAATCTCTGAGGTGCTTGATAGGCTCTTGAGCAGGTAGGCCATAAAACCTATGCAGTAGATTGATTAGCGCAGTCCTCAGTTCAAAATCTGCAGCTAGATTTGGGTGACGCACTTGATACGGTTGCAGTGTAAAGTCCGCAGCTCCTGCTTCCTAGAGAGTAATCCTTCTAGGCTCCGCCATATTACATGTATGTAAATCAATAGAATCAGTGGAAGAGGAGCTTGTTTCTTCCTCAAATGGTGCTTCAGATTCGCCCTCAGATGAGACTGGTGAATTGGTAGTAACCACTTCACCACCCTCAGAGGCTAACCGACGCCGAGCTCGCCTAATACGTGAAATAGTTCTTTCGATTTCAGGATCAAATGCGGCTAAGCTCGGATCAGTAGTTAACGCGTCATTCAATGAAAGAAACATACAGCTCATGGTAATAAAATAAAATAAAATGCAAATATGTAAAATTAAAAAATATTTACACCAACCAACAATTTAGCACACTGTTGCAACTCCCCGGCAACGACACCAAAAATTGACGGGCGAAAATTCACCGATTAAGAATTTATAATAAGAACAGCGTTGCAAGTACAATTTTTAACCAATGAAAACTCCGCTTGTCAATTTAGAAAGAGTTGTCACAATTAAAGAATAAATTACAGGGAGTAGAATTTCCAGGTCGTCTCCCAACGAGTTGAAAAAAGAGTGTAAGTTATTGGTCAGGAATTTTTCGAGAAATTTTAAAGTTGGAGAATAGAAAAATAAATGATCATAAATTAAAGCAATGAAAATTAATGAGAGATTTTGTGTAATTGAAATAAAGAAGCCTTGACCAGGAGAAGATTAATCAGAAGTTCTATCCTCGTTGAATTTTTCCAAGTGTAATAGTAAGAGGTTATTGTTTTTACTTAGTTAACCTTTACCGAATAAAGAAAAGTCAAGTAATTAAGCCAACTCTGATTCACAAGTCCTAATCCTCTCCTATGGAAGGATTAGCGTTAGTGACTAGAGAGTTAGCCAACAACTTCCAATTACAAATTAACACTTGAGTATTCCAACTCAAGAGTCTCCTATTAATCAACTCCAAGGTCAAATTAAAAGCCTACTCCATTGACATGGATGCCAATTTCGCAGACATGTAAAGGGAACAGAGAAGAGACATGGTAACTAAAATTAAATTAATAAAAGCTAATTTTGAAATAATAAATTAAGGAAAGATGATACTCAAGCCAATAATAAAATTAAATGTAAAAATAATTCATGCATTAATACTTTTCAAAATCAAAGATATCCATATGTAATTCTGAACACGGTAAATGGGTGATTAAAAGAGTAAGAGAATAAGGAAACAAACTAGAAATCTATGAATGTGAAGAACCCTAGAGGAAGTAGTATTTTTTTCTCTCTAAGATTCAAAACTAAAACTAAAAAATGTGTAAAAGTGAATGTGTGTTGAGTCTCTACTTGTCCCTGGCTCTAGTCTGTGTTTCTGGGCCGAAAAATGGGTCCAAACTCAGCCCAAAATCGCCCCTAGCATCTTCTGCGATTTCTGCACGTGGCACACGTCACGCGTACGCGTCAGTCACGCGTACGCGTCGATGGTCCTCTTCGCATGTCACGCGTACGCGTCAGTTACACGCACGCGTCGCTGTGCAATCTCGCTTGTCACGCGTACGCGTCAGGTACGCATACGCGTCGCTGTGAAAAGCTCCAAGTCGCGTGCACGCGTGAGCCATGCTTATGTGTCGATGCTCGCTGGTCATCTTCTTTGTTTCTTGTGTTCCTTCCATTTTTGCAAGCTTCCTCTCTATCCTTTAAGCCATTCCTGCCCTATACAGCCTGAAAACACTTAACGCACGGATCACGGCATCGAATGGTATAAAGGGGAATTAAAAATATAATTTAAAGGCTTAGGAAGCAAGTTTTCAATTATAGAACAAAATTGGGAAGGATTTGTAAAACCATGCAAATTTATGAATAAGTGTGCAAAGAATTGATAAAAACCACTTAAATTAGCACAAGATAAACCATAAAATAGTAGTTTATCAGTGGGATTCAGGCACTCAAAGGGTGTGCTTAGGTTGGCATTCAAGGCTAGCTCTGTCAGCTTATTGGGCGTTGAACGCCCTTGCTGTCCACTCTAACTGGCGTTAAACGCCAATCCCTCTAGCATTCTGGGCATTGAACGCGCAGCAGGGATGTCCGTGCTGGCGTTCAACGCCAGCTTCCCTGGGCTGGTGGGCGTTGAACGCCCAGTGAAGGCTTCTTCACTGGTGTTTAATGCCTTCCCATTCTCCTCCAATTCCGCCTCAATCTCCATGGTTATGGCCTTGCACTCTTCTCTAGGATTAACTTCAGTACTACTGGGAAGAGTGTCTGGAGGAATCTCAAGGATCCTCTTGCTTAGTTGACCAACTTGTACCTCCAAGTTTCTAACGGATGACCTTGTTTCATTAATAAAACTGTGAGTGGTCTTAGTGAGGCTGGAGAGTGGAATGGCGAAGTCAGAAAGGCTCTGCTTAAAAGTCTCCATATTCCCTTGAGAAGATGGGAATGGTGGTCTATTGTTGAACCTATTCTGGTTCCTACCACCTTGACTGAAACCTTGCTGAGGTTTCGGTTGATCCCTCCATGAGAGGTTAGGATGATTTCTCCATAAAGGGTTGTAAGTGTTTCCATCAGCTTCTCCTATGTAATTCACCTCCTACATGGTGGGTTGATCAGGATCATAGGCTTCTTCTTCAAGAGAAGCTTCCTGATTATTGCCAAGTGCAGTTTGTATCCCAGTGAGATGTTGAGAGATCATGTTGACCTGTTGGGTCAAAATCTTATTTTGAGCCAGGATGGCATTCAGAGTCTCAACTTCATGAACTTCTTTCTTCTGAGAAGCTCCATGGTTTATAGGATTCCTCTCAAAGGTGTATATGAATTGGTTGTTTGCAACCATCTTAATGACCTCTCTTGCTTCTGCAGGTGTTTTCTTCAAGTGGAGAGATCTACCTACACAGCTATCCAAGAAAATCTTGGATATCTCAGACAAGCCATCATAGAACACGCCTATGAGGGACCACTCTGAGAGCATGTCAGAAGGACATCTCCTGATCAGTTGCTTGTATCTTTCCCAAGCTTCATAGAGGGATTCACCTTCTCTTTGTCTGAAGGTTTGAACTTCTACTCTAATCTTGCTCATCCTTTGAGGAGGAAAGAACTTAGCCAGAAAAGCATTTACAAGCTTTTCCCAAGAGTCAAGACTCTTGAGGCTTAAGCTCAAAATTGTTAGCTCCAATGGCAGATACAACAATGCTTCTGCCATAAAAGTCAGAGGTAGGCATGGTGAAGTCACTAAGGACCTTTCTGGGCTCCTCCTGTGGTTCGGCCATATCCTCTTTTTCTTGTTCAAAAATTCTGAAAGGTCTCTTCCGGAGTGTTGTGCTTTATCTTGTTGTAAACGCCTCCTTAAAGTCTTCTCAGGTTCAGGATCAGGAGTCAAGAGGGATTCTTTATCCATGTTCCTAGTCATAAACAAGAAGAAAAGAAAAAAGAAAGAAAAGAAAGAGACTTCCAATAGGCAAGAAGCTCCTCCTTAAAGTCAGAAGTAGAGAAAGAAGAAGAAGATAAAAAATAAAAATAAAAATAAATAAAATAAGTAAAGGGAAAATACCTTGGATATAGTAGATAAGAGTAAATAAGAGAGGATGAAATTTTAGAAGATGGAAGAGAAACCACAAGAAAGCTTTTTGTGCCAATTGGCAAGAAGCTGATCTAGGGAGCAAGACAATCCGGCAGTTTATCCAAACTAAACAATCCCTGGTAACGGTGCCAAAAACTTGGTGCACGAATCCCCACACTTTGTACAACTGTACCAACAAGTGCACTGGGTCGTCCAAGTAATACCTGAGCGAGTCAGGGTCGATCCCACGAGGATTGTGGTTTGAAGCAAGCTATGGTTATCTTGCAGGTCTTAGTCAGGCGGATAGAAGAGTTATTGGATTTATGAGATCTGAACTAGGTTGATATGTTTACAATGATAATCTTAAATCTTAGATGGTTAAGGCTTGGAGTTGCTTTGTCCTTCTGGATTAACTCTGGTCTTACTGTCTTCTTCAATTGTGAATGATTTCTTCAATGACAAGCTGTATGTAATTGACACTGGTTTGAGCAGCCGCCAATACTCCTCCAGATCTGAACACCAGGGTTAATATGCATCCATTCTCCTTAATGATCCTACTCAAAATGCCACAGACAAGGTCAGATCTTCCGGATCAGAGAATGTTGCGCCTTTGGATTCTAGCCTCTACCACAGAGACCCTAATCTCCCCATACCTCGGCTAAAATGGTGTCTCGAGAGTCCCCAACGAAGTCATAGATTAGCCGTCTGAGAGATGTAAAATCAAGCTGGCGGTTCGATGCTTTCCAGTCATGTATTCACACGAACCCAAGAAGACACGGGTGGTTATCAGGCACGTGCCCTTGGTATGAAGAACAAAGATGATTGTCACGGGTCACCATGTTCATCATGTTGAAGAATGAATATACATCTTAGAATTGATCAAACACGGATTGAAAAGAAACAGTAATACTTTTATTAATTCATAAAACTCAGCAAGGAGGTTTAGAAACTCATACTGAAAGTAAAAAACAATGATGAAAATGAAAATAGGGCTGAATGGTGTATGATAAGTATGCGTGTTACATGAATTAAATCCCTTAAATACCAAAATAATGACTAGTAAGGGTAAAACAGTCTATTTAGTGCTAAAATCCACTTCTGGGGCCTACTTGGTGAGTGTTTGGGCTGAGCTTTGATAAGATCCATGTGCTATGAGGTCTCTTGGGCGTGGAACGCTAGCTAGGGGGTCCTCTCTGGGCCTTTGGATGCTGCGATCTGCTCTTTGGGCGCTGGACGCCTGGAAGGGGGCATGAAGCTGGCATTGGACGCCAGTTTTGCGACTTCTAATCCGAAGTAAAGTATGGACTATTTTATATTGATGGAAAGCTCTGGAAGTCACCTTTCCATAGCTGTTGAGAGCACTCCATTTGCTACAACTCCTCAATTTCAGCCAGAAAATACCTGAAATTGCGCAAAAATACAAAGACTCATAGTAGAATTAAAAAATATGAATTTAACACTAAAACCTATAAAAACTTAATAAAAACTAAATAAAAATTACTAAAAACTAAATGAAAATGATGTCAAAAAGCATATAAAATATCCGCTCATCAGTTAGCAATCCTACTATGGTAAAAATAACCATGAACCCACCTTGGTTGTCCAAGTCAAGGATGCACCTCTTACTCTCAAAGAGCCTAGAGGAAAATAAGCGCGCAGCTTATTTCATATTCAAATCAACTTCAATTTCATTTCATAAACAAATGGTACATGATTTATTTATACTAGTAAGGGAAGGAAAAACCTTCATGACTTGGACAATGTGAGACTAATACATAACATAAAATTCACTATTCTAAACAATATGGGGCTTATATTCCTTTATTACAATTAACTAATATAATTAACCTACTAACTGACTTTGCTCCCATACCAAACTAACGCCGGGACGTCGCTTGGGTCACCAATCTTGGCGAGGTTAACAATCCCACTATGGTGACATAGTTTAAATTCACCAATTTTGGCGAGGTTAGCAACCCCATTATGGTGAAAATAGCCATGAACCTACCTTGGTTGGTCAAGCCAAGGATACAAACTAGACCTCTTACTCTAAAGAGAGCCTAGAGTAAAATAAGCACCAAGCTTATATCATATTCAACTCAACTCTATTTCATAAATACAAGGTACATGAGTTATTTATACTAGTGGGAGAAGGAAGGACCTTCATAACTTGGACGATGTGGGACTAATACATAACACAAAGTTCACTATTCTAAATAATATGGGACTTGTATTCCCTTATTACAATTAACTAATATAATTAACCTACTAACTCTATTTGCTCCCGCGTCATATTTATAATACTCTTAAAACTTATTTTATAAAACCTTAGTTTCAAACTTTTATTAATCACTGTCTAAACCTAAAATTTTTCGAAAAATATCGTGTTGGCATAAAAATTTGGGTTGTTACATCTTTGAAATAAAAAGAAATTCCAAACAGTTAGACAAATATTAGATATAAACCAAAAACTAGGAAGGACGGACTTAAAATTTAAACAGAAAAAATGAAAAGGCCAATACAGACTTAATAAGAAGCGTAAACCAAGAATCTGCTATGAACCAGCCCTCTATGCCATTTCCAAGAATTGCAAGCAATATCCAAATATTCTCAACTATGAAACAGAATTTAGAGTATAAAGGTTGATGAGTTTTCAATAGCAACAGAAAGTGACTTTTTTCTTTCTCAGAAAACATTCCAAAGACTGGAAAGGCAGCTCCAACTAATTAAGAGATGTCATGATATTAAAGGTTTGCCACACCACAAAATATGAATTTCCTTTGGTATTTTTTAGTAGAGAATAAGAGAGTATACATGGCTAACCAAATACAAGCAACCATAACATAACTACTTGCAAAGAATAGAAATTTCCATACAACATGAGAAAATAAATTAGATATAGTCTTTATAATTTTATGAGTTCATCATTCATCAAGTTGCTGGTAAAACTATTTGAGCTTGAACTCTTCTAATCAGCATTAATAAATAAAAATAATTAAAGAAAGGACAACAATTGATGTATAAAAAGAATTCATAGATGTGGGTTACCCTATTTTTGTGCTTTCTCTTGTACTAATTATATCAATGAGTGAAGCTAGTGTGCATTTCATTTTCCTTGCTTGAATGGAAAATTTTTGCAGAAAATATTCAGATAATGTAAATGAACCACATTGACAGATTCATTTAAATGTTATATATAAAATAAAAATTAGGAAAGAATATACAGACTGCCAATTATACACAAGGAAATTAAAGAGACAAACATAGACATAAAGAGAAAATCAGCCCAAGAATCTGCTAAGAACTGCACTCTATTGAACAGCGAGCTATATGCCATTGCCAAAAGAACTACAAGCAATAACCCAAACATTCTCATTTATGAAACATAATTTTAAATATGAAAGTTGAAAAGTTTCTGATAGCAACAAAAAGTGACCTTTTTCTTTCTCTACATATATTGCAGAGGCTAGACGGCAGCTACAACCAATCAAGAGGAAGTGATGATATCAAGGGTGTGCCATTCCACAAGCAGATAAAGTAATTCAATCCAACTTCTCATAATCCTTATGAAAATAAATTTGCAATGCAAAACAAAATAACAACTAATCATGAAGAAGTACGACAACTATTCTTACAAATCCACAAATAATTAAAATAAACATACATGGACAATGCAAAAAGCCTAAAAGTGAAGATGTTCACTAAAAAAAAGTAATTACTCTGTGTTAAAAGGAAAAGAAAAATCCCACTAGCACATTTAAAGATTGGTTTTGACTTTATATATTTTTATTTCCAATTCTGTATGCCATATATATAAATTTATGGAGTAAAACAACTTTACACTATTAGTTGATTAGTAGAATTTTTAAAGGCACCAAATAAGGGTATTAAATTATTAATGCCTTGAAACAAGTAGTGATACATAATCAGCATTGAAGGCTTCATGTTTGAATCTTACCAAGGCAACCAATCCCTATACAGCTCTTTGTGAACGATGTTAGTGTGACCATCTACGTGCTCAACCACGCTGCCTTTGTAGAAATAGAGATCCCATCTACGAGTCAATAAATAATAGGCATAGAAACAAACTCAATAATACCATAATGCAAATGGCAACAGTAATCATGGCTTATAAAATTGCACTTTTCGATAGGCTCTGACCTATCCTATTACAATTCTTATTTGAAGACAATGAATCTTTATTTTATTTTGTGGCCTAGATTTTCAAGCAAAGCATCCAATAAGAAGATATGACCTTCCTAAAGGAAAATGGGAACAACATAAAAAGTCTACTATAAGAATGCCATGTTAACTTAATGGACTTACGCTGATCTTGAAGGACAAACTGACATAAGAGTCTGGAAAATGGCTTCGAAACTTCCATCAACCACACCAACAGCCATGATTGCAAGGTGATCATCCCACTTCTGATTATGTGACCATATGCAAAAAATTCAAATTCAACCAGTAGTGGATTTACCATAAAAAAAATATGCCGGTAACGCACAGTCTATGACCAAAACAAAACGTTTTATTTAATTACCTTACCATCGGATTTTTTCGCCCCTAAATCCGACGTAATGATAGCGTCAATTTTTCTTTTATTCTCTTCAATTATTACTGACAAATTTACCATCGAAAAACTGGATTTGACTGTAACTTTTTTACTTGACGAATTTATTGTCAAATCTGCCAGTAAAAACGTCGCTAACCTCCGATGCTAAATTTGATGATATTCAGCATTTTTCTTGTAGTGGGTATCCACCTCCTCGCGAGGAGAAATAAACAAGGACCCGTGACGTGAATGGGGCGGAGATGGGAAAAATTTTTCTAAATGGGGACGAGAGACAGGGGAGAGGTCCCCGCCTGGACGGAGACCCATTGCCATCTCTAGTGCCACCCCTTCCTCTGGGCAGTCATCCTGCTGCTTCATCAAAGTGGACTCGTCCACCTCCTCCACTCACTTAGCAGCCTACTATTTTGATGACTCCACCTCTAGTGAAAGATACCGAAGTGTCGGAATCCTCTCATGGATTCCAGTCAGATGTCCCAGCATCGCCGCCGGTCATACGGATGACGATTTGACTTGATGGTTGGACGATGTGAGTATTATTTTAATTGGTTTTAAATGCAATTTATTTTGAAGTTCTTAAACAATATTTGTGTTTACTAACCTTAAATTTTCTATTGATAGGTGGTGCACGAAATTGTGATCATCAATGGCGCCATTAACATGGTACGCTCAATTGTAATCTCAACTTTTTATCACAACTTCGCACAACTAACCAGCAAGTGCACTAGGTCGTCCATGTAATAAACCTTACGTGAGTAAGGGTCGATCCCACGGAGATTGTCGGCTTGAAGCAAGCTATGGTCACCTTGTAAATCTCAGTCAGGCGGATATAAAATAGTTATGGAGTTTTCGAATATTAATAATAAATAGACAGAAAATAAAGATAGAAATACTTATGTATATCATTGGTGAGAATTTTAGATAAGTGTATGGGGATGCGTTCGTTCCTCTGAACTTCTGCTTTCCTGCTATCTTCATCCAATCAATCTTTCTCCTTTCCATGGCTGGCTTTATGTAAGGGCATCACCGTTGTCAATGGCTACATCCCATCCTCTTGTGAAAATGGTCCAAATTCTAAGAACCAGACGTCCAAAGATGATCAAAAGATCATAAGATAATCCAAAGATGTCAAATACAATAGTAAAAAGTCCTATTTATACTAAACTAGTTACTAGGGTTTACAGAAGTAAGTAATTGATGCATAAATCCAATTCCGGGGCCCACTTGGTGTGTGCTTGGGCTGAGCTTGAATATTACACGTGCAGAGGCTCTTTCTGGAGTTGAACGCCAGGTTGTAACGTATTTCTGGCGTTCAACTCTGGTTTGTGACTTGTTTCTGGCGTTTAACTCCAGACAGCAGCATAGAACTAGCTTTCAATGCCCTTTTACGTCGTCTAAACATGTTCAAAATATGGACTATTATATATTGCTGGAAAGCCCTGGATGTCTACTTTCCAACGCAATTGGAAGGGCACCATTTTGAGTTCCGTAGCTCCAGAAAATTCACTTTGAGTGCAGGGAGGTCAGAATCTAACAGCATCAGCAGTCCTTCTTCAACCTCTGAATTTGATTTTTGCTCAAGTCCCTCAATTTCAGCCAGAAAATACCTGAAATCACAGAAAAACACACAAACTCATAGTAAAGTCCAGAAATATGAATTTAACATAAAAACTAATGAAAACATCCCTAAAAGTAACTAGATTCTACTAAAAACATACTAAAAACAATGCCAAAAAGCGTATAAATTATCCGCTCATCACAACACCAAACTTAAATTGTTGCTTGTCCCCAAGCAACTGAAAAATCAAATAGGATAAAAAGTAGAGAATATACTATAAATTTCAAACTATCAATGAAACATAGCTCCAATCAGATGAGCCCCTTGTAGCTTTTTGCCTCTTGAATAGTTTTGGCATCTCACTTTATCCATTGAAGTTCAGAATGATTGGCTTCTATAGGAACTCAGAGTTCAGATAGTGTTATTGATTTTATCTTCTCTAATTTCGTGAAGGATGATGGAGTGCTCTTGATGTTCCACCCTTAATTGTCCCATGTTGGAACTTAATTCTCCTAGGGAGGTATTGATTTGCTCCCAATAGTTTTGTAGAGGGAAATGCATTTGAGGCATCTCCGGGATCTCATGGTGATGAGCTTCATGCGCCTCTTGAGCTCCATGAATGGGCTCTCTTGCTTGATCCATCCTTTTCTTAGTGATGGGCTTCTCTTCCTCAATGGGAATGTCTCCTTCTATGAAAGCTCTAGCTGAGTAACATAGATGGCAAATAAGATGAGGAAAAGCTAGCCTTGCCATGGGGGAGGACTTTTTGGCTATTTTGTAGAGTTCAAGGGAGATGACTTCATGAACTTCTACTTCCTCTCCAATCATGATGCTATGAATCATGATGACCCGATCCACAGTAACTTCGGATCAGTTGCTAGTGGGGATGATAAAGCGTTGTATGAACTCTAACCATCCTCTAGCTATAGGCTTGGGGTCCAGTCTTCTTAGTTGAACCGGCTTGCCTTTGGAGTCAATTTTCCATTGAGCTCCTTCCACACATATGTCCATGAGGACTTGGTCCAACCTTTGACAAAGAAACAATAGATGAAGAAGAAGAAGAAAATATGGAGGAGAGGAGGGAGTGGTGTATTCGGCCAAGAAGAGAAGAGAGGGTTGTGTTGTGTGAAAATGAGGAAGAATGGAGGGCTATACATAGGGAAGGGAGGGAGGGTAAGGTTTCGGCCATATAGGGTGGGTTTGGGTGGGAAATTGATTTTGAATTTTGAAGGTAGGTGGTGTTTATGAGGTAGGTTTATGGGGAAGAGTGGATGGATATGAGTGGTGAAGTGGTGATAGGGAAGAGAGATTGAGGTGATTGGTGAAGAGTTTTGGGGAAGAGTGTTTATGGGATTGTGTGAAAGAGGGGTGAGAAGAAGTGAGTGGAGGTAGGTGGGGATCATGTGGGGTCCACAGATCCTGAGGTGTTCAAAGATTTACAACCTTACACCAAATTAGGCATGCAAAATGCCCTTGCACACAACTCTGGGCGTTCAGCGCCAGATTGGTGCTTGTTTTGGGCGTTGAACGCCCATTTGTTGCCCATTTCTGGCGTTGAACGCCAGAACCATGCTTGTTCTGGGCGTTCAGCGCCAGCTCTTCTCCAGGGTGCAATTCTGGCGTTCAAATGCCCAGATGCTGCCCATTTTGGGCGTTCAGCGCCAGAACCATGCTCTGTTCTGGCGTTGAATGCCAGCCAGATGCTTCTTACTGGCGTTTAAACGCCAGTAAGGTCTTCCTCCAGGGTGTGCTTTTTCTTCTGCTGTTTTTGATTCCGTTTTCAATTTTTATATTTATTTTGTGACTCCACATGATCATGAACCTAATAAAACATGAAAGAACAAGAAAAATAAA
Organism: Arachis ipaensis; assembly: GCF_000816755.2. Lineage (NCBI taxonomy): Eukaryota > Viridiplantae > Streptophyta > Magnoliopsida > Fabales > Fabaceae > Arachis > Arachis ipaensis. The sequence goes on along the minus strand of NC_029785.2, from coordinate 112,476,655 downwards.
ATTAGATAGAAATTGGGTTGCCTCCCAACAAGCGCTTCTTTAATGTCAATAGCTTGACAGTGGGCTCTCATGGAGCCTCACAGATGTTCAGAGCATTGTTGAGACTCCCCAACACCAAACTTAGAGTTTGACTATGGGGGCTCTGGTTGACTCTGCAATGAGAGAAGCTTACTGTGCTTCCTCTCCATGGGTACAGAGAGAGATCCTTGAGTTTTAAACACAAGGTTGTCCTCATTTAATTGAAGGATCAATTCTCCTCTGTCCACATCAATCACAGCTCTTGCTGTGGCTAGGAAGGGTCTTCCAAGGATGATGAATTCATCCTCATCCTTCCCAGTATCTAGGACTATGAAATCAGCAGGGATGTAAAGGCCTTCAACCTTTACTGACACGTCCTCTACTTGTCCATAAGCTTGTTTTCTTGAATTGTCTGCCATCTCTAATGAGATTTTAGTGGCTTGCCCCATAGATTCCCAGTTTCTCTATTACAGAGAGGGGCATGAGGTTTATCCCTGAACCAAGGTCACACAGAGCCTTTTCAATCTCCTTTTTGATTTTCTTCTGTATTGCTTGGGAGAGTACTAGGAGGGATTTCAGTGATCCTTTTACTCAGCTGGCCCACTTGTGCTTCCAAATTTCTAATGGAAGACCTTGTTTCATTCATGAAACTTACAGTGGCCTTGGATAGATCAGAGAGTAAGTTTGCTAAATTAGAGGTATTTTGTCCAGAGTTCTCTGTCTGTTGTTGAGTGGATGATGGAAAAGGTTTACTACTGTTAAACCTATTTCTTCCACCATTATTAAAGTCTTGTTGAGGCTTTTGATCCTTCTATGAGAAATTTGGATGATTTCTCCATGATGGGTTATAGGTGTTTCCATAAGGTTCACCCATATAATTTACCTCTGCTATTGCAGGGTTTTCAGGATCATAAGCTTCTTCTTCAAAAGATGCCTCTTGAGTACTGTTGAATGCAGCTTGCATTCCATTCAGACTCTGAGAAATCATATTGACTTGCTGAGTCAATATTTTGTTCTGAGCCAATATGGCATTCAGAGTATCACTTTCAAGAACTCCTTTCTTCATAGGCGTCCCATTACTCACAGGATTCCTCTCAGAAGTGTACATGAACTGGTTATTAGCAACCATGTCAATGAGTTCTTGAGCTTCTGCAGGCGTTTTCTTTAGGTGAATGGATCCACCTGCAGAAGTATCCAATGACATCTTAGCTAATTCAGACAGACCATCATAGAATATATCTAGGATGGTCCATTCTGAAAGCATGTCAGAAGGACACTTTTTGGTCAGTTCTTTGTATCTCTCCCAAGCTTCATAGAGGAATTCACCTTCTTTCTGTCTGAAGGTCTGAACATCCACTCTAAGCTTACTCAACTTTTGAGGAGGAAAGAACTTAGCTAAGAAAGCCTTGACCAGCTTATCCCAAGAGTTCAGGCTATCCTTAGGTTGAGAGTCCAACCATACTCTAGCTCTGTCTCTTACAGCAA
>NC_029785.2:112464840-112467197 GCF_000816755.2 Arachis ipaensis | reverse complement strand
ATGGAGATGCTTCTTCCATGTAAATTGGAATTTGGTGCAGTAAAGTCACCAAGCATTCTCCTTGCATTATTGTTGTTGGGTTCGGCTGCCATCTCCTTTACTTGTTCGAAATTTTCAATAAGGTTGTCTCTGGATTGTTGTAATTTAGCTTCTCTTAGTTTTCTCTTCAGAGTCCTTTCAGGTTCTAGATCAGCTTCAACAAGAATGCCTTTTTTCTTGTTCCTGCTCATAAGAAAGAGAAGAGAACAAGAAAATAAGAGGAATCCTCTATGTCACAGTAAAGAGGTTCCTTATTGTTAGTAGAAGAAGAAAAGGAATATGGGTGAAGAAGAATGAAGAATCCAAACACAAGGGTGAGGATAGCAGCAGTGATGTGAGATGAAGAGAAGTGTTAGTAGATGAATAAATAATTAGAAGGAGATGAGGGAGAAGGATTTTCAAAAATTATTTTTGAAAAAGAGTTAGTGATTTTCGAAAATAGTTTTTGAAAAAGGTTAGTAATTTTCGAAAATTAAAATAAAAAATTAAAATAATTAGTTAATTAAAAAGAAATTTTGAAAAAGAAGGAAGATATTTTCGAAAATTAGAGAGAGAGAGTTAGTTAGGTGGTTTTGAAAAAGATAAGAAAGAAACAAAAAGTTAGTTAGTTAGTTGAAACGGATTTGAAAATCAATTTTGAAAAGATAAGAAGATAAGAAGTTAGAAAAGATATTTTAAAATCAAATTTTGAAAAAGATAAGATAAAAAGATATTTTTGAAAAGATATGATTATTAAAATTAGTTTTGGAAAAGATTTGATTTTTAAAATCACAATTAATGACTTGATTCACAAGAAATCACAAGATATGATTCTAGAACTTAAAGTTTGAATCTTTCTTAACAAGCAAGTAACAAACTTGAAATTTTTGAATCAAAACATTAATTGTTATTGTTATTTTCGAAAATTTGATATAAAAATAAGAAAAATATTTTTGAAAAATATTTTTTTAAAATTTTCGAAAATAACTAAAAAAAATGAAAAATATTTACTTTTTGAAAAAGATTTTAAAAAAGATAAGATTTTTAAATTCAAAAATTTGATTTGACTCATAAAAACAACTAGATTTTAAAAATTTTTGAAAAGGTCAAATCTAATTTTCGAAATTTTAAGAGAGAAAAAAGGGAAAGATATTTTTTTGATTTTTGAATTTTTAATGATGAGAGAGAAAAAATTAAAACATCATTTTCATGTTTTTCTCTTTTCTTTTTGGATCAAAACAAGGAATGCATGCAAGAACACTATGAATGTCAAGATGAGCACCAAGAACACTTTGAAGATCAAGATGAACATCAAGACTTATTTTTGAAAATTTTTATATGCAAAGAAAACATGCAAGACACCAAACTTAGAAATCTTTCATGTTTAGACTCTATGGATGCAAAAATGCATATGAGAAACAAGAAAAGATGCCAAACAAGAAAACATCAAGATCAAACAAGAAGACTTACCAAGAACAACTTGAAGATCATGAAGAACAATATGAATGCATGAATTTTTCGAAAAATGCAAGATGAACATGCAATTGACACCAAACTTTAAAATCTGACTCACAAACAAGAAACATAAAATATTTTTGATTTTTATGATTTTATGATTTTTTTGTATTTTCTTTTAATTTTTTTTTCGAAAATCATTTTGAAAAAAGAAAAATAAGGATTCCAAAATTTTTAATATGAATTCCAGGAATCTTATGCTCTTTAGTCTAAAGCTCCAATCAAAGGGTCAAGCATGGCTTAATAGCCAGCCAAGCTTTAGTATGTAACTCAGACATGACACGCCTAACATGCCCTACCCAGAAGGATTAGACATGGCTTTACAGCCAGCTAGGCTTCAACATGCTTCATGAAACACTAGAATTCATTCTTAAAAATTCTGAAGAAAAATATATTTTTGAAAACATTTTTATTTTAAAAAAGAAAATTTTTTCGAAAACAAAGGAGAAATTTTTGAAAGATTTTTGAAAAATTTTTGAAAATAAAACAAAAAGAAAATTACCTAATCTGAGCAACAAGATGAACCGTCAGTTGTCCAAACTCGAACAATCCCCGGCAACGGCGCCAAAAACTTGGTGCACGAAATTGTGATCATCAATGGTGCCATCAACATGGTACGCTCAATTGTAATCTCAACTTTTTATCACAACTTCGCACAACTAACCAGCAAGTGCACTGGGTCGTCCAAGTAATAAACCTTACGTGAGTAAGGGTCGATCCCACGGAGATTGTCGGCTTGAAGCAAGCTATGGTCACCTTGTAAATCTCAGTCAGGCGGATATAAAATAGTTATGGAGTTTTCGAATATTAATAATAAATAGACA
>NC_029785.2:112408073-112464633 GCF_000816755.2 Arachis ipaensis | reverse complement strand
GGATGCGTTCGTTCCTCTGAACTTCTGCTTTCCTGCTGTCTTCATCCAATCAATCTTGCTCCTTTCCATGGCTGGCTTTATGTAAGGGCATCACCGTTGTCAATGGCTACATCCCATCCTCTTGTGAAAATGGTCCAAATGCTCTGTCACAGCACGGCTAATCATCTGAGGTTCTCGATCATACTGGAATAGGATTCACCCTCCTTTTGCGTCTGTCACTACGCCCAGCACTCGCGAGTTTGAAGCTCGTCACAATCATTCAATCCCTGAATCCTACTCGGAATACCACAGACAAGGTTTAGACTTTCTGGATTCTCATGAATGCCGCCATCAATCTAGCTTACACCACGAAGATTCTGATTAAGAGATCTAAGAGATACTCATTCAATCTAAGGTAGAACAGAAGTGGTTGTCAGGCACGCGTTCATAGGGAATGATGATGATTGTCACGTTCATCACATTCAGATTGAAGTGCGAATGAATATCTTAGAAGCGGAATAAGTTGAATTGAATCGAAAACAGTAGTACTTTGCATTAATCTTTGAGGAACAGCAGAGCTCCACACCTTACTCTGTGGAGTATAGAAACTCTACCGTTGAAAATACATAAGTGAAAGGTTCAGGCATGGCCGAATGGCTAGCCCCCATGATCTAAGAACCAGACATCCAAAGATGATCAAAAGATCATAAGATAATCCAAAGATGTCAAATACAATAGTAAAAAGTCTTATTTATACTAAACTAGTTACTAGGGTTTACAGAAGTAAGTAATTGATGCATAAATCCACTTCCGGGGCCCACTTGGTGTGTGCTTGGGCTGAGCTTGAATGTTACACGTGCAGAGGCTCTTTCTGGAGTTGAACGCCAGGTTGTAACATATTTCTGGCGTTCAACTCTGGTTTGTGACTTGTTTCTGGCGTTTAACTCTAGACAGCAGCGTAGAACTGGCTTTCAACGCCCTTTTACGTCGTCTAAACTTGTTCAAAGTATAGACTATTATACATTGCTGAAAAGCCCTGGATGTCTACTTTCCAACGCAATTAGAAGCGCGCCATTTTGAGTTCTGTAGCTCCAGAAAATCCACTTTGAGTGCAGGGAGGTCAGAATCCAACAGCATCAGCAGTCCTTCTTCAACATCTGAATCTGATTTTTGCTCAAGTCCCTCAATTTCAGCCAGAAAATACCTGAAATCACAAAAAAACACACAAACTCATAGTAAAGTCCAGAAATGTAAATTTAACATAAAAACTAATGAAAACATCCCTAAAAGTAACTAGATTCTACTAAAAACATACTAAAAACAATGCCAAAAAGCATATAAATTATCCGCTCATCAATAGGTTTGCACCAGCTAATAATGCATGTATACAAGAGTGTACCAATGTCATTAACATGATGTATGACAACCCATGACCGAGCTATAAGAAGATCCCTGCTGAGATCATAGAGCAATGATTTCAGAAGTGGGCAATAAAAATCTACATATACAAACTTTAGTTAGTTTATATCTTCTGTTTCGTTTAATTATGTATATAATTTCGATTAGCTAGTGCTAAATGTTTCCTTGTGTAGGAAAAATTTATATAGGAGAAGATTCACGATGTCATGATCAAGAAAAACTTTGACCATCAGATGGCTAGCATTATAAGAAAAATACTGAGTACCGTTGGATTTAGCGTCGACTTGTACCAGCAGATTTACCATAGGATTTTTTAACGGAAAAGAGGAGAAATTCGTCGCCATAAAAGGTTACCGTCAGAATAGATTTTTCGTTGCAAAAATATAACTCAACGGCGCCAATGTTACCGTTTGATTTTTCATCCGTATAATCTGGCAGTATAACGGCTTAATGAAACGTGTCCTTTTCATGATTTTTCATAAACGTGTCCTTTTCAAATGCGGAACCCCTCCGCTCACTTGTCCAAACGCTCTCTCTCTCTCTTCTCTCTCTTCTTGTCTTCTCTCTCTGTCGCCATTGAGAGATCATCGTAGCCACCGCCGAGAGCTCGTCGAGACCTCATCGTCATTGTCGCCACTGTCTGGAATACCCACTGAAGCTGCTACTGCATGTAATCGTCGATTCTACTGCTGTTGCTATCCCTGCCGCATCCTCTGCCATGGTTCCCGTTCAAGTCACCATCACTGTCGCCTCTGTCACTACCATGTTAAAGAGATTATGCAGCCATTATCATCGGATTTATTGTTGGTATGGTTATTTTATTTTTGCATATTAATTTTTGACTTTAGCATTTTATTAGGGTTTAGGTTAAATCAGTGGTTAAATTTGTTTAATGAAGTGTGTGATTAGGATTTGTTATGTTAATTTAATGGATGTAAAAATCAAATAATGTTAGAGTAGGTTAAGTAAGGTGAGATTAAGAGTGCTTGAGTTGTTGGAAGATTTTAGTTGAGTTTAGTCAATGAGTTCTTTTCAACTTTACCTATGCTATACCTGCAATACATAGCTGCTCCCAAGCCTGGATAAAGGAGGAGAGTTGTGTTAGGCTTTCGCCAGCTAACATAAAAACTTAGTTGAATTTTCATGACATGGATCAAAGGCGTTATTGTGCTAAAGCTAGGTTGTGACCCAGAAGCAACGCGCTGTATGGCTCGCATACAGTGTCAAATGAGTAAGAGCCACTACATCGGTGCTCGGGTGTAGTTTTAAATGAGCAAGAGTTCCTGCTTTTTTATGAACGGGCGAGGGTAAATAAGCAAGTTCACAAAGCAAAAAGTAAAGGTAAAGATCAGAGTGATAGAAGGTTGAGATTTGGGACATGGAATATAGGCACTCTAATAAGAAAATTCATGAGGGTGGTGGATACCATGACAAGGAGGAAGATTAACATCATGTACCTACAAGAAACAAAATGGGTCAGTATGAAGGCTAGGGAATTGGATACCTCTGGGTTCAAACTTTGGTATAAAGGAAAGGTGAAGAATTAGAATGAGGTAGGCATTATTGTGAAAAAGCAGTAGAAGAAGCAAGTAGTGGATGTCAAGAGGGTGGGTGATCAGATCATCTCTATCAAACTTGTGGTAGAAGGAGGTAATTTTCATGTAATTAGCGCCTATGCACCGCAAGTGGGTTCAGACGAGAAACATAAGATAAGGTTTTGGGAGGATCTTGAGAGTTCGATCCAAGACATACCTTTGAGAGATAATATTTTCTTAGGAGGAGATTTAAATGGCCATGTTGGAAGAGAAGTGACTGAGTATGGAAGTATTCACGGAGGCCATAGTTTCGAGGTGGTTAATACCGAGGATAAAACTATTTTGGACTTTTCCTCAACCTTTCACCTTCTCATTGCAAATAAATATTTTAAGGACAGAGATGAACATCTTATAACCTATAGGAGTGGCATGACAATCTCTCAAATTGACTTCTTCTTGTTGAGGAGAGTCGACAAAAAATTTTGCATTAATTGTAAAATTATTCTGGGAGAGAGTTTAACAACACAACATAGGATGCTTGTCATGGATTTTCGCGTTGAGAAAAAGTTGAGAAAAATACATCATACGAAGAATCTAAGGGCGAGGTGGTGGCAGATGAAATGTGAGGAACAAAGAAGCTTCCCAAGACGGGTAGGAGATGAGGCAAAGTGGAAAGGGGATGGAAGCGGGGAGGAAATGTGGAAGGAGATGTCAGATGTTATTAGAAGAATAGAAAAAGAAAATTTTAGTGAATTTAGAAGGATAGGACTAAGAGACAATGAGTCCTGGTTGTGGAATGCGAGTGTACAAGAAAAGATAAAGGTAAAAAGGAGTGCTTTAAAGAGTGATCTTTGTGCCGCAATACAGATAATTGAAAAAAATATAAGGTGGCTAAGAAAGAGACAAAAGCGGTTATAAGTAAAGCAAAAACAAGAGCATGTGAGGGTCTCTACCAGTCTTTAGGCACGAAGGAAGGAGAAAAAAGTATATATAGAATCGCAAAGAGCCATGAAAGAAGAATGAGAGACTTGGATCAGGTTAAGTGCATAAAGGATAAAAATAGAGAGGTTTTGGCTCAAGATGAGAAGATCAATGAAAGGTGGAAGAGCTACTTCTACGAGTTATTTAATGAAGGACAGAAGACTCTTCCGAGCCTTGGTCGGTTATGCACGAGGAAAGAAGATCAAAACTTCGACTATTATCAAAGGATTCAAGACTTTGAGGTAAAAGAGGCTCTAAAGCGGATGAAAAATGGCAGAGCAGTAGGACCCGATAATGTTCCTATTGAATTTTGGAAGGGCCTTAGAGGAAAAGACATCAGTTGGTTAACCAAACTTTTTAATGAGATTTTAAAGTCAAAGAAGATGCCAGATGAGTGGAGAAAGAGCACCTTGGTACCTATTTAAAAGAATAAGGGGGATATATAGAGATGCAGAAATTATAGAGCGATCAAGCTCATGAGCCATACCATAAAGTTATGAGAAAGGGTGATAGAACGGAGGCTAAGACAAGAGACATAAGTAACAAAGAACTAATTTGATTTTATGCTAGGAAGATCCACCACTGAAGCTACATACATGATAAGAAGGATGATGGAAAGGTATCATAGTAATAAAATGGATCTATATATGGTGTTTATTGATTTAAAAAAAGTGTACGATAGGGTGCCAAGGGAGGTCTTATGGAAGGTTTTAAAAAGGAAGAAAGTAAGGATCGCATATATCCATGCAATTAAAGACATGCATGATGAGCTACAACGAGTGTGAAGACTCAAGGTGGTGTGACAGAGAAATTTTCTATTGGTATAGGATTACACCAGGGATCATCTTTAAGTCCATACATTTTTACATTAGTCTTGGAAGTACTCACAGAGCATATCCAAGAGCCTGTAACATGGTGCATACTTTTTGCCAATGATATCGTCCTTTTGGGAGAGTTAAGAGAAGACCTAAATAAGAAGTTGGATTTATGGATAGAAGCTCTAGAAGTTTATGGTCTGCGCATAAGCCATACAAGACAGAATATATGGAATATAAGTTCAACCACCGAAGGAAAAACCCTAATACAAAGGTGAAGATTGGAAAAACTATCCTATAAAAAGTTAAAAGTTTTAAGTATCTTGGGTGTATCATACAGGATAATAGAGAGATTGAGTATGATGTAAATCATATGATCCAAGCAGGTTGGTCAAAATGGCGGAGTGCGTCTGGTTTTATATGTGATAAAAAATTGCCTTCAAAACTTAAAGATAAATTCTATCTTACTGCTATCAGACTGGCTATGCTTTATGGTACAAAGTGTTGGGTGGCCAAAGGGGAGCACAAACATAAGTTAAGGGTGTCAGAGATGAAGATGTTGAGATGGATGAGTGGTTATACGTGATTGGATAGAATAAAGAATGAAGATATAAGAGAGAGAGAGAGAGAGAGAGAGAGAGAAAGAGAGAGAGTTGGAGTAGCACCTATTGTGAAAAAGATGGTAGAATCGCGTCTCAGGAGATTTGGACATGTAAGAAAAATACCGACAGAGCACCCAGTCAAGAGAGTGGATGAGATAGAAGATGGACAAGGGGTGAAAGGCAGAAGAAGACCTAGGAAGACCATTCATGAGGTGGTCAAATGAGATCTACATGTAAACGGTCTCTCTGTAGACATGATACATGATAGAGCTCAATGATGTCGTTTGATCCATATAGTCGACCCTACCTAGTGGGACAAGGCTTTGTTGTTGTTGTTGTGAATGAGTTTCTTTCAATTGCATTAAACTTATGTTGATTATTTTTGTCATGCTTCTTATTAGTTTGGTGAACTTAGAATTAGGTTAATTAATTTGAATAATGAGTTTTACTTATTCTTTCAAATTAGTTTCTGATTTAGTTTCAACTTGTGAATTTAATACTTTTTTATTAGAACGTTGTTATTTTCTCTGAGATTAGTTGGAGTTTGCTTTTTTCGTTGTTTGTGCAGTAATATTCTAAGATAGAGTTTTAGTACAGAAATGGGAGAAGGTCGCATAGTGACGCCTTCTCGAAACCCTTGTTTGCTGGAAAATTGTAGAGTTATAAGGGGTTGCGCACTAGAACGGTTAGGATTTGATGTTTTACTGAATGCGTGTGTGTTATAGTTTATGTTTACAATAGTTTCTTTTGTGAAAACTATTATATTTATTTGATGCATGTCTCTGAATTAAGGAGAATTTCTGTCAAATTATCATTTAAATTATTTAAAACATGTTTGGTTTGTCAAAAAAAATTATAATTGTATTCGACAGGAGATTCTAATTATAGGGTACACGACCGAATTTTCTAAAAGATTTAACAATTTGTGTTATTAGTTAAATTCTAGGGTGTGCATTTCAATATGATTCCAAGTCATCGTCTATGGATGTATGAGAGCAATAACGGTGGCTGGGTGGTGCACGAAATTGTGATCCCTGGTAATGGCTCCAAAGAAACTTGGTGCTCTAATGTTAATTTATAATTTGTCACAACTTCGATACAACTAACCAGCAAGTGCACTGGGTCGTCCAAGTAATAAAACCTTACGTGAGTAAGGGTCGATCCCACGGAGATTGTCGGCTTGAAGCAGGCTATGGTCATCTTGTAAATCTCAGTCAGACGGATTTAAATGTATTAAGAGATTATAGTGGATGAAAATTAAGTAAAATATAAAATAGGATAGTGGTACTTATGTAATTTATTGGTGAGAATTTCAGATAAGCGTATAGAGATGCTTTCGTTCCTCTGATCTCTGCTTTCCTGCTGTCTTCATCCAATCAATCCTACTCCTTTCCATGGCAAGCTTTATGTAGGGCATCACCGTTGTCAATGGCTACATCCCATCCTCTCTGTGAAAAAGGTCCAAATGCTCTGTCACGGCACGGCTAATCATCTGTCGATTCTCGATCATACTGGAACAGGATCCATTGATCCTTTTGCGTCTATCACTACGCCCAGCACTCGCGAGTTTGAAGCTCGTCACAGCCATCCCTTCCCAGATCCTACTCGGAATACCACAGACAAGGTTTAGACTTTTCGGATCTGAGGAATGGCCATCCATGGGTTCTAACTTATACCACGAAGACACTAATAACTCGGACTCGGTCCCCTGTATTAGATATCCAAGAGATATCCATTCAATCGAAGGTAGAACGGAAGTGGTTGTCAGGCACGCGTTCAAAAGTTGAGAATGATGATAAGCATCACATAATCATCACATTCATCATGTTCTTGGGTGCGAATAGATTTCTTAGAAGCGGAATAAGTTGAATTGAATAGAAAAATAATAGTACTTTGCATTAAATTATGAGGAACAGCAGAGCTCCACACCTTAATCTATGGAGTGCAGAAACTCTACCGTTGAAAATACATAAGTGATAATGGAGTTCATTGGTCTCGGCCCCAGAGGGGAACCGGAGTAACCAAGACTGTGAATACAATGATAAAAAGTTCTATATATACTAGACTAGCTACTAGGGTTTACAGAAGTAAGTAATTGATGCATAAATCCACTTCCGGGGCCCACTTGGTTTGTGCTTGGGCTGAGCTTGAAGTTTACACGTGTAGAGGCTTCTTTTGGAGTTGAACGCCAAGTTGTAACGTGTTTCTGGCGTTCAACTCTGGTTTGTGACGTGTTTCTGGCATTTAACTCCAGACTGCAGCATAGAACTGGCGTTCAACGCCCTTTTGCATCATCTAAACTTGGGCAAAGTATGGACTATTATATATTTCTGGAAAGCCCTGGATGTTTACTTTCCAACGCCATTAAAAGCGCGCCATTTGGAGTTCTGTAGCTCCAAAAAATCCACTTTGAGTGCAGGGAGGTCAGAATCCAACAGCATCAACAGTCCTTCTTCGACCTCTGAATCTGATTTTTGCTCAAGTCCCTCAATTTCAGTAAGAAAATACCTGAAATAACAGAAAAACACACAAACTCATAGTAAAGTCCAAAAATGTGAATTTAACATAAAAACTAATAAAAACATCCCTAAAAGTAACTAGATTCTACTAAAAACATACTAAAAACAATGCCAAAAAGTGTATAAATTATCCGCTCATCACAACACCAAAATTAAATTGTTGCTTATCCCCAAGCAACTGAAAATCAAATAGGATAAAAAGAAGAGAATATACTATAAATTCCAAAATATCAATGAAACATAGCTATTTTTTTTCGCCATTTTTTTTCTTTTCTCTCTTTTTTTTTCCTGCAAGCTTTTGTATTCACTGCTTTTTCTTGCTTCAAGAATCTTTTTTATGATTTTTCAGATTATCAAATAACATGTCTCCTTGTCATCATTCTTTCAAGAACCAACATATTTAACATTCATAAACAACAACTTCAAAAGACATATGCACTGTTCAAGCATTCATTCAGAAAATAAAAAGTATAGGAACCAATGATGTCCTTGAGCTCTTCTATGTCTCTTTCTTGTCTTTGTTGCTCCTCCCTCATTGCTCTTTGATCTTCTCTAATTTCATGGAGGATGATGGAGTGCTCTTGGTGTTCCACCCTTAATTGTCCCATGTTGGAACTTAATTCTCCTAGGGAGGTGTTGATTTGCTCCCGAAAATTCTGTGGAGGAAAGTACATCCCTTGAGGCATCTCAGGGATTTCTTGGTGATGAGCTTCTTCATGCGTCCCTTGAGATCCATGAATAGGCTTTCTTGTTGGCTCCATCCTTTTCTTAGTGATGGGCTTGTCCTCATCAATGAGGATATCTCCTTCTATGTCAATCCCAGCCGAGTTGCATAGATGGCAAATAAGGTGAGGAAAGGCTAACCTTACCATAGTGGAGGACTTGTCAGCCACCTTGTAGAGTTCTTGAGGTATAATCTCATGAACTTCCACCTCTTCTCCAATCATGATGCTATGGATCATGATGGCCCGGTCTATAGTAACTTCAGACCGGTTGCTAGTGGGAATGATTGAGCGTTGAATGAACTCCAACCATCCTCTAGATACAGGCTTAAGGTCCAGTCTTCTCAGTTGAACCGGTTGGCCTTTTGAGTCAATCTTCCATTGAGCTCCTTCCACACATATGTCCATGAGGACTTGGTCCAACCTTTGATCAAAGTTGACTCTCCTTGTGCAGGGGCGTGCATTCTCTTCCATCATTGGCAAGTTGAACGCCAACCTCACATTTTCCGGACTAAAATCTAAGTATTTCCCCCGAACCATGGTGAGATAATTCTTTGGGTTCGGGTTCTTACTTTGATCATGGTTCCTAGTGATCCATGCATTAGCATAGAACTCTTGAACCATTAGAATTCTGACTTGTTGGATGGGGTTTGTTAGAACTTTCCAACCTCTTCTTTGGATCTCATGTCGGATCTCCGAATACTCATTTTTATTGAGTTTGAAAGGGACCTTGGGGATTACCTTCTTCTTGGCCACAACATCATAGAAGTGGTTTTGATGGGCTTTGGAGATGAATCTTTCCATCTCTCATGACTCGGAGGTGGAAGCTTTTGTCTTCCCTTTCCCTTTTCTAGAGGATTCTTCGGTCTTAGGTACCATCAATGGTAATGGAAAAACAAAAAGCTTATGCTTTTACCACACCAAACATAGAATATTGCTCACCCTCGAGCAAGAGAAAAAAGAAAAGAAGAAGAAGAAGAAGATATGGAAGAGAGGGAGAGAGGGTTGTGTTTCGGCCAAGAAGGGGATACGAGGGTTGTGTTGTGTGAGCATGAAGAAGAATGGAGAGGTTTATATAGTGGAGGGAGAGGGGTTAAGGTCCGGCCATATGGGGTGGGTTTGGGTGGGAAAGTGATTTTGAATTTTTGAAAGTAGGTGGGGTTTATGAGGTAGGTTTATCGGGAAGAGTGGATGGATGTGAGTGGTGAATGGGTAATAGGGAAGAGAGATTGAGGTGATTGGTGAAGGGTTTTGGGGAAAGGTGTTTATTGGGAAGAGAGGATGAATGAGAAGAGGGGAGATTATGAGTGGAGGTAGGTGGGGATCCTGTGGGGTCCACAGATGCTGAGATGATCCTGTGGGGTCCACAGATCCTTAGGTGTCAAGGATTTACATCCCTGCACCCTTGAGGCATGTAAAATGCCTTTGCATGCAATTCTGGCGTTTAAACGCCGAATTGATGCTTGTTCTGGGCGTTCAACGCCCAGATGCAGCATGTTCCTGGCGTTGAACGCCAGTTCTATGCTTGTTTCTGGCGTTCAGCGCCAGCTTTCCTCAGTGTGCATTCCTGGCATCTGAACGCCAGGATGTTGCTTGTTTTTGGCGTTCAACGCCAGATCCATGCTCTGTTCTGGCGTTCAACGCCAGCCAGATGCTCCTTACTAGCGTTTAAACGCTAATAAGCCCTTCCTCCAGGGTGTGATTTTTCTTCTGCTGTTTTTGATTCTGTTTTTGATTTTTCTATTTATTTTGTGACTCCACATAATCATGAACCTAATAAAACATGAAAGAATAATAAAAATAAAAATAAAATTAGATAAATAAAAATTGGGTTGTCTCCCAACAAGCGCTTCTTTAATGTCAATAGCTTGACAGTGGGCTCTCATAGAGCCACATAGGTGATCAGGTCAATTTTATAGACTCCCAACACCAAACTTAGAGTTTGGATATGGGTATTTAACACCAAACTTAGAGTTTGGCTGAGGCCTCCCAACACCAAACTTAGAATTTGATTGTGGGGGCTTTGTTTGACTCTGTACTGAGAAAAGCTTTTCATGCTTTCTCTCCATGGTTACAGAAGGAGAACCTTGAGTTTTAAACACAAGGTAGTCCTCATTCAGTTGAAGGACTAACTCTCCTCTGTCCACATCAATCACAGCTCTTGCTGTGGCTAGGAAGGGTCTTCAAAGGATGATGGATTCATCCTCTTCCTTCCCAGTGTCTAGGATTATGAAATCAGCAGGGATATAAAGGTCTTCAACCTTTACTAACATGTCCTCTACTAGTCCATAAGCCTGCTTTCTTGAGTTGTCTGCCATCTCTAGCGAGATTCTGGCAGCTTGTACCTCAAAGATTTCCAATTTCTCCATTATAGAGAGGGGCATGAGGTTTATCCCTGACCCAAGGTCACATAGAGCCTTCTCAAAGGTTATGGTGCCTATGGTACAAGGTATTAAGAACTTTCCAGGATCCTGTTTCTTCTGAGGCAATTTCAGTTGATCCAGATCATTTAGTTCATTGGTGAACAGGGGAGGTTCATCTCCCCAAGTCTCATTACCAAATAAATTGGCATTCAGCTTCATGATTGCACCAAGGAACTTGATAGCTTGCTCTTCAGTAACATCCTCATTCTCTTCAGAAGAAGAATACTCATCAGAGCTCATGAAGGGCATAAGGAGGTTCAATGGAATCTCTATGGTCTCTAAATGAGCCTCAGATTCTTCTGGTTTCTCAAAGGAAAACTCCTTATTGATCACTGGACGTCCCAGGAGGTCTTTCTCACTGGGATTCACGTCCTTCTCCTCTCTTGTGGGTTTCGCCATGATGGTCAATTCAATGGCCTTGCACTCTCCTTTTGGATTTTCTTCTGTATTGCTTGGGAGAGTACTAGGAGGGATTTCAGTGATCCTTTTACTCAGCTGGCCTACATGTGCTTCCAAATTTCTAATGGATGACCTTGTTTCATTCATGAAACTCAGAGTGGCCTTAGATAGATTAGAGACTAAATTTGCTAAGCTAGATGGATTCTGCTCAGAATTCTCTATCTGTTGCTGAGTGGATGATGGAAAAGGTTTACTACTGTTAAACCTATTTCTTCCACCATTATTAAAGCCTTGTTGAGGCTTTTGTTGATCCTTCCATGAGGAATTTGGGTGATTTCTCCATGAGGAGTTATAGATGTTTCCATATGGTTCAGCCATGTAATTCACCTCTGCTATTGCAGGGTTCTCAGGATCATAAGCTTCTTCTTCAGAAGATGCCTCTTGAGTACTGTTGGATGCAGCTTGCATTCCATTCAGACCCTGAGAAATCATATTGACTTACTGAGTCAATATTTTATTTTGAGCCAATATGGCATTCAGAGTATCAATTTCAAGAACTCCCTTCTTCTGAGGCGTCCCATTACTCACAGGATTCCTCTCAGAAGTGTACATGAACTGGTTATTAGCAACCATGTCAATGAGTTCTTGAGCTTCTGCAGGCATTTTCTTTAAGTGAATAGATCCACCTACAGAACTATCCAATGACATTTTAGCTAATTCAGACAGACCATCATAGGATATATCCAGGATGGTCTATTCTGAAAGCATGTCAGAAGGACACTTTTTGGTCAGTTTCTTGTATCTCTCCCAAGCTTCATAGAGGGATTCACCTTCTTTTTGTCTGAAGGTTTGAACATCCACTCTAAGCTTACTCAGCTTTTGAGGAGGAAAGAACTTGGCTAAGAAAGCCTTGACCAGCTTATCCCAAGAGTTCAAGCTATCCTTAGGTTGAGAGTCTAACCATATTCTAGCTCTGTCTCTTACAGCAAACGGGAAAAGCATAAGCCTGTAGACCTCGGGATCAACCCCTTGGTCTTAACAGTATCATAGATTTGCAAGAATTCAGTCAAGAACTGAAAAGGATCTTCAGATGGAAGTCCATGAAACTTGCAGTTCTGCTGCATCAGAGAAACTAATTGAGGTTTCAGCTCAAAATTGTTTGCTCCAATGGCAGGAATGGAGATGCTTCTTCCATGTAAATTGGAATTAGGTGCAGTAAAGTCACCAAGCATCCTCCTTGCATTATTATTATTTTCGGCTGCCATCTCCTCTTCCTGTTCAAAAATTCCTGTAAGGTTGGCTCTGGATTATTGTATTTTAGCTTCTCTTAGTTTCCTCTTCAGAGTCCTTTCAGGTTCAGGGTCTGCTTCAACAAGAATGTTCTTATCCTTGCTTCTGCTCATATGAAAAAGAAGGGAACAGAAAATAATAATAGGGATCCTTTTTACCACAGTATAGAGGTTCCCTTGTGTGAGTAGAAGAAAAGAAGATTAAGAATGAAGAAGAGAAGAATTCGAACTTAGAGGAGAAGAAGGGGTTCGAATTTTGGGTGAGAAGAAGTGTTAGTAGATGAATAAATAAATAGAAGGAGATGAGAGGTGAGAGGATTTTCGAAAATTAATTAAAATAAAAATTAAAATTTAAAGTTAAATTTCGAAAATTAAAGTTTGAAATTAAATTAAATTAAAATTTAAAATAATTAGTTAATTAAAAAGAAATTTTGAAAAAGAGGGAAGGGATTTTCGAAAATTAAAGATAAAAAGTTAGTTGGGCAGTTTTACTAAAGATAAGAATCAAATAAAAAGTTAAGTGGTTAGTTGAAAAAGATTTGAAATTCAATTTTTGAAAAGATAAGAAGATAAGAAGTTAGAAGAGATATTTTAAAATAAAATTTTTGAAAAAGATAAGATTTAAAAAGATATGATAGAAATTTATTTTAAAAATTGATTAAAAAGATATGATTGAAAAGATATGATTGAAAAGATATTAAGAAGATTTGAAAATTAAATTTGAAAAGATAAGAAGTTAGAAAAAGATTTTGAAAAAGATAAGATTTTCAAATTGAAAATTTGATTTGACTCATAAGGAACAACTAGATTTTTTAAAAAATTTGAACAAGTCAATCCAAATTTCAAAATTTATGAGTAAAAAGGGAAAGATATTGTTTTGATTTTTGAATTTTTTAATTATGAGAGAAAAAAAACATAAAAAATGACTCACAACATGAAAATTATGAATCAAAATACATGATGCATGCAAGAACACTATGAATGTCAAGATGAACACCAAGAACACTTTGAAGATCATGATGAACATCAAGAACATATTTTTGAAAAATTTTTTATGCAAAGAAAACATGCAAGATACCAAACCTAGAAATCTTTAATGCTTAGACACTATGAATGCAAAGATGCACATGAAAAACAACAAAAGACACACAATAAGAAAACATCAAGATCAAACAAAAAGACTTTCCAAGAATAACTTGAAGATCATGAAGAACACTATGAATGCATGAATTTTTGAAAAATGCATAAATTTTTAGAAAAAATGCAATTGACACCAAACTTAAAACATGACTCAAGACTCAAACAAGAAACAAAAAATATTTTTGATTTTATGATTTTATTAATTTTTTTTTGCATTTTTGTATTTTTTTTTTGAAAACCTATAAGGAAAAGGAAGCAATGAATTCATAGTCCTCAATCAAGATTCCAGAAATCATACTAGGTTAGTCTAAAGCTTGATGGCCAGCCAAACTTTAGCATACCAATTTGAAACTTTAGAATTCATTCTTAAAAATAATTTTAAATTAATTTTCGAAAACAAAAGGGAAAAGAAAATTTTTTTGAAAGATTTTTGAAGAAAAAAAATTTTTTTTGAAAAGAAAACGAAAAGAAAGTTACCTAATCTAAGAAACACGATGAACCGTCAGTTGTCCAAACTCGAACAATCCCCGGCAACGGCGCCAAAAACTTGGTGCACGAAATTGTGATCCCTGGTAATGGCTCCAAAAAAACTTGGTGCTCTAATGTTAATTTATAATTTGTCACAACTTCGATACAACTAACCAGCAAGTGCACTGGGTCGTCCAAGTAATAAAACCTTACGTGAGTAAGGGTCGATCCCACGGAGATTGTCGGCTTGAAGCAGGCTATGGTCATCTTGTAAATCTCAGTCAGGCGGATTCAAATGTATTAAGAGATTATAGTGGACGAAAATTAACTAAAAGATAAAATAGGATAGTGGTACTTATGTAATTTATTGGTGAGAATTTCAGATAAGCGTATAGAGATGCTTTCGTTCCTCTGATCTCTGCTTTCCTGCTGTCTTCATCCAATCAATCCTACTCCTTTCCATGGCAAGCTTTATGTAGGGCATCACCGTTGTCAATGGCTACATCCCATCCTCTCTGTGAAAAAGGTCCAAATGCTCTGTCACGGCACGGCTAATCATCTGTCGGTTCTCGATCATACTGGAATAGGATCCATTGATCCTTTTGCGTCTGTCACTACGCCCAGCACTCGCGAGTTTGAAGCTCGTCACAGCCATCCCTTCCCAGATCCTACTCGGAATACCACAGACAAGGTTTAGACTTTCCGGATCTCAGGAATGGCCATCCATGGGTTCTAACTTATACCACGAAGACACTAATAACTCGGATTCGGTCCCCTGTATTAGATGTCTAAGAGATATCCATTCAATCGAAGGTAGAACGGAAGTGATTGTCAGGCACGCGTTCATAAGTTGAGAATGATGATGAGCGTCACATAATCATCACATTCATCATGTTCTTGGGTGCGAATGGATATCTTAGAAGCGGAATAAGTTGAATTGAATAGAAAAACAGTAGTACTTTGCATTAAATTCTGAGGAACAGCAGAGCTCCACACCTTAATCTATGGAGTGCAGAAACTCTATCGTTGAAAATACATAAGTGGTAATAGAGTTCATTGGTCTCGGCCCCAGAGGGGAACCGGAGTAACCAAGACTGTGAATACAATGATAAAAAGTTCTATATATACTAGACTAGCTACTAGGGTTTACAGAAGTAAGTAATTGATGCATAAATCCACATCCGGGGCCCACTTGGTGTGTGCTTGGGCTGAGCTTGAAATTTACACGTGCAGAGGCTTCTTTTGGAGTTGAACGCCAAGTTGTAACGTGTTTCTGGCGTTCAACTCTGGTTTGTGACGTGTTTCTGGCGTTTAACTCCAGACTGCAGCGTAGAACTGGCGTTCAACGCCCTTTTGCGTTGTCTAAACTTGAGAAAAGTATGGACTATTATATATTGCTGGAAAGCCCTGGATGTCTAATTTCCAACGCCTTTAAGAGCACGCCATTTGGAGTTCTGTAGCTCCAGAAAATCCACTTTGAGTGCAGGGAGGTCAGAATCCAACAGCATCAGCAGTCCTTCTTCGACCTCTGAATCTGATTTTTGCTCAAGTCCCTCAATTTCAGCCAAAAAATACCTGAAATCACAGAAAAACACACAAACTCATAGTAAAGTCCAGAAATGTGAATTTAACATAAAAACTAATAAAAACATCCCTAAAAGTAATTAGATTCTACTAAAAACATACTAAAAACAATGCCAAAAATTGTATAAATTATCCGCTCATCACTAGGGCGTTTAAAAACTAAATTCTTTGAGGAGGTTGATGCATTTGTTGCGCATGCTTTCAGCTTGGAACCATTTAGATTTGAAGGGGTATCTAGGTGTTCGTATCAAAGGTGTCGACTGAATAAGTGTTTAGGACCTGCGGACATAATGCTTCACCTCTACCATAATGGGTTCAAGGATGGGTATTTGATGTGGATGGAACACGAAAAAGTAGATGAGTAGGGAATTAACCGGTCTGCCTCTAATTTAAATAGATCGATTGTCAATCAACGAGGGTTCGGGTGGTGAGCGATCCAAACATGGATGAAATGACTTGGGAGGCTAACCAAGAGAGATACAACGAGATGGTGTTTGATACAATAGATGTTATAGAATTAGAAGAAGTTAAAGAAGAGCCTAACCCTTGTACGAGGGATGCATTCATTCGGAGTTGTCTGCATGTGTTAAAATGATGAGTATTAAGTCGAAGTCAAATCATACCCAAGAGTCTTTTGATAAATGGGCCACCCTTTGCAATGAACTAGTACCTATCGGGTCCACTGGCATCCCCCAAAACCACTACGAAACAAAGAAGCTAGTTTCAAAATTGGGTCTTCTAAGTGCGGTGAAAATTGATTGTTGCTTGAATGGTTGTATGCTTGAAAGAACTCAATTTATTGATTAGAAAATGCATACTTTCACTTGGATTTTAATAAAAATTTCCCACTTTTCATACAATTTTAATTGGTTTTGAATTTTTGGTGCACGAAATTACAATCACACTTTTGTAACTCCGCACAACTAACCAGCAAGTGCACTGGGTCGTCCAAGTAATATGTTACGTGAGTAAGGGTCGATCCCACGGAGATTGTCGGCTTGAAGCAAGCTATGGTTATCTTGTAACTCTTAGTCAGGATATCAATAATTCTCAGATTTAATGGTAAAAAGTAAAAGAACATGAAATAAATACTTGTTATGCAGTAATGGAGAACATGTTGAGGTTTTGGAGATGCTCTGTCTTCTGAATCTCTGCTTTCCTACTGCCTTCTTCTTCACACACGCAAGGCTCCTTCCATGGGAAGCTGTATGTTGGTGGATCACCGTTGTCAATGGCTACCATCCGTCCTCTCAGTGAAAATGGTCCGAATGCACTGTCACTGCACGGCTAATCATCTGTCGGTTCTCACTCATGCTAGAATAGGATCCATTGATCCTTTTGCGTCTGTCACTATGTCCAACACTCGTGAGTTTGAAGCTCGTCACAGTCATCCCTTCTCAGATCCTACTCGGAATACCACAGACAAGGTTTAGACTTTCCGGATCTCAGAAATGGCCGCCAATAATTCTAGCTTATACCACGAAGACTCTGATCTGAATCAGGAGGCAAAGAGATAAGCACTCAATCTAAGGTATAACAGAGGTGGTTGTCAGGCACACGTTCATAGGTTGAGAATGGTAATGAGTGTCACAGATCATCACATTCATCAAGTTGAAGTACGAGTGAATATCTTAGAATAGAAACAAGCGTGATAGAATGGAAAACAGTAGTAATTGCATTAATTCATCAAAACACAGTAGAGCTCCTCACCCCCAACCATGGGGTTTAGAGACTCATGCCATAGAAGATATAATATGAAATGTGTAGAGTGTCATGAGAAACAAGATGAATCACTAAAAGTAGTTTTTATAATAAACTAGTGACCTAGGGTTACAGAAAATGAGTAAGCTAGAATAGTTAGTGTAGAAATCCACTTCCGGGACCCACTTGGTGTGTGCTTGGGCTGAGAATTGAAGCTTTCATGTGTAGAGACCTTTCTTGGAGTTAAACGCCAGCTTTTGTGCCAGTTTGGACGTTTAACTCCAGCTTTCATGCCAGTTCTGGCGTTTTGACACCAGAATTTCTATTCTGACTTGGAACGCCGGTTTGGGCCATCAAATCTCGAACAAAGTATGAACTATTATATATTTCTGGAAAGCCCAGAATGTCTACTTTCCAACGCAATTGAGAGCGTGCCAATTGGGCTTCTGTAGCTCTAGAAAATCTACTTTGAGTGCAGGGAGGTCAGAATCCAACAACATCTGCAGTCCTTTTTCAGCCTCTGAATCAGATTTTTGCTCAGGTCCCTTAATTTCAGCCAGAGAATACCTGAAATCATAGAAAAACACACAAACTCATAGTAAAGTCTAGAAATGTGATTTTTGAATAAAAACTAATAAAAATATAATAAAAACTAACTAAAACATACTAAAAACTACCTAAAAACAATGCCAAAAAGCGTATAAATTATCCGCTCATCACAACACCAAACTTAAATTGTTGCTTGTCCCCAAGCAACTAAAAACAAATTAGGATAAAAAGAATAGAATATACAATAAATTCTAAAAACATCTATGAAGATCAGTCTTAATTAGATGAGTGGGGCTATTAGCTTTTTGCTTCTAAACAGTTTTGGCATCTCACTTTATCCTTTGAAGTTCAGAATAATTAGCATCTATAGGAACTCAGAATTCAGATAGTGTTATTGATTCTCCTAGTTCAGTATGTTGATTCTTGAACACAACTACTTTATGAATCTTGGCCGTGACCCTAAGCATTTTGTTTTCCAGTATTACCACTGGATACATAAATGCCACAGACACATAACTGGGTGAACCTTTTCAGATTGTGACTCAGCTTTGCTAGAGTCCCCAATTAGAGGTGTCCAGAGCTCTTAAGCACACTCTTTTTTGCTTTGGACCACGACTTTAACCGCTCAGTCTCAAGCTCTTCACTTGACACCTTCACGCCACAAGCACATGGTTAGGGACAGCTTGGTTTAGCCACTTAGGCTAGGATTTTATTCCTGTGGGCCCTCCTATCTACTGATGCTCAAAGCCTTGGATCCTTTTTATTTTATCCTTGCCTTTTGGTTTAAAGGGCTATTGGCTTTTTCTGCTTGCTTTTTCTTTTTCTCTTTTTCTCTCTCTTTTTTTCGCATATATTTTTTTTTCTGTAAGCTTTCCACTGCTTATTTTTGCTTCAAGAATCATTTTTATGATTTTTTAGATTATCAAATAACATTTCTCCTTTTCCATCATTCTTTCAAGAGCCAATAATTTTAATATTCATGAACAACAAATTCAAAAATATGCACTGTTCAAGCATTCATTCAGAAAAACAAAAAGTATTGCCACCACATCAAAATAATTAATCTGTTTTAATATTCAAAATTCATGTACTTCTTTTTATTTTTGCAATTAAAAACATTTTTAATTTAAGAAAGGTGATGGATTCATAGGACATTCATAACTTTAAGACATAAACTTTAAATTTTATTAATCATGGAATGAAAATAAGACTCAAAAATAAATATAAGAGCAAACCAATAATAATAGAAGACAGAAAATTAAAAACAGAAAAATAAATGACTCTTAAAATAGATTCATAATAATAAAGGTTATGACAGAGTTAGGACTCAACAACCTTGATTTTGAGCAGTGGATGCTCCTTCAATCTGGGGGGTGCTTGGTCCTTCAAGGGAGAGCTTCTGGCACTTCAGCTCCTGTAGCTCACGCCCCTGCTTCTCCTGTTCCTTAAGTAACTTGCAGAGCATGCAGTTTTGATTCTGCTGTTCTTTCTTAAGTTGATCCACAACTTCTTGCAGCTTGGTGACAGATGCTTCTAGGTGGGTCCAGTAGTCAATTTCAGGGATTTCTGGGAGGAACTCCTGCGCCCTCCTCTTGATGGAGTTGTCTTTCACTTGTTGTCCTTCCATTGACTTTTTGGTGATTGGATGTTCGATTGGGATGAATTCATCTACTCCCATCCTCACCCCAGCATCTTTACATAGCAGAGAAATTAAGCTTGGGTATGCCAATTTGGCTTCAGTGGAGTTCTTATTTGCAATTGTGTAAATCTCACAAGAAATCAGATGATGAATCTCCACTTCGTTTCCCAGCATAATACAATGAATCATCACCGCTCTTTTGACAGTGAACTCAGAGCGGTTGCTAGTGGGCAATATGGAACGCCCAATGAAGTCCAACCAGCCTCTTGCGACTGGTTTGAGATCTCCTCTCTTGAGTTGGTTTGGGACACCTTTTGAATTGGTTATCCACATAGTCCCAGGGAGGCATATGTCCTCTAGAACTTGGTCCAACCCCTAATCTTCTCTTACCATTCTCCTATTAAAGGATTCTGGATCATCTTGTAGTTGAGGCAATTTCAAGACCTCTCTTATTTTGTCCAGATAGAAGTAAATAATCCTTCCTCTGACCATGGTTCGGTAGGTATGAAAGGCGGTTCCAGTTATTCTCTGCTTATCTGTCAGCCACAGATTTGAATAGAATTCCTGAACCATGTTTCTTCCAACCCTTGTTTCAGGATTAGTTAGAATTTCCCATCCTCTGTTTCGAATTTGCTCTTGGATCTCCAGATATTCGTCTTCTTTCAGATCGAATTTAACTTCCGGGATCACTAATCTTAGACCCATTATTTTATGGTAATGGTTTGCATGCTCTTTGGTGAAGAACCTCTCTTGATTCCAAAGACTCTTTGGAGTATTCTCTTTCTTGCCTCTTGAATTGGTTTGTTTTCCCCTAGGAGCCATGATCTTGATGAGTCTTAGCTCAGTGATCACAGAAAAACACACCAAACTTAGAGGTTTGCTTGCCCTCAAGCAAAAGAAAGGAAAGAGGAGAGAGAGGAGGAGAGGCAAATTCAAATGGTGGAGAGGAGGGGATAGCCGAATGTGTATTTATAAGTGAAGGGGAGGGATTTCGAAAATTTTGAAAAAGATATGACATAAAGATATGATTGGTGGAAGAAAATAGAATCATGATATGAAAAAGATGAGATTTTTAAATGAAAAAGATATAAAGAGGTTAAATCTGAAAATTTGTTTATGCATCTAAGAATTAAGAGATGATATGATGAGTTGGAAAAGATTTGGAAAGAAATTGAAAAGATACTTGAGTTTTTGAAGAAGATATGGGAAGGATTTGAAAGAAATTTGATAAGAGATTTAGAAAATTGTGGAATTTTTGAAAATTGAGGGCGAATGATGAAAGTTTGAAACATGTTTATGCAGAAAATTATGAGTCAAAACATGAAAATTTGAAAAATTTTGAAGTGGAAAACAAAATCTTCTCCCCTTGTCTTTCTGGCGTTTAACGCCCATAAGTTTGCCATTGTGGGCGTTTAACACCCAGCCAGGTACCGTGGCTGGCGTTAAACGCCAGAAATCCTTTGTTACTGGGCATTTTTCTGAACGCCCAGGATGCTGCAATTCTGGCGTTAAACGCCCAGAATGGTATCCATTCTGGCGTTTAACGCCTAAAATGCTCCTTACTGGCGTTTTCTTGCCAATGAGCTCCTTTTCTCTGCTTTTTGCACTGAATCCTTCTGTAACTCTGTGAATTCCTTCAATTTTGATGATTAATCTTTAAAGAAAATTTATATCAAACTTCTACAAGTATTAATTAAAACAAATAACTTGCTAATGGCTGGGTTGCCTCCCAGCAAGCGCTTCTTTATTGTCTTTAGCTGGACCTTGACGGAGCTTTATTCAAGCCTCAGTTTTGAGCATTCTTGCTCAAAATTGCTTTCAAGATAATGTTTGATTCTCTGTCCATTAACAATGAACTTTTTATCAGAGTCAAAATCCTGAAGCTCAACATATCCATATGGTGACACACTTGTAATTACATATGCACCGGGATTTCAATTTTCCGGGGAATAGTCTGAGCCTAGAGTTGAAGAGCAGAACCTTCTGTCCTAGTTCAAAGACTCTAGATGACAGTTTCTTGTCATGCCACTTTTTTGCTTTCTCCTTATAAATTTTAGCATTTTCAAAAGCATTGAGTCTGAATTCCTCTAGCTCATTCAGCTGGAGCAATCTTTTCTCTCCAGCTAACTTAGCATCCAGGTTTAGGAATCTGGTTGCCCAGTAGGCCTTATGTTCCAGTTCCACGGGCAAATGACAGGCCTTGCCATACACAAGCTGGTATGGAGAGGTTCCTATAGGAGTCTTGAATGCTGTTCTGTATGCCCATAGAGCATCATCCAAGCTTTTTGCCCAATCCTTTCTACGGGAAATTACAGTCCGTTTCAGGATTCTTTTTAGTTCTCTATTAGAGACTTTAGCCTGCCCATTTGTCTGTGGGTGATATGGAGTTGCTACTTTGTGGCTAATTCCATATCGGACCATAGCAGAGTATAGCTATTTATTGCAGAAATGAGTGCCCCCGTCACTGATTAGTACTCTGGGGATGCCAAATCTGCTGAAGATATGTTTCTGGAGGAATTTCAGTATGGTCTTAGTATCATTAGTAGGTGTGGCAATTGCTTCTACCCATTAAGATACATAGTCTACTGCCACCAGAATGTAAGTGTTTGAGTATGATAGTGGGAAGGGACCCATGAAGTCAATACCCCATACATCAAACAACTCAATCTCTAAGATCCCTTGTTGAGGCATGGCATAACCATGAGGCAAGTTGCCAGCTCTTTGGCAACTGTCACAGTTACGCACAAACTCTCGGGCATCTCTATAGAGAGTAGGCCAGTAGAAGCCATATTGGAGGACCTTAGTGGCTGTTCGCTCTCCTCCGAAATGTCCTCCATATTGTGATCCATGGCAGTGCCATAGGATCTTCTGTGCCTCTTCTCTGGGTACGCATCTACGGATCATTCTGTTTGCACATCTCTTAAAGAGATATGGTTCATCCCATAAGTAGTACTTTGCATCTGAAATTAGTTTTTTCGTCTGCACCCTGCTTTACTCTTTGGGTATGAACCTCACAGCTTTATAATTCGCAATGTCTGCAAACCATGGTGCTTCCTTAATGGTGAAAAGTTGCTCATCCGGAAAGGTTTTAGAGATCTTAGTAGGAGGGAGGGACGTCCCTACTACTGGTTCTATCCGAGACAGGTGATCAGCTACCTGGTTCTCTGTCCCTTTTCTGTCTCTTATTTCTATATCAAACTCTTGCAGAAGCAACACCCATCTTATGAGCCTGGGTTTTGAATCCTGCTTTGTGAGTAGGTATTTAAGAGCAGCATGGTCAGTATACACAATCATTTTTGAACCTACTAAATAGGATCTAAACTTGTCAATGGCATAAACCACTGCAAGTAACTCTTTTTTTGTGGTTGTGTAATTCTTCTGTGCATCATTTAAAACATGGCTAGCATAGTAAATGACGTGCAGAAGCTTGTTATGCCTCTGTCCCAACACTGCACCAATGGCATGGTAACTGGCATCACACATTAGTTCGAATGGTAATGTCCAGTCTAGTGCAGAGATGACTGGTGCTGTGACTAGCTTAGCTTTCAGGGACTCAAACGCCTGCAAACACTCTGTGTCAAACACAAATGGCGTGTCAGCAGCTAGCAGATTGCTCAGAGGTTTTGCTATTTTTGAAAAATCCTTTATAAACCTCCTATAGAATCTTGCATGCCCTAGAAAGCTTCTGATTGCCTTAACATTGGCAGGTGGTGATAATTTTTCAATTACCTCCACTTTAGCTTGATCCACCTCTATTCTCTTGTTTGAAATTTTATGCCCAAGGACAATTCCTTTAGTCACCATAAAGTGACATTTTTCTTAGTTTAAAACTAGGTTGGTCTCTTGGCATCTTTTCAGAACAAGTAGTAAATGGTCAAGACAGGAGCTGAATGAGTCTCCAAATACTGAAAAATCATCCATGAAGACTTCCAGAAATTTCTCTACCATATCAGAGAAGATAGAGAGCATGCACCTTTGAAAGGTTACAGGTGCATTGCATAGACCAAAGGGCATCCTTCTGTAGGCAAATACTCCAGAAGAACATGTGAATGCTGTTTTCTCTTGGTCCTAAGGATCTACTGCAATTTGGTTGTAACCTGAATAGCCATCCAAAAAGCAGTAATAATCGTGACCTGCTAGTCTCTCTAGCATCTGGTCTATGAATGTTAAAGGAAAATGATCCTTTCTGGTGGCTGTATTGAGCCTTCTGTAGTCAATACACATACGCCACCCTGTAACTGTTCTTATGGGAACCAGTTCATTCTTTTCATTGAGAACCACTGTCATGCCTCTCTTTTTGGGTATAACTTGGATAGGGCTTACCCAGAGGCTATCAGAAATAGGATAAATAATCCCAGCCTCTAGTAGCTTAGTGACCTCTTTTTGCACCACCTCCTTCATGGCTGGATTTAGTCGCCTCTGTGGTTGAACCACTGGCTTAGCATCATCCTCCAATAGGATCTTGTGCATGCATCTTGCTGGGCTAATGCCTTTAAGATCACTTATGGACCACCCAAGAGTTGTCTTGTGTGTCCTTAGTACTTGAATTAGTGCTTTCTCTTCTTGTGGATTTAAAGCAGAGCTTATAATCACTGGAAACGTGTCACCTTCTCCCAGAAATGCATATTTCAGGGGTGGTGGTAGTGGTTTGAGCTCAGGTTTAGGAGGCTTATCCTCTTCCTGAGGAATTTTCAAAGGTTCTTTTATTTCCTCTGATTCCTCCAGATCAGGCTGAACATCTTTAAAGATGTCCTCTAGCTCTGATTCGAGACTTTCAGTCATGTTGATCTCTTCCACCAAAGAGTCAATAATATCAGTGCTCATGTAGTCATTTGATATGTCTAGATGCTGCATAGCTTTGACAGCATTTAACTTGAACTCATCCTCATTGACTCTTAGGGTCACTTCCCCTTTTTGTACATCAATAAAAGTTCGTCCAGTTTCTAGGAAAGGTCTTCTTAGAATGAGAGTTGCACTCTTGTGCTCCTCCATTTCCAGCACTACAAAGTCAGTGGGAAAGGCAAATGACCCAACCTTGACGATCATGTCCTCAATTATGCCTGATGGATATTTAATGGAACCATCAGCAAGTTGAAGACATATCCGGGTTGGTTTGACTTCTTTAGTCAAGCCAAGCTTTCTGATAGTAGATGCAGGTATTAGGTTGATACTTGCTCCAAGGTCACATAGAGCTGTCTTGGTGCAAGCACCCTCTAATGTGCATGGTATCATGAAGCTTCCTAGATCTTGAAGCTTCTCTGGTAAGCTTTTCAGAATGACTACACTACATTCTTCAGTGAGAAACACCTTTTTGGTTTCTCTCCAATCCTTCTTATGACTTAAGATCTCTTTCATGAACTTAGCATAAGAAGGTATTTGCTCAAGTGCCTCTGCAAACGGAATCTTTATCTCAAGAGTCCTGAGATACTCTGCAAAGCGGGCAAATTGTTTATCCTGCTCCGCTTGGCGGAGTTTCTGAGGATAAGGCATCTTGGCTTTATATTCTTCATCCTTAGTTGCTTCAGGTTTATTCCCTACAGAGGTGGTTGGAGAAGCCTTCTTAGAGGGGTTACTATCAGCACTTGCAGGTGTCTGATCCCTCATTGGCGTTTGAACGCCAGGATTGGGTGCTGGATGGGCGTTTAAGGCCAGCTTCCCACCCTTTTCTGGCGTTTGAACGCCAGAACTAGGCAAGGAATGGGCGTTCAACGCCAACTTTTCTCCCTTTTCTGGCGTTTGAACGCCAAAAGTGGGCATCCACTGGGCATTTGACGCCAATCTTTCACCCTTTTCTGGCGTTTGAACGCCAGGATTATTCCTTTCTGGGCTCTTGCTGTCCTCAGAGGGATTTTGGGTAGTGGTTTGGTCATCCTCTGTCAGTTGTTCCTTTCTTGGCTTTCTGCTACTTTGAGCTGATTTATTCAATGTCTTCCCGCTCTTTAATTGGACAGCTTGGCATTCTTCTGTTATCTGTTTAGATAGCTGTTGTCTTGTCTGATTCAATTGTGCTTCCATATTCTTGTTAGCATTTTTAGTGTCTTGGAGCATCTCTTTAAATTCTGCTAATTGTTTTGTCAAAAGGAGTAATTGCTGATTAAGTTCAACAATCTGTTCTTGAGGATTAGGATCAGTAGTTACTACCCTAGCCTCTTCTTTTATAGAGGATTCACTACTTGAGTATAGATGCTGATTTCTTGCAACTGTATCTATGAGTTCTTGAGCCTTTTCAATCGTCTTTCTCATGTGTATAGATCCACCAGCTGAGTAGTCTAGAGACATTTGAGCTCTTTCTGTAAGCCCATAGTAGAAGATGTCTAACTGTACCCACTCTAAAAATATTTTAGAGGGGCATTTCCTTAGCATCCCTTTGTACCTCTCCCAGGCATTATAAAGGGATTCATGATCCTCTTGTTTAAAGCCTTGGATGTCCAACCTTAGCTGTGTCATCCTTTTTGGAGGGTAGAATTGATTCAGGAATTTGTCTGTTAACTGTCTCCATGTTTTTATGCTTGCTGTGGGTTGGTTATTTAACCACCTCTTAGCTTGATCTTTTAAAGCAAATGGAAACAATAATAATCTGTAGATATCCTAATCCACTTCTTTATCACGTACTGTGTCAGCAATTTGTAGGAACTGTACCAGAAACTCAGTAGGTTCTTCCTGTGGAAGACCGGAATACTGGCAATTTTGCTGCACCATGATAATGAGCTGAGAATTTAGCTCAAAACTTCTTGCTTTGATGGGAGGTATACAGATGCTACTCCCATATGCAGCTGTAATGGGGTTAGCATATGACCCCAGAGTCCTTCTGGACTGTTCATTTCCACTTAGGTCCATAATGGAGAAAGGGAGATGATGTGGATTGTAAATAAAATATATTTTTGTTTTTTTTTATTTTATTTTAATTAAAATTAACCGAATAAAATTAAACGAAATAAATGAAAAATAAAATAAAAGTTTCGAAAATTAAGAGAAAAAGTAAAAAGATAAATAAATAATTCGAATGCTAAAATGGCTAATTAATTAAAAAGATTTGAAAATATTTTGGAAATTAGCAATAAAAAAGATATGATTGAAAATTATTTTAAAAAGATATGATTGAGAAGATATGGTTGCAATTTAAAAAAAAAAGATATGATTGAAAAGACATTATTGAAAAAGATTTGGAAAGATCAATTTTTGAAATTAGAATTTTGACTTGACTAAAAAAAGATATGATTTTGAAAATCTTTGACTAATTTAATGCAAAATTTCAAAAATTATGAGTAAAATAAGGAAAAGATATTTTTTTAATTTTTTAATTTTATTGAGGAAAGAGAAAAACAACAAAATGACACTAAACTTAGAAATTTTAGATCAAAACAAAGAGAACAAACAAGAAAACTTTGAATGTCAAGATGAACACCAAGAACAAATTTTTGAAAAATTTAAGTAAATAAAAGCACAAGGGACACCAAACTTAAAATTTTTTTAGAAAATCAACACAAATTTTTGAAAATTTAAAGGAAAACACAAAGAAGACACCAAACTTAGAATTTTTAAAGATCAAGAAAGAACTAAGAACATGCAAATTTGAAAAATTGAAAGAACATAAAAGCATGCAATTGACACCAAACTTAAAATATGAAACTAAACTCAAATAAAAGACTCAAATTTAGTGACTCTAAACCAACAAAAATAAATTATTCCTAATCTAAGCAACAAGATAAACCGTCAGTTGTCCAAACTCGAACAATCCCCGGCAACGGCGCCAAAAAATTGGTGCACGAAATTATAATCACACTTTTGTAACTCCGCACAACTAACCAGCAAGTGCACTGGGTCGTCCAAGTAATACCTTACGTGAGTAAGGGTCGATCCCACGGAGATTGTTGGCTTGAAGTAAGCTATGGTTATCTTGTAACTCTTAGTCATGATATCAATAATTCTCAGATTTAATTGTAAAAAGTAAAAGAACATGAAATAAATACTTGTTATTACAGTAATGGAGAACAGGTTGAGGTTTTGGAGATGCTCTGTCTTCTGAATTTCTGCTTATTTACTGCCTTCTTCTTCACACACGCAAGGCTCCTTCCATGGCAAGCTGTATGTTGGTGGATCACCGTTGTCAATGGCTACCATCCGTCCTCTCAATGAAAATGGTCTAAATGCGCTGTCACCGCACGGCTAATCATCTGTCGGTTCTCACTCATGCTGGAATAGGATCCATTGATCCTTTTGCGTCTGTCACTATGCCCAGCACTCGTG
This sequence comes from Arachis ipaensis, assembly GCF_000816755.2. NCBI lineage: Eukaryota > Viridiplantae > Streptophyta > Magnoliopsida > Fabales > Fabaceae > Arachis > Arachis ipaensis. Next base: position 112,436,622 of record NC_029785.2, on the reverse strand, counting down.
AGTTTGAAGCTCGTCACAGTCATCCCTTCCCAGATCCTACTCGAAATACCACAGACAAGGTTTAGACTTTCCGAATCTTAGGAATGGCCGCCAATAATTCTAGCTTATACCACGAAGACTCTAATCTGAATCAGGAGGCTAAGAGATAAGCACTCAATCTAAGGTAGAACGGAGGTGGTTGTCAGACACACGTTCATAGGTTGAGAATGGTGATGAGTGTCACAGATCATCACATTCATCAAGTTGAAGTACGAGTGAATATCTTAGAATAGAAACAAGCGTGATAGAATGGAAAACAGTAGTAATTGCATTAATTCATCAAAACACAGTAGAGCTCCTCACCCCCAACCATGGGGTTTAGAGACTCATGCCGTAGAAGATACAATATAAAACGTGTAGAGTGTCATGAGGTACAAGATGAATCACTAAAAGTAGTTTTTATAATAAACTAGTGACCTAGGGTTACAGAAAATGAGTAAGCTAGAATAGTTAGTGTAGAAATCCACTTCCGGGGCCCACTTGGTGTGTGCTTGGGCTGAGCATTGAAGCTTTCACGTGTAGAGACCTTTATTGGAGTTAAATGCCAGCTTTTGTGCCAGTTTGGGCGTTTAACTCCAGCTTTCATGCCAGTTTTGGCGTTTTGACGCCAGAATTTCTATGCTGACTTGGAATGCCGGTTTGGGCCATCAAATTTCGGGCAAAGTATAGACTATTATATATTGCTGGAAAGCCCAGGATGTCTACTTTTCAACTCAATTGAGAGCGTGACAATTGAGCTTTTGTAGCTCCAGAAAATCCACTTCCAGTGTAGGGAGGTCAGAATCCAACAGCATCTGCAGTCCTTTTTCAGCCTCTGAATCAGATTTTTGCTCAGGTCCCTTAATTTCAGCCAGAGAATATCTGAAATCACGGAAAAACACACAAACTCATAGTAAAGTCCAGAAATGTGATTTTTGAATAAAAACTAATAAAAATATAATAAAAACTAACTAAAACATACTAAAAACTACCTAAAAACAATGCCAAAAAGCGTATAAATTATCCGCTCATCAATTTTCCCTTCCAATTTTGATAATTGATCATTTAAATGGATTTTGTCTTTGATTTGAGCATAATTAGTTTCATATCCAACTAGTTCCAGTATCAAGTTTCGTTTGAGTTTTCGTGTTAAAATACAGAGCATTGTTTAAGGAAAAGGCATCACAAAGAAATATAATGATTGGGTTGGAGAAAACCTAGAGTCATTAGAAAGAAGAACTCAATCTCTACAACTTTGATGTTGAAGACTTTCTCAAATTCTCAATGATTTTGGGTGTAATTCATAACCGAAGATTAGTGCCAAAAATATTCCGGATGCTGCCAATCCTTACCCTTTCATACCAATTTGATGATAACTTGAGTTATAGCGGTCTGAATGAAGCAGTTTAAATGGAATTAGAAAGCTGATATTCGGGGCTTCCTAGCGGTATGCATATCTCTATAATGGATAGTGAATTTTAGCCGCGTGTGCCATCAGTTTTTGCGCCACGAATCAAGCTCACATAACATCATTAAAGATACACGCAACACACACTTTGGGCCTATAAAAGGCCCCTAAATGTTAGATTTCTTTGGGTATTTAAAGGAAAAATATGAAGGAGGAAAGGGAGGATAGTTTACAGTTAGTTTATCATGATATTATTAGGTCTCTAGAGATAAGCTCTCACTTCTCTCTCTAGAATTAGGGTAGATTTAGCTAATTTATTGTCAATTTCTCTCTAGTTTCAGTTTCTAATCTTGTTTTAATTTAGTTTTATTCACATTTTCTTATTCTTCTATCTTAGTTCATTAACTCTTGTTAGTTTTTGTTTATATTATTTTAGCTTATGAACTCTTGTTGAATTTGCAATTTTTCTTTAATGAATTTGATTATTTTCTTGTTGCTTATTGGAGTTGTTATTATTACTTTCTTGAATTGGGTAGTTGTAAATTTTATTAATTCATGTAATTTATGATGTTTTTCTTTTATAACTACCAAGTATTTGATAAACTGCTTCTTTTAGTTTTAGAGTAGAATTTTGCATTCTTGGATTAGGTTGGTAACTTGGGTGACCTTGAGTTACTAATGTTCAAGTTGATATTAATCTTGTTTCCATTGATGCTAATCTTTTGCTAATTTAATTAGTAAGTTGATTAGAACTTATATAGTAAGATTAATTAAACCTGGTTGACTTTTCTTGCCATTTTGAGGTTGACGAATTGGATTTGCTCTTTGTAATTATCATGTTATGGTTAGTAACAATGATAGTGATCCTTAACCATCAACCTTGCCAAGATCTTTCTTAGTTAATTTTCTTAATTTTCTTAGTTTAATTCCCTTTTCCATTTAGTTATTACTTGCTCATTTAATTTCTTACTACTTATATTTTCATTTATTGCAATCAAAACTCCCGATCTTTCATAGCCAACGATGAGTGCTCGATGCAATTTCTAGGGAGAACGTCCCGGGAATAAAACTTTTGGTATTTAACTTGAATTGTGACACTTTTACTAAACTTTTAAGAGCGTTGAATTTCAGTTTAGAGCTACAACAAAATTGAGCTTTTAAACTTGTGAAATTCTAAACCGGTGTTTAACACTCATCAATGTTGGACTACAAGATGGATACAGACGTAACTGAATGCAGATGTTGTAGATCACCAAGGTTCCAAGTTGAGAGAGAACATATTGATAAATGTCGGTTAAAGAGAATTCCAATTAAACTGATGCACTACTTGCCCTTAATCCCTAGGCTGAAACGATTGTATGCATCGATGAGTTCGACCCCTCACATGACCTAACATAGTAACAACAGAGATGAACACATATGTCGCACGGAGAAGTTTGGAAGTATTTCAATCGGATCCATCCTACATTTACGAACGAGCCCAGAAACGTTAGACTAGATTTATGATCAGACGGGTTTCCACCAAATTTCAATTTTGGTAGCGCGTACTCTTGATGGCCTGTAGTAGTGACACCTTATAACCTGAGTCCCGAAATGTGCATGAAGGACCCAGACATATTTCTAACTTGCATCATACCTAGTCCCAGCAATTTGAATACCAAAATAGATGTCTTCTTACAGTCGTTGGTGGATGAGTTAAAGGAGTTATGGATCCATGGTGTAGAAACGTATGATATTTCAACGAAGACAAACTTTCAACTACAGGCTCCATTGATGTGGACCATTAACGACTTTCCTGCGTACAACATGTTGTCAGGTTAGTCCAGTCAAGGCAGAATGGCATGTCCCAGTTATATGGAGGATACAAAAGCATTTTGGTTGAAGAAATTGTGGTAAGTATTCGTGGTTTGATTGCCATTGAAGATTTCTCGACATGGATCATCCTTTTCGGCACAACAAGGACTCGTTCAAAAAGAATAAAACTGAATAAGAAGAGGCACCCGTGAGGTTTTGGTAGGTAAGTTTGGCACCATGTCATTAGAATACCAAAGATCGTTGATATCGGGGAAGGTCTGAGACCTCCAGAATATGGTAGGGAGCATAATTAGACTAAACAGAGTATATTTTGGAAGTTGCCTTTTTGGAAAGACAACTTGGTTTGACATTGTCTTGATGTGATGCACATTGAAAAAACGTGTTTGATAATAACATGCACACAGTAATGGACGATGAGCGAACAAAGGACAATGATAAGGCTAGATTTAGTAGACATTTGTAGATGGCCAGATTAGAACTTAAAGAGACTTAATAGTGGGCGGTGGGGTAAACCAAAGGCGGTGTTTCCTATAATGATGGAGCAGAGACAAAATATTCGTAAGTGGATTAAGATTTTCTGATGGTTACGCCTCTAATTTGGGCAGATGTGCAAACGTGTCATAAGGTAGGCTTGCTAGGTTAAAGAGTCATGATTGTCACGTCTTCATTGAGTCTTTACTTCCTGCCGCTTTCAGAGAACGTCCAACCAATATCTGGAAACCCCTCACAGAAATAAGTGAGTTCTTTAGGGAGTTATGTACTACAAAACTTAGCATTAATGATCTCACAGTCATGAACAAGAACATTTCCATCATACTTTGTAAGCTAGAGAGAATATTCCCTCCATCCTTTTTTATGTTATGGAACACTTAACAATCCACCTATTGTACGAAGCAATACTATGTGGGCCAGTCTAATTTCGGTGGATGTACTCATTTGAGAGGATGATTGGTTTATTCAAGCGCACCGTGAAGAATAAACTTGGATTGAGAGTAGCATTTGTGAAGCATTCCTAGCTTAGGAAACATCCGCATTTTACTCATTCTATTTTCAGTCTCATGTTGAGTCACGTAGAAGGGTTGCAAGAAACGATGAGAGGAGAGAATCCTCGTCAGGTGGAACAACATACCCAATATTTTGTCGGAAGGAGCTGCAATGGGTGCGGACAGTGACTACTGATTAGAGCAGAAGAAAATCGATGCCGCACATTTGCATGTATTGCTTAACTGTGACCAAATTTTACCATACCTTATGTGAGTTTCTTAAGTCATCGTAAATATTGCAATTAGTAAGATACTAACTTCTTAATCTAATCAAATCTTCTTTATCCTATTCTATCATATAGGTTATTCCAAGAGGCAAATTCTAATACCTCATTGAACAATTTTTCATGTTGGTTCAGAGAATACGTCAGTTTGCATCTAGCTGACAAAACAGATTCAGAACTAGTTGCACTTAGTTGTAGCCTAATGAATAAGGGTACTAACTGCCCGATATACAATACTAATGGATATTGGTTTGACGAACGGATTCTCTGCTAGTAAAGAATTTCACAAATAAATTCCCGTTGTAAGTATAGTTTCTAAACCAACAAAGAATCCTTTCGTACAAAAAAATTGTTTGTCACTAAAGTAAACCCAATAAAAATAAACCGAAGTATTTAAACCTCGGGTCGTCTCTTAAGAAATTGCAGGGAGGTATGATTTATTATTGGTTATGTAAAAGTATCTTTTTGGGTTTTTGAAATAGGGAACAGGAAAATAAATTGGCAAGAAAATAAATTAATTATCATGAAAACCCTTGCAAGGTATGAGAACTGGAAATCCCATCCTAGTTATCCTTATCAATTTTCATGAGAATTATTTATTGCTCCCACTTAGTTAACCCTTACTAAATAAAGGAATGTCAAGTGGACTAATCAATGGGATTCCTCAAGTCCTAGTCAACTCCTAAGGAAAGACTAGCTTTAGAGGGATCCAAATCAATCAGCAAATTCTAATTTTCAATCAACAAGGAGTTTGATAACTCAAGTATCACCAATTACTCAATTCAAGCTAGGAATGTAAAAAGCTAAATTAAAATCATAAATCTAAAATACCTCAAATTGCATTAAATATAAAATCAAATCTAACATTGGAAGGTTCATAAACCAAATTGGAAAAATAAGTAATTAACAAGTGAAATAGATAAACCAAAGTACTAGAATAAATAAAAGTAGAAGAGAAACTAAATTAAAAGAACATTGAACCTGGAATTGAGAAGAAATTGAAAGAAGAAATCCTAAATCCTAAAACCTAAGAGAGAGGAGAGAGCCTTGATGAGCGGATAATTTATATGCTTTTTGGCATTGTTTTTAGTATGTTTTAGTATGTTTTAGTTAGTTTTTATTATGTTTTTATTAGTTTTTATTTAAAAATCATATTTCTGGAATTTACTATGAGTTTGTGTATTTTTCTGCAATTTCAGGAATTTTCTGCCTGAAATTGAGGGACCTGAGCAAAAATCTGATTCAGAGGCTGAAAAAGGACTGCAGAGGCTATTGGATTCTGGCCTCCCTGCACTCGAAGTGAATTTTCTGGAGCTACAGAATCCCAATTGGGGCGCTCTCAATTGCGTTGGAAAGTAGACATTCTGGGCTTTCCAGCAATATATAATAGTCTATACTTTACCCAAGATTTGATGGCCCAAATCGGCGTTCCAAGTCAGCTTAAGAATTCTGGCGTCAAAACGCCAGAACTGGCACAAAAGCTGGAGTTAAACGCCCAAACTGGCACAAAAGCTGGCGTTTAACTCCAAGAAAAGTCTTTACATGTGAAAGCTTCAATGCTCAGCCCAAGCACACACCAAGTGGGCCCAGAAGAAGATTTCTGCATTAATTACTTATTTCTGTAAACCCTAGGCTACTAGTTCTCTATAAATAGGACCTTTTACTATTGTATTTTCATCTTGGTTCTTCGGATTCCCTCTCTGGGGCCGAAGCCAATGACCACTATTATCACTTTTGTATTTCCAACGATGGAGTTTCTACACAGCATAGATTAAGGTGTAGAGCTCTGCTGTTCTTCATGAATTAATGCAAAGTACTACTGTTTTTCTATTCAATTCACGCCTACGTCTTCTCTAAGATATTCATTCGCACACAAGAACATGATGAATGTGATGATTATGTGACACTCATCACCATTCTCACCTATGAACGCGTGCCTGACAACCACTTCCGTTCTACATGCAAACAAGCTTGAATGTGTATCTCTTGGGTTTCTAATCTAAGATTAGAACCTTCGTGGTATAGGCTAGAATTATTGGCGGCCATTCCTGAGATCCGGAACGTCTAAACCTTGTCTGTGGTATTCTGAGTAGGATCTAGGAAGGGATGACTGTGATGAGCTTCAAACTCGCGAGTGTTGGGCGTGTGACAGACGCAAAAGGATCAATGGATCCTATTCCAACATGATCGAGAACCGACAGATGATTAGCCGTGCGGTGACAGCGTGCATAGAACATTTTCACTGAGAGGACAGGAAGTAGCCATTGATAACGGTGATGCCCAACATAAAGCTTGCCATGGAAAGGAGTATGAATGATTGGAAGAAGGCAATAGGAAAGCAGAGGTTCAGGGGGAACAAAGCATCTTCATACGCTTATCTGAAATTCCTACCCATGAATTACATAAGTATCTATCTCTATCTTTATTTTATGTTTTATTTATCTTTAATTATCAATCCTCCATAACCATTTGAATCTGCCTGACTGAGATTTACAAGATGACCATAGCTTGCTTCAAGCCGACAATCTCCGTGGGATCGACCCTTAGTCACGTAAGGTATTACTTGGACGACCCAATGTACTTGCTGGTTAGTTGTGCGGAATTATGAGAAAGTGTGATTCATGTTTGAGAGCTCCAAGTCTTTGGTGCCATTGTTAATGATCACAATTTCGTGCACCAAGCCTCTCTCTCTAGAAACTACATCTAAACCTCTAATTGTGAATTATGGAGTTGTGTATATGAATGAATTGATTCCCTCACTTTGTAGCCTCTAATCTGTGTTTTCTGGGCCAAAAACTGGGTCAAAAATAGCCCAGAAATCGCCCCCAGCAATTTCTGATACATCCAGCATGCGGTACTGTCACGCGTACGCGTCGTCCACGCGTACGCGTCGTCCACGCGTACGCGTGATCCACGCGTGAGCATCGCCTAATATCGTGGCAACTATGACAAATTATATATCATTGTAAAGCCCCAGATGTTAGATTTCTAATGCAACTAGAACCACCTCATTTGGATCTCTGTAGCTCAAGTTATAGTCGATTTAGTACCAAGAGGTCAGGTTGGACAGCTTTAGTAGTTCCTTCAGTTTCTTGTATTCCTTCCACTTTTGCATGCTTCCTTTCCATCCTCTAAGCCATTCCTACCCTATAAACCCTGAAATCACTTAACACACATATCAAGGCATCGAATGGTAATAAGAGGGGATTAAACATAGCAAAATTAAGGCCAAAGAAGCATTGTTTTCAATCATAGCACAAAATCAGGAAGGAAAATATAAAACCATGCAATTAGTATGAATAAGTGAGCAAAGACTTGATAAAAATCACTCAATTAAGCACAAGATAAACCATAAAATAGTGGTTTATCAATATCCCCACACTTAAACAGTAGTATGTCCTCATGCTAAGCTCAAGGAGACAAAAAGAATGAATGGGGGAAAGTAAGACTCATGCAATGCAACGCAATGCAACCTATGTATATGGATACAACTATATGCTAAGATGTCTCTATCTACTTGGTTAAAAGTAAACAAGTTCTTCAAGACAAATATGAATCAAATTCCACTAATTCAAATTACACAATAAAAGACAAGTAAACTTGTAAGAAGATAGCTCATGAAAGCAGGGAACATAGAATCAAGCATTGAATCCTCACTGGTAGTGTATGTGCACTCTAATCTCTCAAGTTTATAGGGTAATTGTTCACACCCTGGGCCGAGCTATCCGACCCGAGATGTTCAGTGACAAAGCGACCGACCTCTTCAGGTCAGGCTATCCGACCTCTTCTCAAAGAGGTCGGCCAAATCGACAGGAAAGCCCAATAAAGGGCCCAAATAGAGGAACACGACCCAAATCCACAGGCCGTCCAAGCCTATAGAGATAAGGGCGGTTCCCTTGAAGATAAGCTGACCTCAACTCAAAGATAAAGATAAGATAAGATAACTAACTTATCTTATCTAGAAAGGTCACTCTACAACCACTATAAATACATTGGAGGACCCATGTATAACTCATACTCTGATTCTACTAAAAACTTGCTTAATACCCATGCTAACTTAAGCATCGGAGTCTCTTGCAGGTACCCCCCACCCTCCGGTGACCAAGGATCAGAAGTGCAGCCAGTCCAACAAGTCGGACACGTCATCTCTGACCAGTACAGAAGATCTCATCCGAGATCGGTCTACAGTTTCAGGTAACCCTCGGAACATTGGCGCCGTTGCCGGGGAACTTGGAAGTCATCCCATCCCCATGGCGGATGACCATGACAACGACCACGATTCAGATCTAGAGGACAGAACGCCGTACAAAAATGCAGACGCTACACCAAAAGATACTCCAAAATCTAACGGAGACAAAAACTCATCAAATCCAGGAGTAATAGAAGCACTTCAAAATTGTTTAAAGCAACTTAAAAAAGAAAGCCAGCATCAACGAGAAGTTGGCAAGGATCTACAAAGAGAGGTAAGGCGATGTCGAGAGCTAGAAGATAAAATCCTACAACTCGAAGCCGATCTCAAAGCAAAGGCTACCCAGACCACCCCTGAGGACAATTCACGCAAAGATCAAGATCCATTCACTAGGGACATCATGAAAACTAAAATTCCTAAGGACTTTAAACTCCTGGATATGACTCTGTATGATGGCACTACAGATCCCAACCATCACCTCAGCAACTTCAGAAGCAGAATGTACCTCACCGACGCCTCGGACGCTGTTCGCTGCAAAGATTTTCCAACGACCCTCACGAAGACAATAATTAGATGGTTCAAAAACTTACCTCCTAAGTCCATCTCAAGCTTTAACGACCTAGCCAAAAAATTCCTGGCCAGATTCTCCATCCAAAAAGACAAGGCCAAGCACGCCGCCAGTCTACTAGGAATCAGGCAAGGAGATCGGGAAAGTCTTCGCAACTACATGGAGAGATTCAACAAAACATGCCTAGACATACAAAGCTTGCCAACAGAGGCCGCCATCAAGGGCCTCATCAATGGCCTACGAGAGGGACCTTTCAGCTAATCTATATCGAAGAAATATCCCACACCTCTGGATGAGGTGCAGGAGCGAGCGGAAAAATATATCAACATGGAAGAAAACTCTCGGTTGGGAGAAACCTCAAAATCCGGATTCTCCTACCGAGACAAAGATAAAGAATCCAAAAAGAAGGAAGATCGACAAGGGGAGAAAATTAAAAAATATCATAATTACACCCCTCTTAGGGTATCCCTAGTAGATGTCTACAAAGAAGTCTGCCATACGGATTTCAATACCACTACTAAAATGTGTGCCGACCTCCAACAAAAGGGAAGTTTTAGAGGAAGTACACAGTGGCATTTGTGGTAATCATCTCGGAGCACAAGCTCTCACCAAAAAAGTACTCCGGGCGGGATTTTATTGGCCAACTCTACAAAAGGAAGCTACAGAGTTTGTAAGGACATGCCCACCATGCCAGAAACATGCCAACTTTCATATCGCCCTGCCAGAAGAGCTCATCAGCGTAACATCGCCTTGGCCATTTGCAAAATGGGGACTCGATCTTCTCGGACCCTTTCCCCAGGGATCGGGACAAGTTAAATTCCTCATAGTCAGGGTAGACTATTTCACAAAGTGGATCGAGGCAGAGCCCCTAGCCAACGCCACTGCTCAAAGGAGCCAGAAATTCTTATATAGGAATATTGTCACAAGGTTTGGGGTTCCATACTCCATCACTACAGACAATGGCACCCAATTCACAGACGCGGGCTTCAGAAAGTTAGTAGCCGACTTAAACATAAAACACCAGTTCACCTCCGTTGAACATCCCCAAGCCAATGGACAAGCCAAAGAAGCCAACAAAGTCATATTGGCTGGGCTGAAATGGAGACTGCAAGATGCAAAGGGAGCCTGGGCCGAAGAACTTTCACAAGTCCTATGGGCATATCGAACGACGCCACATTCCACCACAAACGAATCACCATTTCGACTAGCATATGGAGTGGAGGCAATGATCCCAGTAGAGGTCGAGGAAAGGTCACCTAGAGTGGTTCATTACAATGAGGAAGCCAACTCCCAACTTCAAAGGGAAGAGCTCGACCTACTTCCTAAAATCCAAGAAAAAGCTCGGATCAGGGAAGAAGCACTAAAACGTCGAATGGCTTCCAGATATAATCAAAAGGTAGTACCGAGAGGTTTCGCTGAGAATGATCTTATCCTAATCCAAAATGATATTAGAACAACTCGACCCAGAGAAGGAAAGCTGGCAGCAAACTGGAAAGGACCTTACCGAGTCATAGAAGTACTTGGGAAGGGCTACTACAGACTGTCCGAACTCGAGGGAAGAGAGCTTCCCAGATCATGGCACGCCTGCAACCTAAGAAGGTACTATAGCTAGAGAAGGTAAAAGATCTCATCATAGGATGCACTCTTTTTCCTGAAAAGGTTTTCTAATGAGGCACCAAGTTGAGATTCAGAAATTAACCGACTTAAAGGGATGAAAAAACTCCCACATGTATATATTTTCACTTTCTTTTAAATAAAACATATTTTAGATATTCTACAAATTTTCAAGACGCATTAATCTGAAGCAGTCATCGTTCAATTATAAAGCAACAGATCGGCAGAAAAGTGAAAAACAGATTCACTGAACAATCACGATAAAGACTAATAGAGATGAAAACGCGATTCATCTAAAGGTCGACCAAACAAAGATAGAAACCACCTTCTACATATCGGCAAGATGAACACAGAATAATGCAAGAAGTTATCGAAAGTGATCCGAAAAAAGAACCTGACGAGGTCTTATGGATTGCTAAATAATAACTTAAAGACTGGCCGACGTTAAAAAGTCGGACCAAGTCAACCCAAGTTATCAGCAAATCCCTGGAAAGAGGTCTGGCCAACCCTATAAAAGAGGAATTGCTATAACTTAGAAGAGATCAACATGACGAAGTCGGTCTTCTACGAAAAACAAGTTTTAAAAAGTAATCCCTGAAAGAGACCTGACAAAGGTCCAAGAAAGAGGATTACAAAATAACTTAGAAGAGATCGACATAAAGAAGTCGGTCTCCTACAACAAACAAGTTATAAAAAGTAATCCCTGAAAGAGACCTGACAAAGGTCCAAGAAAGAGGATTACAAAATAACTTAGAAGAGATCGACATAAAGAAGTCGGTCTCCTACAACAAACAAGTTATAAAAAGTAATCCCTGAAAGAGACCTGACAAAGGTCCAAGAAAGAGGATTACAAAATAACTTAGAAGAGATCAACATAAAGAAGTCGGTCTCCTACAACAAACAAATTATAAAAGTAGTCCCTGAAAGAGACCTGACAAAGGTCCAAAAAAGAGGACTACAAAAATAACTGGAAAGAGGACCAACATAAAGAAATTGGTTATGGATGGCCAGAAATAAATACAAGTAAGAGCCAGAAAACCGAAACACGAGTTGGATCCACACATCCACAAAGGATCCAAGCTACAAGCAATAAGTACAAAGCAATCCAAAGAGGCCGAGCAGCAAGGCTTCAGCATTCTCAAAACCCAGAAAGGTGCTAAGACAAGTGCAAACAAGCATGATATAAAATGCAATATTATAAACAAGCTTCAGGATCAGGCCCAAAGCTTGAAAGCTACTTGTTGTTTTTTCAAAATAAAAAGTTGCTAAACAAGCAACCAGAAGGAGTATCAACAGTCAGCAAAATATTCAAATTACAGAATAAAGAGTTTAAAAAAGCCCACAAGTCGGGCTATCTACACAAACATCCAAGAAAAATCAGCTAAGATCGGGAGCCTTCTCGGTAGCATCAGTCTGGGGTAAAGGAGGGCGAGCTTGGAGAGGCACTGCATCCACCGTACCGTCGTCCCTATTCAGAATTTGACAATTAGGATCTAATTCTGGACGAGCAATCCCAGCAGGAGGAACTATAGAGGTCGACACTTTAGCAGCAGGCGCAGAGGGAGGTTCGACATCATCATCATCTTGTTCGTCGGGGACAATCTTACCATCCCTCACAATGTTGTCCAAGCTAAAAAGAGTAAGATCAACCTCAAGAGCGAGAACTTGAACCTGCTCCTTCAAATTATCATAAGCAGCGTTTACGCTGCCGACAAGGTGACCTTGGAGCTCGGAATAGTCAACTCAGGCAGACTCCAGCTCCTCCCTCAGACGTATCACCTCCCGATAAGATGTGACATAACTATCTTTATGCCTCAACGCAGTGTCCTCGGCCAATCTCACAGAAGCCGCCAGGGCAAGAGAGCGAGCCTTTTCGTTCTCCAGATCCTTCTCCAGTTTGGCTACTTTCACCTCAAGCTCCTCTTTCAAGCCCTTCATCTGGTCAAATTCCTATTTTGCCTCCTCCATAAGGCTTTGGTGGCATGGAGAGGAAGATTTTGAGCCGTTCAGTACAAGGCAGCTCCCATATGTGCCATTTTTACACTACTCCAAGTTATAAAGTCCAAATGACGAAGAAGTGATACATCATCCATAAGGAAGACACCGTATGGACCGATATGCTGATCTACGAACTCGACCGCGTCAAAATCAGGGACATCAAGGTTGAAAGGCTCAATTGTTTTTTGTTTCTTGTTGGGAGGAGCACCTGAAGTAGCAACGGAAGACTGCGGAGGCTTGGCCAGGCGAACCCTAGGAGTGGGAATTACCCTCCTCGGGCCAGGAGAACTCGGCACGGGCGGCTTCACCGGAACTTGGGAAGATCCCTCTCCTGCCACCTTGGCCGAGATATTTTGAGCAGTTGCAGCCTTCTTTGCTTTCTTGTAGGCCTTCATGGAATCGTTATTTTTCGACATCTCTGAAAATACAGAATCGACCACAGCAATGGGTTACAATCACAAAAAGAAGAAGCAAAACTAAAAAGCAAGTATAGAAACAAGTCAGACAGTACCCAAAGCAGTTCGAATCAAAGATGGATCACTCAAAAATCTTTTCGTATCAAGATGGGGTGGTTCCCCCCATAAATCTTCAAGAAAAATTACAAAAAGCCTGCTTAACCTCGTCAAGCATCTCCCATGTATAGCGAGACACTCTCACATTCTTTTGTCATTCTAGAGGAAAGGCAGGCTCATCATTTTCATCAAGAAAAAAGGGGCAGGCCCCCTCAATAGCACGGACTCGGAAGAAGTAATTCTTAAAATCTTTAAAAGACTCATCGTACATGGCAAAGACTTTATGCCCCTGGGCCGACCTGAAAGAAACCCAGGAAGCTTTCTTTTTGGAAGACCCTTCGGGCTCGGCAGAAACAAAAAGATAGAGGAAAAGAGTCTGAGAAGGTGTTATGCCTAACTCTTGGCAAAGCAGCTGAAAAATCTTGATAAAACCCCAGGAATTCGGATGAAGCTGGGATGGGGCAATATTACACAACCACAACAAGTCGGTCTCGAAAGCAGTAAAAGGAAAGGTAATGTCCAACTGGCTGAAGAAATATTCATAGGCGTAGAAAAAAGGACGTTCCCCCTCGACAGAAGTAGGAAAGCAAACCCTCTCGTCAGAGTCGGGCGTCACAAGCTCATAACCTCTCTCTTGGGCACCACCACCACAAACCCTATGACGTTTCCTCCGCTCTAAACAAAACTCAGCATCCACAACAGAGACACACATTAAGACAAGGGAGTCTAGCCAATCGGACATCCCCTCGGGAACTTTAGAAGACATCTCTACAATGTTATGACGAGAAGACATGAGGCCAACTAATCCTAAAATAAGAAAAGAAGATTGGATTACTAAAAAACATCTCGGACGAGGGGCAAAACAACTCGACTAATATGATACAGAAGAACAAACAGAAAAGGAAAACCCCAAGACTCAAACCAAAGCCCTGGGGCATCCTTTGGAGGCAATAACAAAGCAAGGATTCAGGAAAAATCTATAGTTTACGTCCATCTCTCAGACAAGAAAAGTCGAAACATAAAAAGTCATCAAAGCCACTATCTTTTTACAGTCTATCAGCAAAAAGCATCGACAACATCAAACACGCCAAGCGAAAATCGTCAAAGGCACAACCTTTTTTCAGAATCAAACAAAATCATCATCAAATGCACAAACAGAAACGGTGATAACATGCAAAAGCCTTAAGAACATCAAGCAACAGGAAAGACGAAAAGGTTCACGCAAAAGGGCGAATAAACTCTCAGAACACACATTACAACGGCAATCAGGCACAGCAAAAGCAGAAAGATCCAAACTTTCTCCAAACAAAATCAAAACTTTCTCAAAACCAGACAAGAAAATGACGTGAGAAAGGAAGAAACACCAACCTGAACAGAGAAAGAAGCTTCAGAGGAGATTGAAGATGGAAAGATGGAATCACCCAGAGAATCGCCAAAATGATGCTGAGGCAAAATGCAGGCGAAAACAGAAAGTGTGAAAGTGAAGGGAGAACTTACAAAGAAAGATGAAGAAGAGGAAACCATTTTTTGATCGTGAATTTCGAAAATAAAAGCCAAAGAAACGGGCAATCAAAACCAATTAATAAAGGTATTTAAACCTTCGCATATTCCCAAAGCCAAAGCGCTGATATAAAAATGCGCGCTCTTAGAGGAAAGCGTTCTACATTCAAAAAGGTTCAACAAAGAAAGGAATCGACAAAATGCTCGAGTTCGGCTTCACTAGAGAAAGATCGAAGTCAAGGACTCGACCTCAAAGCAGAAGACCGAGCTCGAGCAGGGGCACTGTTCACACCCTGGGCCGAGCTATCCGACCCGAGATGTTCAGTGACAAAGCGACCGACCTCTTCAGGTCAGGCTATCCGACCTCTTCTCAAAGAGGTCAGCCAAATCGACAGGAAAGCCCAATAAAGGGCCCAAATAGAGGAACACGACCCAAATCCACAGGCCGTCCAAGCCTATAGAGATAAGGGCGGTTCCCTTGAAGATAAGCTGACCTCAACTCAAAGATAAAGATAAGATAAGATAACTAACTTATCTTATCTAGAAAGGTCATTCTACAACCACTATAAATACACTGGAGCACCCAGGTATAACTCATACTCTGATTCTACTAAAAACCTGCTTATAACTCGTGTTAACTTAAGCATCGGAGTCTCTTGCAGGTACCCCCTACCCTCCGGTGACCAAGGATCAGAAGTGCAGCCAGTCCAACAAGTCGGACACAACAGCCCCGGCCGCCACCAGCCAGCCGGACACGTCATCTCCGACCAGTACAGAAGATCTCATCCGAGATCGGTCTATAGTTTTAAGTAACCTTTGGAACAGTAATTCACTCTACTCTTCTCTAATCATGCTTTCTAAACTTTGTTCTTCATCTAACCAATCAACAAATATTTAATGTACCAATGCAAATATCATTAGGCCTTTTCAAGGTTGTAATGGGGCTAAGGTAAGGGTGAGGGTATATATATGGCTAAGTGAGCTATAAATTGAATCCTTGACTAACCTAAGCTCTTCACCTATACACATATTCTATATACTTTTTAAATCATGCCTAGCTACCCAAAATTCCCATTTTTGCATATTTCACATACTCATGCATCAACCTTTCTTTTAATTTTTTTATCACATATGCATTGATCTTTTATTTAACTTAGCATTGGGGTAATTTTGTCCCCTTATTTATTTATTTATTTATTTATGCTGGAAATATATATTTTTTTTTACTATTTTTTTCTCTTTTTTTTAGTAAAAGTAAACATAACACTATCAATGCACATGGATTTTTTTTTATTTTTCTGGTCTTACATGAGTAGGTGCCCAAATTTCTAATATTTTATCATAACACATTCCCTATTAACCCATGTTCTCACAGTTTTTCCACACTTGATTGACACACAATTTCTATCTTAAGCTAACCAAAGATTTAATTTGGGGTATTTAATTTGTTTTTTCGCTTAAGACTGGTGATGTGGTAAAATATAGAACAAATGGGGATTAAAAGGCTTAAGGTGGCTAACAAAGGTAATTGAAGGGGTAGGCTATTTGGGATAAGTGAGCTAATAAAATAATGGCCTCAATCATATGCAAGCATGTAAATACACTAAACATTGGACATATAGGATGGAACAAAATATAGATTACAATCATAGAGAAGAAAACACACAAGAATAAAATATTATGGTTAAATAATGTAACCATGTAATTAATCTCAAGTCTCACAGGTTGTGTGTTCTAGCTTTAAACCATGTTCCAATTTACAATCTTCAAACAAGTTTTAACACAAAAGTTTTGATTTAAATTAGTGAAATTTTTCAAAAATAGGGTCTTAAAAAGAACTTATTATTTTTCAACCTAGTAGAACATACATGCAAACATTTATTATCATGCAATCTATTCTTTTTAACAAAAGAAAAACTAAAATGTTGGTGTTAAGAGAGAGAGCTTACCTCCAGAAGTTAGGTACTGACCGACCTCCCCACACTTAAAGCTTGGCGCCATCTTCGGTGCCATTAGTCAAGAACAAAGGAGGGCAGGTAGCAGAATCTCCACAGTCGAGATTCACATGGCTCCTTGTGCTAGTAGATGAAGTGGAGTCCTGGGTGTTTGGGTCTTCTTCAGGTGGGTAATTGCCAAAAATCAGCTCCTTGAGGTATGTAAATCGGCGCTTGTTACGGCGCTCTCTTTGCTTTGCCTACCGGTCAAGCCGGTCCAACCTCTCAAGTATCTGAAGGAGTAGTTGATTTGTTGACGGTGCTTGTGATGTGGAAGGAAAAAGAATATCTCCGGCCAGTTCTGCAGGCCGGCTAGTAGTGGCTGCTGGAGGTCTGATGTACTTCCCGTTAGAGACGTACTGATCATCTCGCATAAGTATGGTCTTGGTGTCCCCAGCTCTGTAGGAAACTCCGGCTGCTGAGACTAGATCTGAAACCAAGGCGGGAAAGGGTAGGTTGCCCGCAATCTGGACATGTCCCATGGCGTGCCGGAGGTGTCTTGGTAGATTGAGAGGCTGGTCTGTAAAAATACACCAGAGGAGAACAGCCATATCTGCAGTGAAGGAGGACTCGTGAGTGTTCGAGAAAATGTAATGGGACATAATCTGTGCCCATACGATGAGCGGATAATTTATACACTTTTTGGCATTGTTTTTAGTATATTTTAGTTAGTTTTTATTATGTTTTTATTAGTTTTTAATCAAAAATCATGTTTTTGGACTTTACTATGAGTTTGTGTGTTTTTCTGTGATTTCAGGTATTTTCTGGCTGAAATTGAGGGACCTGAGCTAAAATCTGATTCAGAGGCTGAAAAAAGACTGCAGATGCTGTTGGATTCTGACCTACCTGCACTTGAAATGGATTTTCTGGAGCTACAAAAGCTCAATCGGCACGCTCTAAATTGCGTTGGAAAGTAGACATCCTGGGCTTTCCAGAAATATATAATAGTCCATACTTTTTCCGAGATTTGATATCCCAAATCGGTATTCCAAGTCAGCATAAAAATTCTGGCGTCAAAACGCCAAAACTGGCATAAAAGTTGGAGTTAAACGCCCAAACTGGCACAAAAGCTGGCGTTTAACTCCAAGAAAAGTCTCTACATGTGAAAGCTTCAATGCTCAGCCCAAGCACACACCAAGTGGGCCCATAAGTGGATTCTGCATCATTTACTCATTTCTATAAACCCTAGGCTACTAGTTTTCTATAAATAGGACCTTTTGCTATTGTATTTGGATACCTCATGACACTTCACACATTTCATATTGTATTCTCTACGGCATGAGTCTCTAAACCCCATGGTTGGGGGTGAAGAGCTTTGCTATGTCTCGATGAATTAATGCAATTACTAATATTTTCCATTCTATCACGCTTGTTTCTATTCTAAGATATTCACTCACACTTCAACTTGATGAATGTGATGATCCGTGACACTCATCATTATTCTCACCTATGAACGTGTGCCTGACAACCACCTCCGTTCTATCTGCAATAGCTTGAGTGCATATCTCGTGGGTTTCTAATCTAAGATTAGAACCTTCGTGGTATAGGCTAGAATTATTGGCGGCCATTCCTGAGATCCAGAAAGTCTAAACCTTGTCTGTGGTATTCCGAGTAGGATCTGGGAAGGGATGACTGTGACGAGCTTCAAACTCACGAGTGCTGGGCGTAGTGACAGACGCAAAAGGATCAATGGATCCTATTCCAACATGAGTGAGAACCGACAAATGATTAGCCGTGCGGTGACAGCACATTTGGACCATTTTCACTGAGAGGACAGATGGTAGCCATTGACAACGATGATCCACCAACATACAGCTTGCCATGGAAGGAGCCTTGCGTGCATGAAGAAGAAGACAGTAGGAAAGCAGAAATTCAGAAGATAGAGCATCTCCAAAACCTCAACCTGTTCTCCATTACTGCAAAACAAGTATTTATTTCATGTTCTTTTACTTTTTACAATTAAATCTGAGAATTATTGATATCTTGACTAAGAGTTACAAGATAACCATAGCTTGCTTCAAGCCGACAATCTCCGTGGGATCGACCCTTACTCACGTAAGGTATTACTTGGACGACCCAGTGCACTTGCTGGTTAGTTGTGCGGAATTGCAAAAGTGTGATTGTGATTTCGTGCACCAAGTTTTTGGCGCCGTTGCCGGAGATTGTTCGAGTTTGGACAACTGACGGTTTATCTTGTTGCTTAGATTAGGAATAATTTATTTTTATTGGTTTAGAGTCACTAAATTTGAGTCTTTTATTTGAGTTTAGTTTCATATTTTATGTTTGGTGTCAATTGCATGCTTTTATTTTCTTTCAATTTTTAGAATTTGCATGTTCTTAGTTCTTTCTTGATCTTTAGAAATTCTAAGTTTGGTGTCTTCTTTGTCTTTTCCTTTAAATTTTCGAAAATTTGTGTTTGATTTTCTAAAAATTTTAAGTTTGGTGTCCCTTGTGCTTTTATTTACTTAAAAATTTTTTTCAAAAATTTGTTCTTGGTGTTCATCTTGATCTTCAAAGTGTTCTTGGTGTTCATCTTGACATTCAAAGTTTTCTTGTTTGTTCTCTTTGTTTTGATCTAAAATTTCTAAGTTTAGTGTCATTTTGTTGTTTTTCTCTTTCCTCATTAAAATTCATAAATTAAAGAAATATATTTTCCTTATTTTACTCATAAATTTTGAAATTTTGCATTAAATTAGTCAAAGATTTTCAAAATCATATCTTTTTTTTAGTCAAGTCAAAATTCTAATTTCAAAAATTGATCTTTTCAAATCTTTTTCAAAAATACAATCTTTTTAATTTCTTCAATCATATCTTTTCAATCATATCTTTTTTTTAATAAATTGCAATCATATCTTCTCAATCATATCTTTTTCAAAATAATTTTCAATCATATCTTTTTGATTGCTAATTTCAAAATCTTTTTCAAAATAAAAAAATCACCTAACTACTTTTCTCTTTCATATTTCGAAATTAACTAAGCATTCTTTTTCCAAAATCTTTTTAATTAATTAATTAATTTAGTTTTCAATTTGCTTTTATTTCATTTTCTTCTAATTTTCGAACTTATATTCAATTTTTCAATTATTTTATTTTATTTTATTTTAATTTCGGTATTCAAAGAAAAAAAACAAAAATATATTTTATTTGCAATCCACATCATCTCCCTTTCTCCATCATGGACCTAAGTGGAAATGAGCAGTCTAGAAGGACTCTGGGGTCATATGCTAACCCCATTACAGCTGCATATGGGAGTAGCATCTGTATACCTCCCATCAAAGCAAGCAGCTTTGAGCTAAATCCTCAGCTCATCATCATAGTGCAGCAAAATTGCCAGTATTCCGGTCTTCCACAGGAAGAACCTACTGAGTTTCTGGTACAGTTCTTACAAATTGCTGACACAGTACGTGATAAAGAAGTGGATCAGGATGTCTACAGATTATTACTGTTTCCATTTGCTGTAAAAGATCAAACTAAGAGGTGGTTAAACAACCAACCCACAGCAAGCATAAAAACATGGAGACAGTTATCAGACAAATTCCTAAATCAATTTTACCCTCCAAAAAGGATGACACAGATGAGGTTGGACATCCAAGGCTTTAAACAAGAGGATCATGAATCCCTTTATAATGCCTGGGAGAGGTACAGAGGGATGCTAAGGAAATGCCCCTCTGAAATGTGTTCAGAGTGGGCAGTTAGACATCTTTTACTATGGGCTTACAGAAAAAGCTCAAATGTCTCTAGACTACTCAGCTGGTGGATCTATACACATGAGAAAGATGATTGAAGAGGCTCAAGAACTCATAGATACAGTTGCTAGAAATCAACATATGTACTCAAGCAGTGAGTCCTCCATAAAAGAAGAGGCTAGGGCAGTAACCACTGATCCTAATCCTCAAGAACAGATTGTTGAACTTAATCAGCAATTACTCCTTATGACAAAACAATTAGCAGAATTTAAAGAGATGCTCCAAGACACTAAAAATGCTAACAAGAATATAGAAGCACAATTGAATCAGACAAGACAGCAGCTATCTAAACAGATAACAGAAGAATGCCAAGCTGTTCAACTAAGGAGCGGGAAGACATTGAATAATTCAGCTCAAAGTAGCAAAAAGCCAAGAAAGGAACAACTGACAGAGGATAACCAAACCACTGCCCAAAATCCCTCTGAGGACAGCAAGAGCCCAGAGAGGAATAATTCTGGCGTTCAAACGCCAGAAAATGGTGAAGGATTGGCATCAAACGCCCAGTGGATGCCCACTTCTGGCGTTCAAACGCCAGAAAAGGGAGAAAAGTTGGCGTTAAACGCCCATTCCCTGCCCAGTTCTGGCGTTCAAATGCCAGAAAAGGGTGGAAAGCTGGCGTTAAACGCCCATCCAGCACCCAATCCTGGCGTTCAAATGCCAATAAGGGATCAGACACATGCAAGTGCTGATAGTAACCCCTCTAAGAAGGCTTTTCCAACCACCTCTGTAGGGAATAAACCTGCAGCAACTAAGGTTGAAGAATATAAAGCCAAGATGCCTTATCCTTAGAAACTCCGCCAAGCAGAACAGGATAATCAATTTACTTGCTTTGCAGACTATCTCAGGACTCTTGAGATAAAGATCCCGTTTGCAGAGGCACTTGAGCAAATACCCTCTTATGCTAAGTTCATGAAAGAGATCTTAAGTCATAAGAAGGATTGGAGAGAAACTGAAAATGTTTTTCTCACTGAAGATTGCAGTGCAGTCATTCTGAAAAGCTTACCAGAGAAGCTTAAAGATCCAGGAAGCTTTATGATACCATGCACATTAGAGGGTGCTTGTACCAAGACAGCTCTATGTGACCTTGGAGCAAGTATCAACCTAATACCTGCATCCACTATCAGAAAGCTTGGCTTGACTGAAGAAGTCAAACCAACCCGGATATGTCTTTAACTTGCCGATGGCTCCATTAAATACCCATTAGGCATAATTGAGGACATGATTGTCAAGGTTGGGCCATTTGCCTTTCCCACTGACTTTGTAGTGCTGGAAATGGAGGAGCACAAGAGTGAAACTCTCATTTTAGGAAGACCTTTCCTAGCAACTGGACGAACTCTTATTGATGTACAAAAAGGGGAGGTGACCCTGAGAGTCAATGAGGATGAGTTCAAGTTAAATGCTGTCAAAGCCATGCAGCACCCAGACACATCAAATGACTGCATGAGCGCTGATATTATTGACTCTTTGGTGGAAGAGATCAATATGACTGAAAGTCTCGAATCAGAGCTAGAGGACATCTTTAAAGATGTTCAGCCTGATCTGGAGGAATCAGAGGAAATAAAAGAACCTCTGAAAATTCCTCAGGAAGAGGAGAAACCTCCTAAACCCGAGCTCAAACCACTAACACCATCCCTGAAATATGCATTTCTGGGAGAGGGTGACACTTTTCCAGTGATCATAAGCTCTGCTTTAAATCCACAGGAAGAGAAGGCCCTAATTCAAGTGCTAAGGACACACAAGACAGTTCTTGGGTGGTCCATAAGCGATCTTAAGGGCATTAGCGCAGCAAGATACATGCACAAGATCCTATTGGAGGATGATGCTAAGCCAGTGGTACAACCACAGCGGCAGCTAAATCCAGCCATGAAGGAGGTGGTACAGAAAGAGGTCACTAAGTTACTAGAGGCTGGGATTATTTATCTTATTTCTGATAGCCCCTGGGCAAGCCCTGTCCAAGTTGTACCCAAAAAGGGAGGCATGACAGTGGTTCACAATAAAAAGAATGAACTGGTACCTACAAGAACAGTTACAGGGTGGCGTATGTGTATCGACTACAGAAGGCTCAATACAGCCACCCGAAAGGATCATTTTCCTTTACCATTCATAGACCAGATGCTAGAGAGACTAGCAGGTCATGACTATTACTGATTTTTGGATGGCTATTCGGGTTACAACCAAATTGTAGTAGATCCTCAAGACCAAGAGAAAACAGCATTCACATGTCCTTCTGGAGTATTTGCCTACAGAAGGATGCCTTTTGGTCTGTGCAATGTACCTGCAACCTTTCAGAGGTGCATGCTCTCTATCTTCTCTAATATGGTAGAGAAATTCTTGGAAGTCTTCATGGATGACTTTTCAGTATTTGGAGACTCATTTAACTCCTGCCTTGACCATTTAGCACTTGTTCTGAAAAGGTGCCAAGAGACCAACCTAGTTTTAAACTGGGAAAAATGTCACTTTATGGTGACTGAAGGAATTGTCCTTGGGCATAAAATTTCAAACAAGGGAAATGAGGTGGATCAAGCTAAAGTGGAAGTAATTGAAAAATTACCACCACCTACCAATGTTAAGGCAATCAGAAGCTTTTTGGGGCATGCAGGATTCTATAGGAGGTTTATAAAGGATTTTTCAAAAATTGCAAAACCTCTGAGCAATCTGCTGGCTGCTGACACACCATTTGTGTTTGATACAGAGTGTCTGCAGGCGTTTGAAACTCTGATAGCTAAGCTAGTCACAGCACCAGTTATTTCTGCACCAGACTAGACATTACCATTTGAACTAATGTGTGATGTCAGTGACCATGCCATTGGTGCAGTACTGGGATAGAGACATAACAAGCTTCCACACGTCATTTACTATGCCAGCCGTGTTCTAAATGACGCACAAAAAAACTACACAACCACAGAAGAAGAGCTGCTTGCACTAATTTATGCCATTGACAAGTTTAGATCCTATTTAGTAGGTTCAAAGGTGATTGTGTATACTGCCCATGATGCTCTTAAATTCCTACTCACAAAGCAGGATTCAAAACCCAAGCTCATAAGATGGGTGTTACTTCTGTAAGAGTTTGATAGAGAAATAAGAGACAGAAAAGGGACAGAGAACCAGGTAGCTGATCACCTGTCCCGGATAGAACCAGTAGCAGGGGCGTCCCTCCCTCCTACTGAGATCTCTGAGACCTTTCCAGATGAGCAACTCTTCGCCATTAAAGAAGCACCATGGTTTGCAGACATTGTAAACTATAAAGCCGTGAGGTTCATACCCAAAGAGTACAATTGGGTGCAAACGAAAAAACTAATTTCTGATGCAAAGTACTACTTATGGGATGAACCATATCTCTTTAAGAGATGTGCAGACGGAATGATCCGCAGATGCGTACCTAGAGAGGAGGCACAGAAAATCCTATGGCATTGCCATGGATCACAGTATGGAGGACATTTTGGAGGTGAGCGAACAGCCACTAAGGTCCTCCAATGTGGTTTCTACTGGCCTACTCTCTATAGAGATGCCCGAGAGTTTGTGCGTAACTATGAAAGTTGCCAGAGAGCTGGTAACTTACCTCATGGTTATGCCATGCCTCAACAAGGGATCTTAGAGATTGAGTTATTTGATGTATGGGGTATTGACTTCATGGGTCCTTTCCCACCATCATACTCAAATACTTACATTCTGGTGGCAGTAGACTACGTATCTAAATGGGTAGAAGCAATTGCCACACCCACTAATGATACTAAGACAGTGCTGAAGTTCCTCCAGAAACATATCTTCAGCAGATTTGGTGTTCCCAGAGTACTCATCAGTGACGGGGGCACTCATTTCTACAATAAACAGCTTTACTCTGCTATGGTCCAATATGGAATTAGCCATAAAGTAGCAACTCCACATCATCCACAGACAAATGGGCAGGCTGAAGTCTCTAATAGAGAACTAAAAAAAATCCTGGAACGGACTGTAATTTCTCGTAGAAAGGATTGGGCAAAAAGCTTGGATGATGCTCTGTGGGCATACAGAACAGCATTCAAGACTCCTATAAGAACCTCTCCATACCAGCTTGTGTATGGCAAGGCCTGTCATCTGCCCGTGGAACTGGAACATAAAGCCTACTGGGCCACCAGATTCCTAAACCTGGATGCTAAGTTAGCTGGAGAGAAAAGATTGCTCCAGCTGAATGAGCTAGAGGAATTCAGACTCAATGCTTTTGAAAATGTAAAAATTTATAAGGAGAAAGCAAAAAGGTGGTATGACAAGAAACTGTCATCTAGAGTCTTTGAACTAGGACAGAAGGTTCTGCTGTTTAACTCTAGGCTCAGACTATTTCCCGGGAAATTGAAATTCCGGTGGAGGGGACCATATGTGATTACAAGTGTGTCACCCTATGGATATGTTGAGCTTCATGATATTGACTCTAACAAAAAGTTTATTGTTAATGGATAGAGAATTAAACATTATCCTGAAAGCAATTTTGAGCAAGAATGCTCAAAACTGAGACTAGAATAAAGCTCAGTCAAGGTCCAGCTAAAGACAATAAAGAAGCGCTTACTGGGAGGCAACCCAGCCATTAGCAAGTTATTTGTTTTAATTAATACTTATAGAAGTTTGATATAAATTTTCTTCAAGATTAATCATCAAATTGTAGGAATTCACAGAGTTACAGAAGAATTCAATGCAAAAAGCAAAGAAAAGGAGCTCACTAGCAAGAAAACTCCAGTAAGGGGCATTTTGGGCGTTAAACGCCAGAATAGGTACCATTCTGGGCGTTTAACGCCAGAATTGCAGCATCCTGGGCGTTCAGAAAAATGCCCAGTAACAAAAGATTTCTGGTGTTTAACGCCAGCCAGGGTACCTGACTAGGCGTTAAACGCCCACAATGGCCAATATATGGGCGTTAAACGCCAGAATGGATACCATTCTAGGTGTTTAACGCCAGAAAGGCAGGGGGAGAGTATTTTGTTTTCCACTTCAAAATTTTTCAAATTTTCATTTTTTGACTCAAAATTTTCTGCATAAACATGTTACAAATTTTCATCATTCACCTTCAATTTTCAAAAATTCAACAATTTTCTAAATCCCTTTTCAAATTTCTTTCAAATCCTTCCCAAATCTTCTTCAAAAACTCAAATATCTTCTCAATTTCTTTCCAAATCTTTTCCAACTCATCATATCATCTCTTAATTCTTAGATGCATCAACAAATTTTCAGATTTAACCTCTTCATATCTTTTCCATTTAAAAATCTCATCTTTTCCATTCGAATTTGCCTCTCCTCCTATCTCTCTCCTTTCCCTTCTTTTGCTTGAGGACAAGCAAACCTCTAAGTTTGGTGTGTTTTTCCGTGATCACCGAGCTAAAACTCATTAAGATCATGGCTCCTAAAGGAAAATAAACCAACTCAAGAGGCAAGAAAGAGAATACTCTAAAGAGTCTTTGGAATCAAGAGAGGTTCTTAACCAAAGAACATGCAGACTATTACCATAAAATAATGGGTCTGAGGTCAGTGATCCCAGAAGTTAAATTCGATCTGAAAGAAGATGAATATCCAGAGATCCAAGAGCAAATTTGAAACAAAGGATGGGAAATTCTAGCTAATCATAAGACAAAGGTTGGAAGAAACATGGTTCAGGAATTCTACTCAAATCTGTGGCTGACAGATAAGCAGAGAATAACTGGAACTGCCTTTCATACCTACAGAACTATAGTCAGAGGGAGGATTATTTACTTCCACCTGGACAAAATAAGAGAGGTCTTCAAACTGCCTCAACTACAAGATGATCCAGAATCCTTTAATAGGAGAATGGTGAGAGTAGATAAGGGGTTGAACTAAGTTCTAGAGGACATATGCCTCCCTGGAACTAAGTGGATAACCAATTCAAAAGGTGTCCCAAACCAACTCAAGAGAGGAGATCTCAAACCAATCGCAAGATGCTGGTTGGACTTCATTGGGCGTTCTATACTGCCCACTAGCAACCGCTCTGAGGTTACTGTCAAAAGAGCAGTGATGATTCATTGTATTATACTGGGAAACGAAGTGGAGATTCATCATCTGATTCCTTGTGAGATTTACACAATTGCAAACAAGAACTCCACTGAAGCCAAACTGGCATACCCAAGCTTAATTTCTCTACTATGTAAAGATGCTGGAGTGAGGATGGGAGTAGATGAATTCATCCCAATCGAACACTCAATCACCAAGAAGCCAATGGAAGGACAACAAGTACAAGATAACTCCATCAAAAGGAGGGCGCAGGAGTTCCTCCCAGAAATCCCTGAAATTGACTACTGGACCCGCCTAGAAGCATCTGTCACCAAGCTGCAAGAAGTTGTGGAGCAACTTAAGGAAGAACAGCAGAATCAAAACTGCAGGCTCTGCAAGCTGCTTAAGGAACAGGAGAATTAGGGGCGTGAGCTACAGGAGCTGAAGCGCCAGAAGCTCTCCCTTGAAGGACCAAACACCCCACAGAAGGAAGGAGCATCCACTTCTCAAAATCAAGGTTGTTAAGTCCTAACTCTGTGATAACCTTTATTATTAGGAATCGATTTTAAGAGTCATTTATTTTTCTATTTTTAATTTTCTGTCTTCTATTATTATTGGTCTGCTCTTATATTTATTTTTATGTCTTAAAGCTATGAATGCATTATAAATCCATCACCTTTCTTAAAGGAAAAATGTTTTAAATCACAAAAGAACAAGAAGTACATGATTTCAAATTCATCCTTGAAATTAGTTTAATTATTTTGATGTGGTGTGATGGGAAGCAGAAGCTGATGAATTAAAAAATTATTAAATTTGATACGTTGCAAGTATAGTTCTTAATTCACCGAAAATCTGCCTATCAATTTAGAAATGTGTCACAAAGAGTTTAAATCAAAATTACTGGGAGTTTTAAGTCCCAGGTCGTCTCCCAACGAGTTGCAGAGAAGGGTGCTATCTTATTAATCAGAGGTTCGAAGAAGTTGAGGTAAGTAAATTGGAATGTAAACTGAGGAAAATTAAATGATACGAATAAAAAAAACCTTGACTGGGAATTGATTAGTTAGAATCTCTATCATTGATGGAATGATTTTTTAGATGGATTTATAATTAACGGTTACTCTGTTTAGTTATCCTTTACTAGGTAAGGGAAAGTCAAACAAGTTGGATTACTAGATCCGTTCACGAGTTACAACCCACTTAGTTCAAGGGATTGACATTGGTGACAGGATAGCAATTCAACAATTAACCCAATTACAAATTTTCTTTCAATCCTTCCAACTCAAGAGTTCCTTTTTTGTGTTCCTTCCATTTTTGGCTAGCTTCCTCTCCAATCTCCATCTTATTCATGCCCTATAAAACCTGAAACACTTGACACACAGATCACGGCATTGAATGGAATAAAGGAGAATTAAAATTAAATAATTAAAGTCTCTAGGAAGCAATTTTAAAATATGTACTGAATTTAGGAAGGAAATCTAAATGCATGCTAAATTGATGAATAAGTGGGTAAGGATCTTGACAAAACCACGCAATTAAACACAATATAAACTATAAAATAGTGGTTTATCATGGTGACAATACTTTTTGTTTTCTGAATGAATGCTTGAACAGTGCATATGTCTTTTGAATTTGTTGTTTATGAATGTTAAAATTATTGGCTCTTGAAAAATGATGGAAAAGGAGAAATGTTATTGATAATCTAAAAAATCATAAAATTTATTCTTGAAGCAAGAAAAAGCAGTGAAAAGCTTGCGAAAAAATAGGCGAAAAAATAAAAGAAAAAGAAAAAAAAGCAAACAGAAAAAGCCAATAGCCCTATAAACCAAAAGGCAAGGGTAATAGAAAGGATCCAAGGCTTTGAGCATCAGTAGATAGGAGGGCCCACAGGAATAAAATCCTGGCCTAAGCAGCTAAACCAAGCTGTCCCTAACCATGTGCTTGTGGCGTGAA
>NC_029785.2:112399079-112406355 GCF_000816755.2 Arachis ipaensis | reverse complement strand
TAGTTTAATTAGTTTATCATGGTGACAATACTTTTTGTTTTCTGAATGAATGCTTGAACAGTGCATATGTCTTTTGAATTTGTTGTTTATGAATGTTAAAATTATTGGCTCTTGAAAAATGATGGAAAAGGAGAAATGTTATTGATAATCTAAAAAATCATAAAATTTATTCTTGAAGCAAGAAAAAGCAGTGAAAAGCTTGCGAAAAAATAGGCGAAAAAATAAAAGAAAAAGAAAAAAAAGCAAACAGAAAAAGCCAATAGCCCTATAAACCAAAAGGCAAGGGTAATAGAAAGGATCCAAGGCTTTGAGCATCAGTAGATAGGAGGGCCCACAGGAATAAAATCCTGGCCTAAGCAGCTAAACCAAGCTGTCCCTAACCATGTGCTTGTGGCGTGAAGGTGTCAAGTAAAAACTTGAGACTGAGCGGTTAAAGTCGTGGTCCAAAGCAAAAAAGAGTGTGCTTAAGAGCTCTGGACACCTCTAATTGGGGACTCTAGCAAAGCTGAGTCACAATCTGAAAAGGTTCACCTAGTTATGTGTCTGTGGCATTTATGTATCCGGTGGTAATACTGGAAAACAAAATGCTTAGGGTCACGGCCAAGACTCATAAAGTAACTGTGTTCAAGAATCAACAAATACTGAACTAGGAGAATCAATAACACTATCTAAAATCTGAGTTCCTAAAGATGCCAATCATTCTAAATTTCAAGGGATAGAGTGAGATGCCAAAAATGTTCAGAGGCAAAAAGCTACTAGCCCCACTCATCTAATTGGAGCTAAGTTTCATTGATAATTTCGAATTTATAGTATATTCTCTTCTTTTTATCCTATTTGATTTTTAGTTGCTTGGGGACAAGCAACAATTTAAGTTTGGTGTTGTGATGAGTGGATAATTTATACGCTTTTTGGTATTGTTTTTAGTATATTTTTAGTATATTTTAGTTAGTTTTATTATGTTTTTATTAGTTTTTATACAAAAATCACATTTCTAGACTTTACTATAAGTTTGTGTGTTTTTCTGTGATTTCAGGTATTTTCTGGCTGAAATTGAGGGACCTGAGCAAAAATCTGATTCAGAGGCTGAAAAAGGACTGCAGATGCTGTTGGATTCTGACTTACCTGCACTCGAAGTGGATTTTCTGGAGCTACAGAATCCCAATTGGGGCACTCTCAATTGCGTTGGAAAGTAGACGTTTTGGGCTTTCCAGCAATATATAATAGTCCATACTTTGCTCGAGATTTGATGGCCCAAATCGGCTTTCCAAGTCAGCATAAAAATTCTAGCGTCAAAACGCCAGAACTGGCATAAAAGCTAGAGTTAAATGCCCAAACTGGCACAAAAGATGGCGTTTAACTCCAAGAAAAGTCTCTACATGTGAAAGCTTCAATGCTCAGCCCAAGCACACACCAAGTGGGCCCAGAAGTGGATTCTGCATCATTTACTCATTTCTGTAAACCCTAGGCTACTAGTTTTCTATAAATAGAACCTTTTGCTATTGTATTTGGATACCTCATGACACTTTACACGTTTTATATTGTATTCTCTACGGCATGAGTCTCTAAACCCCATGGTTAGGGGTGAGGAGCTCTGCTGTGTCTCGATGAATTAATGCAATTACTACTGTTTTTCATTCTATCACGCTTGTTTCTATTCTAAGATATTCACTCGCACTTCAACTTGATGAATGTGATGATCCGTGACACTCATCATTATTCTCACATATGAACGCGTGCCTGACAACCACCTCCTTTCTATCTGCAATAGCTTGAGTGCATATCTCTTGGGTTTCTAATCTAAGATTAGAACCTTCGTGGTATAGGCTAGAATTATTGGTGGCCATTCCTGAGATCCGGAAAGTATAAACATTGTCTGTGGTATTCCGAATAGGATCTGGGAAGGGATGACTGTGACGAGCTTCAAACTCCATTCCTGAGATCCGGAAAGTCTAAACCTTGTCTATGGTATTCCAAGTAGGATCTGGGAAGGGATGACTGTGACGAGCTTCAAACTCATGAGTGCTGGGCGTAGTGACAGACGCAAAAGGATCAATGGATCCTATTCCAACATGAGTGAGAACCGACAGATGATTAGCCGTGCGGTGACAGCGCATTTGGACCATTTTCACTGAGAGGACGGATGGTAGCCATTGACAACGGTGATCCACCAACATACAGCTTGCCATAGAAGGAGCCTTGCGTGCATGAAGAAGAAGACAGTAGGAAAGCAGAGATTCAGAAGATAGAGCATCTCCAAAACCTCAACCTGTTCTCCATTACTAAAAAACAAGTATTTATTTCATGTTCTTTTACTTTTTACAATTAAATCTGAGAATTATTGATATCCTGACTAAGAGTTACAAGATAACCATAGCTTGCTTCAAGCCGACAATCTCCGTGGGATCGACCCTTACTCACGTAAGGTATTACTTGGACGACCCAGTGCACTTGCTGGTTAGTTGCGCAGAATTGCAAAAGTGTGATTGTGATTTCGTGCACCACCATACTCGAGCCTCCAAGGTGAATGCTAAAGCCAATATTCCCTTAGGTCGGGATCGATGGTATCCATATATCCATCTGCTGCCAGGTTGTGCTATAATTCTGAGGACGGCGTCCCAGTCAAATTGGTATGTCTGGCGCTTGACAGAGGCTTCTTGGTATGCATCCAATCCTTCTGGAGCAGGGAGAAGATCTAAAGCTTGTTGAATGGCTTTTTCAGTTATGGGGACTTGCTTCTGACGGACATAGACAGACTGCAGGGTTGGCATGTGAAAATTGGAGTAGAATTCAACTACCCATGAAAGGTTAACCTGTCGTGGCTGTCTCCGTAAAAATCCCCATTGTCTGCGTTCAATTCGGGGCTCAACAAAATCAACAATGTGGGTTGGGAGGATGAGTAGATGCTCATTGTTGTAGTTTCTCTCAGCCAGAATGGGGAACATCTGCTCACAGTAGCGGTTGGTGAATCGCGCAGTGTCCCTTACCGGAAAGGCTTTCTCTGTTTCATTGAACTTGATGATCCTCTTGACTCGCTTTGTTGAGGGCTTTACTGATGTTGAAGATGGTTCTGTAGCTAGTGTTCTTTTTGTTCCTTTCCTTGCTGGTGGCTTGGGAGTAGCTTTCTCTTTACCCTTCTTGGTGGCCATCCTGAAAAGGGAAAAGAAAAGTAACATGTAAAGCTAAGGGTTAAAGCAAGGAGGAGCACAGTACAAGTAATAATCAATGCCAAGGTAAAGAAGGATGACTTTTATCACATGGTCGCGACTACGTGTGATCAGTTCATCCATGAAAATATAGCAAGTGCATATTACGGCAAGATGCAAGATGTTTATTGGCATGCCGGCAAAGGCATGAGTAGCATAGATCAAGCATTAATTGCCCAATTTGATTATCAAATGTTTCAAACTAACAATCTGTTTGTATTGACAATTATATTCAATCAATAAAATATTAAAAGGGGTTTTGTGAAAAATAGGTATTAGAGTAGAAGAATAGAATAATTTAAAAATGCCCAATGCCATACGGGCTTTTTCACAAACACTTAGTATGCATGGTAAAGATGTTATTGGAAGTATTAAATTTGAACATGCAAACAACCTAAAAATAATTAGTAATAATTGTCAAACAATTCCTTAATAATCCACAAGCAATTATGGAAGAAAACAATCACCCAATTAAATTTCGAACACCAATTAAAAGGATGTAAAAAGAAAAAGAAAGATAAAAAAAACATAGATAATGAAATTAAAAATAAAAAAGAGGAAGGGAATATAAAATAATGGAAGAGGAAAAAGGGGGAAAGAAGAAAAGAACCTTGATGAAGAGGATGAAGAGGGAAAGAAGAAAGGAAAAAGTAAGAAGGAATAAATAAGAAAGAAGGAAGAAGGAAGAATTAAGAAGGGAGAAGAAAGAATTAGGATTGGGGGAGAAAAGATAAGAATTCTGGCGCAGATCTAGTTAAACTGTGCGTCGCATGCGATGCGTGCGCGTGGAGCACGCGGACGCGTAGATTGCGCTAATTTTAACCGACGCGTGCGCGTCAGGGACGCATACGCGTGGCATGGGTTATGCGTTTGGCACGGGGGCAGCCTCGCGCACGCACAACTCTCTGTCCCATACGCACTATTGTAAAAAATTCAAACGATGCGTGCGCGTGAGGGACGTGCACGCGTGGATGGCCTGGAGGGGAAAATGACGCGTACACGTCAAGGACGCACATGCGTGACGTTGCTTGTGCTCTAGCATCATTCCAGCATCAAGCCATCACAACTCTTTGCCCAAACTTTGTTTACACCGATTTGCAGGGTCACGCGTACGCGTAAGCGACGCGTACGCGTGGACTGGGGTTTTCGCAAGCAACGCGTACGCGTCAGGGACGCGTACGCGTGGGCGTGTTTATGCCTAAGGCACGCCTCCAGCCATGCTCCCGCGTAACTCTCTATTTCATTCTTCTTTTTTTCGAATGCACATATGACGCGTACGCGTCAGTGACGCTTGCACGTCGCGTGCAATTTTTTTTATACAGAATGCAAAATGCAGCATGCAGATGAATATGCAGAAATTATGAGAAGAGTCACTAAGAAAAATAAAGTAGAATAATATAAAATAAAACTAAGACTGAAACAGAACGATCATACCATGGTGGGTTATCTCCCACCTAGCACTTTGCTTTTACGTCCGTAAGTTGGACGGTCTTCAGGCTCATTCTGCTTCTGTTGGTGGGTCCTCTAAGAGGAAGACCTCTAGTTTTTTGTGTTCCTTCATCTTCTCACCATGATAAAGCTTTAGGCGATGTCCATTGACCTTGATGAATTTGGAGCTAGAAGGATGACGCAGGTGAAAGACTCCGTATGGCTCTGCCTTTTCTACTCTGTAGGGACCTTCCCATCTTGATCTCAGCTTGCCTGGCATGAGCCTCAGTCTGGAGTTATAAAGGAGAACCAACTCCCCTGGTCTAAACTCTCTCCTTTTTATGTGCCTGTCATGCATAGCCTTCATCTTCTCTTTGTATCGCCTGGAGCTGTCATATGCTTCTAGGAGAAGGTTCTCTAATTCTACTAGTTGTAGCTTCCTTTCAGCGCCAGCTTCCTCAAATCCCATGTTGCACTCCCTCACAGTCCAGAAAACCTTGTGTTCCACCTCTACTGGAAGGTGGCAAGCATTTCCGTATGCTAAGTGGAAGGGACTCATTCAAATGGGTGTCTTGTATGCTGTCTGATATGCCCAGAGCGCATCAACAAGTCTGGTGCTCTAGTCCTTCCTATGAGGCTTTACTATCTTCTCCAGAATGCACTTTATTTCTCTGTTTGCCCATTGGTCTAGGGATGATATGCTATTGCCACCTTGTGAACAATCCCATGCTTCTTCAGTAATCCTGCTAATCTCCTATTACAAAACTGAGTGCCTTGATCACTCACGATTGCTCCTGGTGATCCAAAGTGACAGATAATATGGTTTCTAGCAAAGGAAACAACAGTGTTAGCATCATCAGTACGGGTAGGAATTGCTTCCACCCATTTAGAAACATAATCTACAGCTAACAGTATATAAAGGTAACCACTAAAGTTTGGAAATGGACCCATGAAGTCAATGCCCCAAACATAAAAAATTTCACAGAATAACATAATCTGTTGGGGCATCTCATCCCTCTTGGATATATTACCAAACCTTTGGCATGGGGAACAAGATTTACAAAAGGCAGCCGCATCTTTAAAAAGAGTAGGCCACCAAAATTCACAGTCTAAAATTTTTCTAGCTGTTCTTTGAGGGCCAAAATGTCCTCCACTCTCAAAAGAGTGGCAGGCCTCTAAAATGGACTGAAATTCTGATTGAGGCACACACCTTCTAATTATCTGGTCAGCATCATACCTCCATAAGTATAGGTCATCCCATATATAGTATTTAGACTCGCTTTTCAGCTTGTCTCTTTGATGCTTAGTAAAATTAGGAGGGAAAGTACGGCTAACTAGATAATTAGCTATAGGTGCATACCAAGAGACTACTTCAAATACTGCATGCAAGCTATCAAATGGAAAAGCATCATTGATAGGAGTGGAGTCATCCTTAATGTGCTCAAGGCGACTCAAGTGGTCTGCCACTAAATTCTGGTTACCACTCCTATCCTTAATTTCTAAATCAAATTCTTGCAGCAACAGTATCCAACGTATTAGCCTTGGTTTGGACTCTTTTTTAGCTAATAAATATTTTAGAGCTGCATGGTCCGAGTACACTACCACCTTAGTACCAAGTAAATAGGCTCGAAATTTATCCAAAGCAAAAATAATAGCTAGAAGCTCTTTTTCAGTGGTAGTGTAATTGGACTGAGCAGCATCTAAGGTCTTAGAAGCATAAGCAATTACGAATAGATCCTTAACTTCGTGCTGAGCCAGCGCCGTTCTTACTGCATGGTTGGAGGCATCACACATAATCTCAAATGGCTGGTGATGAGCGGATATTTTATACGCTTTTTGGGGTTAATTTCATATAGTTTTTAGTGTATTTTAGTTAGTTTTTAGTTTATTTTCAGTAGCTTTTAGGCAAAATTCATATTTCTAGACTTTACTATGAGTTTGTGTGTTTTTCTGTGATTTCAGGTATTTTCTGGCTGAAATCGAGGGAGCTGAGCAAAAATCTGATTCAGGCTGAAAAAGGACTGCTGATGTTGTTGGATTCTGACCTCCCTGCACTCAAAGTGGATTTTCTGGAGCTACAGAACTTCAAATAGTGCGCTTCCAATTGCGTTGGAAAGTAGACATCTAAGGCTTTCCAGCAATATATAATAGTCTATACTTTGCTCAAGGATAGATGACGTAAACTAGCGTTCAACGCCAGTTCCATGCTGTTGTCTGGCGTCCAGTGCCAGAAACAAGTTAGGAGTTGGAGTTCAACGCCAGAATTGGATCCAAAGCTGGCGTTGAATGCCTAAAACAGCCCTATGCACGTGAGAAGCTTTAGTCTTAGCCCCAGCACACACCAAGTGGGCCCCAGAAGTGGATTTCTGCACCATCTATCATAGTTTACTCATTTTCTGTAAACCTAGGTTACTAGTTTAGTATTTAAACAACTTTTAGAGATTTATTTTGTATCTCATAACATTTTAGATCTAAAATTTGTACCTTTTGATGGCATGAGTCTCTAAACTCCATTGTTGGGGGTGAGGAGCTCTGCTGTGCCTCGATGAGTTAATGCCAGTATTTCTGTTTTCTATTCAATCATGTTTGTTCCTATCTAAGATATTCATTTGCGCCTTATTATGATGAATGTGATGATCCGTGAC
>NC_029785.2:112396248-112399050 GCF_000816755.2 Arachis ipaensis | reverse complement strand
GTTGGTAGCCATTGACAACGGTGATCCTCCAACACACAGCTTGCCATAGGAGGGACGTGCGTGCGTGAAGAAGAAGATAGAGAGAAAGCAGAGATTCAAAAGGCAAAGCATCTCCAAAACTCCAACATATTCTCATTTACTGCATAACAAGTAACCTTTAATTCATGTTCTCTTGTTCATTTGCAAGTCAATTGATAGCCACTAATTAATATCCTGACTAAGAGTTGCAAGATACCCATAGCTTGCTTCAAACCAACAATCTCCGTGGGATCGACCCTTACTCACGTAAGGTATTACTTGGACGACCCAGTGCACTTGCTGGTTAGTTG
The DNA here is from genome assembly GCF_000816755.2 of Arachis ipaensis. Taxonomy (NCBI): domain Eukaryota; kingdom Viridiplantae; phylum Streptophyta; class Magnoliopsida; order Fabales; family Fabaceae; genus Arachis; species Arachis ipaensis. The sequence goes on along the minus strand of NC_029785.2, from coordinate 112,398,721 downwards.
TGCGGAATTACATAGTGTGAAGTAATTTTCGTGCACCAAGTTTTTGGCGCCGTTGCCGGGGATTGTTTGAGTTTGGACAACTGACGGTTTATTTTGTTGCTTAGATTAGGACAAATTTTCTTTTTGGTTTAGAGTCTTTTATTATTTATACATTGTTAAAATACTTTAAATTTATAGCTCAATTAGTTAGAGCGTGGTGCTTATGTTCTTGGTAATTGGCTATCCTATTTTTTAAAAATCTTTTTCAAAAATAATTTTTCTTTGAATAAATCTTGTGCCAAACTCTAAGTTTGGTGTTTTCTTGTTGATTTTTCTTTGTTTTTCGAAAATTTTAGTTTCATTTTATAAAAATTTTAAGTTTGGTGTTCTTGTGAGTCTTCAAAGTGTTCTTGAGTATTCCTTGAGTCTTGATCTTAAAATTTTTAAGTTTGGTGTTCCTTGGTGTTTTCCCTCCAAAATTTTCGAAAACTAGGAGCATTAGATCTAAAAATTTTAAATCTTGTGCTATTTTATTGTTTTTCTCTTTCCTCACTAATCTACAGAGTTTCTGGCACAGTTTTTACAAATTACTGACACAGTACATGATAAAGAAGTAGATCAGGATGTCTACAGATTATTACTGTTTCCATTTGCTGTAAAAGACCAAGCCAAGAGGTGGTTAAATAACCAACCTAAGGCTAGCATAAGGACATGGAAACAGCTGACAGAAAAATTCCTGAATCAATACTTTCCTCTAAAATGGATGACACAGCTAAGGCTGGATATCCAAGGCTTTAAACAAGGAGATAATGAATCTCTTTATGATGCCTGGGAGAGATACAGAGAGATGCTACAAAAATGCCCCTCTGAAATGTTTTCAGAGTGGGTTCAGTTAGACATCTTCTATTATGGGCTTACATAAAGAGCTCAGATCTCTTTAGATTGCTCAGCTGGTGGATCTATCCACATGAGAAAGACAATTGAAGAAGCTCAAGAGCTCATTGATACAGTTGCTAGAAATCAGCATCTGTACTTAAGCAGGGACCCTTCCATGAAAGAAGAGGCTAAAACAGTAACTGCTGAACTCAGTCCTGCAGAGCAAGCTGCTGAATTCAATCAGCAATTGGATTTTCTAACAAAGCGGTTAGCTGAATTCAAGGATAAACTACAAGAGACAAGGATGGCTAATATAAATGTGGAAGAACAATTGAAGCAAACAAGGCAACAGTTGTCAAGACAAATAATAGAAGAATGCCAAGCAGTTCAATTAAGAAGTGGGAAAACATTAAATACCCCACCTCAAGGCAGCAGGAAGCCAAGAAATGAGCAAACCACCCAAAATCCATTTGAGGACAGTAAGATCCCAGGGAAAGATAATTCTGGCGTTAAAACGCCAGAAATTGGGTGGAAGGCTGGTGCTGAACGCCCAGACCATGCTCAGGACTGGCGTTCAACGCTAGAAACAAGCAAGGATCTGGCGTTGAACGCCCAAAAGAGGCACAGTTCTGGTGTTCAAACGCCAGGAATAGATGAGGAGCTGGTGTCTAACGTCACTCCAGTTTCTAACTCTGGCACTCAATTGCCAGTGAGGGATCAGACACACACAAGTGCTGATAATAACCCATCTAAAAAGGCTTCTTCAAACACTTCTGTAGGAAATAAACTTACAGCAACTAAGGTTGAGGAATATAGAGCCAAGATACCTTATCCTCAAAAACTCCGCCAAGAGGAGCAGGATAAGCAATTTGCTCGCTTTGCAGATTATCTCAGGACTCTTGAAATAAAGATTCCATTTGCAGAGGCACTTGAGCAAATACCTTCTTATGCCAATTGAGAGTCAATGAGGATGAGTTTAAGTTGAATGCTGTCAAAGCCATGCAGCATCCAGACACATCAAAAGACTGCATAAAAGTTGATCTTATTGACTCTTTGGTAGAAGAGATCAATATGGCTGAGAGTCTCGAATCAGAGTTGGAAGACATCTTTAAAGTTGTTCAGCCTGATTTGGAGGATTCAGAGGAAATGAAAGAGCCTCTGAAATTTCCTCTGGAAGAGGAAAAACCTCCTAAACCCGAGCTCAAACCATTACCACCATCCCTGAAATATGCATTTCTGGGAGAAGGTGACACTTTTCCAGTGATCATAAGCTCTGCTTTAAATCCACAGGAAGAGGAAGCACTTATTCAAGTGCTAAGGACACACAAGACAGCTCTTGGGTGGTCCATAGGTGACCTTAAGGGCATAAGCCCAGCCAGATGCATGCACAAAATCTTATTGGAGGATAATGCTAAACCAGTGGTTCAACCACAGAGGTGTCTAAATCCAGCCATGAAGGAAGTGGTGCAGAAAGAGGTCACCAAATTACTGGAGGCTGAGATTATTTATCCTATTTCTGACAGCCCTTGGGTGAACCCTGTCCAAGTTGTCCCCAAAAAGGGAGGCATGATAGTGGTTCATAATGAAAAGAATGAACTGGTTCCTACAAGAACAGTTA
>NC_029785.2:112320568-112396166 GCF_000816755.2 Arachis ipaensis | reverse complement strand
GAAGGGATTGTCCTTGGGCATAAAATTTCAAACAAGGGAATAGAGGTGGATCAAGCAAAAATAGAGGTAATTGAAAAATTACCACCACCTGCCAATGTTAAGGCAATCAGAAGCTTTCTAGGGCATGCAGGATTCTATAGGAGGTTTATAAAGGATTTTTTGAAAATCGCAAAATCTCTGAGCAATCTGCTAGCTGCTGACATGTCATTTGTGTTTGACACAGAGTGTCTGCAGGAGTTTCAAACGCTAAAAGCCAAGCTGGTCACAGCACCAGTTATTTCTGCACCAGACTGGACATTACCATTTGAGCTAATGTGTGATGCCAGTGATCACGCCATTGGTGCAGTGCTGGGGCAGAGGCATGACAAGCTTCTGCACGTCATTTATTATGCTAGCCGCGTTTTAAATGATGCCCAGAAGAACTACACAACCACAGAAAAAGAATTACTTGCAGTGGTTTATGCCATTGACAAGTTTAGATCATACTTGGTAGGATCAAAAGTGATTGTGTATACTGACCATGCTGCTCTTAAATATCTACTCACAAAGCATGATTCAAAACCCAGGCTCATAAGATGGGTGTTGCTTCTGCAAGAGTTTGATATAGAAATAAGAGACAGGAAAGGGACAGAAAACCAAGTGGCTGATCATCTGTCCCGGATAGAGCCAGAAGAAGGGACGTCCCTCCCCTCTCCTGAGATCTCTGAGACTTTTCCGGATGAGCATTTATTTGCCATTCAGGAAACACCATGGTTTGCAGACATTGCAAACTATAAAGCTGCAAGGTTCATACCCAAAGAGTACAACAGGCAACAAAAGAAAAAATTAGTTATTGATGCAAAGTACTACTTGTGGGATGAACCCTATCTCTTTAAGAGATGTGCAGATGGAATAATTCGGAGATGTGTGCCTAGAGAAGAAGCACAGAGGATCATATGGCATTGCCATGGATCACAATATGGAGGCCATTTCGGAGGTGAGTGAACAGCCACCAAGGTCCTCCAATGTGGCTTCTATTGGCCCACACTCTATAAAGATTCCCAAGAGTCCGTACGTAACTGTGACAGTTGCCAAAGAGCTGGTAATCTGCCTCATGGTTACGCCATGCCTCAACAAGAAATCTTGGAGATTGAGTTGTTTGACGTATGGGGAATTGACTTCATGGGACCTTTTCCACCATCATACTCAAACACTTATATTCTGGTGGCCGTTGACTACGTATCAAAATGGGTAGAGGCCGTTGCCACACCCACCAATGATACTAAAACAATGCTGAAGTTCCTCCAGAAATATATCTTCAGCAGGTTTGGGGTCTCTAGAGTACTAATCAGTGATGGGGGCACTCACTTCTGCAACAAACAGCTTTACTCTGCCATGGTCCGGTATGGGATTCGCCACAAGGTGGCGACCCCATATCATCCACAGACTAATGGACAAGCTGAAGTCTCTAACAGAGAGCTAAAAAGAATCCTAGAACGGACTGTAAGTACCCGTAGAAAGGATTGGGCAAGAAGCTTGGATGATGCTCTGTGGGCATACAGAATAGCATTCAAGACTCCTATAGGGACCTCTCCATACCAACTTGTGTATGGTAAGGCATGTCACTTGCCCGTGGAACTGGAACATAAAGCCTACTGGGCAACCAGATTCCTAAACTTTGATGCCAAATTAGCTGGAGAAAAAAGATTGCTCCAGCTAAATGAACTAGAGGAATTCAGATGCACTGCTTTTGAAAATGCTAAGCTTTATAAAGAAAAATAAAATAAATGGCATGACAGGAAGCTGTCATCTAGAATCTTTGAACTAGGACAAAAGGTTCTGTTGTTTAACTCTAGGCTCAGGCTATTCCCTGGGAAACTGAAGTCCCGGTGGAGGGGACCATATGTGATTACAAGTGTATCACCATATGGTTATGTGGAGCTTCAAGATATTGATTCTGATAAGAAGTTCATTGTTAATGGACAGAGAATCAAGCACTATCTTGAAGGTAATGTTGAGCAAGAGTGCTCAAGGCTGAAGCTAGATTAAAAGCTCAGCAAGGTCCAGCTAAAGACAATAAAGAAGCGCTTGCTGGGAGGCAACCCAGCCATGGGGCATCACTTCCTCTAAGCATTTTGCCCTATTCTTGATTTTATTTGTTTATATAAAGTTCATTGATCCTAAGGTAAAGAGTCAAGTGTATAAGTTCACAGGGTTACAGAAGGATTCTGCACGCAAAACAGAGAAAAAGAGCTCACTGGCAAGAAAACGCCAGTAAAAGTCTGTTTTGGGCGTTCAACGCCCAACAGAAGCATCCACTGGGCGTTGAACGCCAGTAAGGATAGCCATCTGGGTGTTGAACGCCAGAAAGAAGCTCTTTCTGGGCATTTAACGCCAGATTTACAGCGCTCTGGGCGTTCAAAAAAATGCCCAGTAACAAAGGACTTCCTGGCGTTCAACGCCAGAAATAAGCAGCAGCTGGGCGTTGAACGCCCAGGAGAAGCAGCATTTGGGCGTTGAACGCCCAAAACATGCAGCGTTTTGGCGTTCAAACGCCAGGATGGTGGGGAGGAGGTAAATTCGTTTTTTCTTCATATTTTTCATTTTAATCCTAATTTTCATGTTCCAATTCATGATTTCTTGCATAAACATGTTAAGAACCATGATTTCTAAAATCCCTAATTTCTAAAAACCCTTATTAAAAAAATATATATTAAATGTATCTTAATCCATAAGCACAAATCCTTTTTTTTCAATCCAACTCAACTCTTTTTCAAAATGTTCAAAACAAATCTCTCTCTTTTCATTCAAAAATCTTTTCAACTAAGCAATATCTTTTTCAAATCTCCATACTATCTTTTTCAAAATTTCAAATCTATCTTTTTCAAATATCTTTCATATCTTTCCAATTTTAAATCATATCTTTTCTTATCATATTTTTTTTCTAAAAATCATATCTTCTATTTTATCTTTCTCCCTATTTTTCGAAAATCCACCCCCCTCTCCCTTTAAATATGGGTTCCGCCTCCCTCCCCTCCCATCCACCATTGCACCTAGCTCTCCTTCTCTCCCTCTCCTTTTTTTTATTTTGCTTGAGGACAAGCAAACCTCTAAGTTTGGTGTGCTTATCCGTGATCACTAAGATCATGGCTCCCAAAGGAAAACAACCCACTCCAAGAGGCAAGAAAGAGAGTGTTCCAAAACCACTTTAGAATCAAGGGAAGTTCTTAACCAAAGAACATTCAGACCATTATTACAAAATAATGGGTCTAAGATCAGTGATCTCGGAAGTCAGATTCGATCTGAAAGAAGACGAATATCCGGAGATCCAGGAGAAAATTCGAATCAGGAACTGGGAGATCCTAGCCAATCCTGAAACGAAAGTGGGAAGGAATATGGTCCAGGAGTTCTATGCTAATATATGGCATACAGACAGGCAAAGACTATCTGGATCTGCTATCTATGACTATCAGACCGTGGTCAGAGGAAAGATTGTTCATACCCACCCTGACAAGATCAGGGAGATCTTAAAGCTACCTCAGCTGAAAGATAATCCAGACTCCTTCAATAGGAGAATGATGAGAACAGACAAGGGCCTGGATAAGATTCTAGAGGATATATGTATCCCTGGAGCCAGGTGGACCACCAGCACGAAGGGCGTTCCAAATCAACTCAAAAGAGAAGATCTCAAACCAGTCGCTAGAGGATGGCTGGACTTCATTGGGCATTCTCTGCTGCCCACTAGCAACCGTTCTGAAGTCACTATTACAAGAGCAGTGATGATCCATTGCATCATGATGGGAAAAGAAGTGGAAGTTCATCAACTGATTTCAACTGAATTTTACAAAATTGCAAACAAAAATTCCAAAGATGCTAGGTTGGCTTATCCAAGCTTGATTTCTATGCTCTGCAAGGACGCTGGAGTAAGGATGGGAATAACTGAGTATATCTCAATTGAGCGACCAATCACCAAAGCATCAATGGAAAAACAACAAGCACAGGATGACCCCATCAAGAAGAAAACACAGGAATTTCTCTCAGAAATCCCTCAATCTGAATACTGGGAGTATCTTGAAACATTAGTTACCAAGATGCAAGAAGCTATGGAACAAATAATGAAAGAACAGAAGGAACAAAGTAGCATTCTTTGCTATTTGATTAAAGACAGAAAAAAAAAAAAGAAAAAGAAAAAGCAAGCAGAAAAAGCCAATAACCCTTAAAACCAAAAGGCAAGGGTAAATAAAAAGGATCCCTAGGCTTTGAGCATCAGTGGATAGGAGGGCCTAAAGGAATAAAATCCCGGCCTAAGCGGCTAAACTAAGTTGTCCCTAACCATGTGCTTGTGGCGTGAAGGTGTCAAGTGAAAACTTGAGACTGAGCGGTTAAAGTCAAGGTCCAAAGCAAAAAGAAGAGTGTGCTTAAGAACCCTGGACACCTCTAATTGGGGACTTTAGCAAAGCTGAGTCACAATCTGAAAAGGTTCACCCAATTATGTGTCTGTGGCATTTATGTATCCGGTGGTAATAATGGAAAACAAAGTGCTTAGGGCCACGGCCAAGACTCATAAAGTAGCTGTGTTCAAGAATCAACATACTAAACTAGGAGAATCAATATCACTATCTGAATTTTGAGTTCCTATAGATGACAATCACTCTGAGCTTCAATGGATAAAGTGAGATGCCAAAACTGTTCAGAAGCCAAAAGCTACTAGTCCCGCTCATCTAATTAGAATCTGAGCTTCACTCAAAAACTCTGAGATATTATTGCTTCTTAAATTATTTGTATTCTATTTTATTTATCTAGTTGCTTGAGGACAAGCAACAGTTTAAGTTTGGTGTTGTGATGAGCGGATATTTTATACGCTTTTTGGGGTTAATTTCATATAGTTTTTAGTGTGTTTTAGTTAGTTTTTAGTTTATTTTCAGTAGCTTTTAGGAAAAATTCATATTTCTAGACTTTACTATGAGTTTGTTTATTTTTCTGTAATTTCAGGTATTTTCTGGCTGAAATCAAGGGAGCTGAGCAAAAATCTGATTCAGGCTGAAAAATGACTGCTGATGCTGTTGGATTCTGACCTCCCTGCACTCAAAGTGATTTTCTGGAGCTACAGAACTCCAAATAGCGCGCTTCCAATTGCGTTGGAAAGTATACATCCAGGGCTTTCCAGCAATATATAATAGTCCATACTTTGCTCAAGGATAGACGACGTAAACTGGCGTTCAACGCCAGTTCCATGCTGCTGTCTGGCGTCCAGCGCCAGAAACAAGTTAGGAGTTGGAGTTCAACGCCAGAATTGGATCCAAAGCTGGCGTTGAATGCCCAAAACAGCCCTATGCACGTGAGAAGCTTTAGTCTCAGCCCCAGCACACACCAAGTGGGCCCCAGAAGTAGATTTCTACACCATCTATTATAGTTTACTCATTTTCTGTAAACCTAGGTTACTAGTTTAGTATTTAAACAACTTTTAGAGATTTATTTTGTATCTCATGATATTTTAGATCTAAAATTTGTACCTTTTGACGGCATGAGTCTCTAAACTCCATTGTTGGGGGTGAGGAGCTCTGCTGTGCCTCGATGAGTTAATGCCAGTATTTCTGTTTTCTATTCAATCATGTTTGTTCCTATCTAAGATATTCATTTGCGCCTCATTATGATGAATGTGATGATCCGTGACACTCATCACCATTCTCAACCTATGAACGTGTGCCTGACAACCACCTCCGTTCTACATTAGATTGAATGAGTATCTCTTAGATTCCTTAATCGGAATCTCCGTGGTATAAGCTAGAATCCATTGGCAGCATCCTTGAGAATCCGGAAAGTCTAAACCTTGTCTGTGGTATTCCTAGTAGGATTCTGGGATTGGATGACTGTGACGAGCTTCAAACTCACGAGTGCTGGGCGTAGTGACAGACGTAAAAGGATAGCGAATCCTATTCTGGTATGATCGAGAACCTACAGATGATTAGCCGTGCGGTGACAGCGCACCTGGACCATTTTCACCGAAAGGAAGGATGGTAGCCATTGACAACGGTGATCCTCCAACACACAGCTTGCTATAGGAGGGACGTGCGTGCGTGAAGAAGAAGATAGAGAGAAAGCAGAGATTCAAAAGGCAAAGCATCTCCAAAACTCCAACATATTCTCATTTACTACATAACAAGTAACCTTTAATTCATGTTCTCTTGTTCATTTGCAAGTCAATTGATAGCCACTAATTAATATCCTGACTAAGAGTTGCAAGATACCCATAGGTTGCTTCAAACCAACAATCTCCGTGGGATCGACCCTTACTCACGTAAGGTATTACTTGGACGACCCAGTGCACTTGCTGGTTAGTTGTGCAGAATTACATAGTGTGAAGTAATTTTCGTGCACCAGCTGGCTACAGTCTGGTCGTCTCACAATCGGAGCTTGAGTCAAGGCAATTTTCAACTTATCAAATGCTTGCATGCAATCCTCACTGAACTCAAACTCAACATCTTTCTGCAGCAGTCTAGATAAAGGCAATGCTACCTTACTGAAGTCCTTAATAAATCTCCTGTAGAAACCTGCATGGCCAAGGAACGAACGAACTTCCCTCACGGAGGAGGGGTAACGTAAACTAGAAATAATGTCTACCTTTGCTGGATCTATAGAAATACCAGTATTAGACACAACATGTCCTAGAACAATCCCTTGTTTTACCATAAAGTGACATTTTTCAAAATTCAGTACAAGGTTTGAACTAACACACCTGTCTAATACTCTAGCTAAACTATCCAAGCAAAGGTTAAAAGAATTACCATAAACGCTAAAATCATCCATGAATACTTCCATGCAACTCTCAATAAGATCTGAAAAGATACTCATCATGCATCTTTGGAAAGTAGTCGGTGCATTACATAAGCCAAAAGGCATCCTTTTATACGCATACGTTCCAAAGGGACATGTAAAAGTAGTTTTCTCCTAATCTTTAGGAGCTATATGAATTTGGAAATAGCCTGTATAACCATCTAAAAAGCAGTAACGGAATTTACCTGACAGGCGATCTAGCATCTGATCAATAAATAGCAAGGGATAATGATCCTTGCGAGTGGCTTGGTTGAAACGCCTGTAGTCAATGCAAACCCTCCATGAATTCTGCACTCTAGTTGTCAGGAGCTCTCCATGCTCATTCTTCACTGTTGTGACTCCAGACTTCTTGGGCACCACTTGTACTGGACTGACCCATTCACTGTCTAAGATGGGGTAAATGATATCTGCTTCAAGTAGCCTAGTCACTTCTTTCTTGACAACTTCTAGAATGGTGGGATTCAATCTTCTTTGGGGTTGACGGACAGGCTTTGATTCCTCTTCTAGGTATATTCTGTGCTCACAGATTTGAGGGCTGATGCCTACTATATCCGCCAAGTTCCACCCAATTTCTTTCTTGTGTCTTTTCAGCACACTGAGCAGCTGCTCCTCTTGTTGGGAAGTGAGTTTTTTTGCAATGATAACTGGGAGCTTCTGATTATCCTCAAGGTAAGCATACTTGAGGTGGGGTGGAAGGGGCTTTAATTCCAATGTCTGCTCATGGCTAGGTTCTGGATCATCTGGAGCTAGTGATAGTGTAAAAGTGTCCTCATTGTGCTCAGAGGGTGTCCCCACACTTGGACCTTGCTCCATGTGCCTCTCTTCTACTTTTTCTTGGTGAACTGCAGCTACAGTTTCATCAATGATGTCGCACTAGAAGATAGAATGATCTTTCGGAGGGTGCTTCATAGCTTCATTCAAATTGAAACTCACTGTTCTGCCATCTATCTCAAAGGAGTAAGTTTCTGAGAAGGCATCCAGCTTGAACTTTGAAGTCTTCAGGAATGGCCTTCCAAGCAGGATTGATGATGGTCTTCTTGAGACATTAGGGGGCATTTCCAAGATATAGAAATCAATGGGAAATGTGAGTCCCTTAATGCTAACCAGCACATCTTCAGCAATTCCAACCACTGTGATAATGCTTTTATCTGCTAACACAAAACAAGCTGCTGACCGTTTTAAGGGAGGGAGCCTCAAAGCATCATATATAGACAATGGCATTATACTAACACACGCTCCTAAATCACACATGCAGTCAGAAAATATTACACCCACAATGGTACAATTAACCATGCATGGACCTGCGTCACTACATTTTTCAGGTATACCTCCCATTAAAGCATATATAGAACTACCTAAAGGAATAGTTTCTAATTCATTAATTTTATCCTTATGTATGCAAAAATCTTTCAGAAACTTCGCATATTTAGGTACTTGTTGAATAACATCAAAAAGGGGAACAGTTACCTCAACCTTTTTGAAGATTTCTACCATTTTGGGAACAAGTTCCATCTGCTTCCTAGACTTCCTTGCAAGGTGTGGAAATGGAATAGGAATGGCGCCACTTACAGCTTCTGCGTCCTTTGGTGCTCCATTCCTTGGCTGAGCTACTTCTTCTTCAACTATATCTTGTACTTCCTCTTCCTCTTCAGCATCTTCCACTTCAACTATGTCTTCAACTGGGGCGTGTTCTTGTGGGCTTGGCTCCTCCTGATTCCTCTCTTGCAGTGTGGTTCCTGACCTCAAAGTGATAGCATTAATGCCACCCTTGGGATTGGGTAAGGGTTGAGAAGGAATCCCATTGGAGCTTGAAGGCTGATTATTGGAAGTATTCATTGATCCAATCTGTGAGGAAAGAGCTTGTACAGTAGAGGTCAGACCGTTCAAGGTGGAGCTAAGTGTGTTCTCCATGGCCTTTTGTCTTTGCTCAATAGACTAAAGCATTTTGTCATGAGAAGAAGAAGAATGGTAAGTGATCTGAGGGGCCTGCTGTTGGTTGTTCTGAGGTGCTTGGGACTGCCTTAAGTGAGGTACTTTATAGGGCTGGTTTTGGTTCTGCTGTCTGTTGTTGTTATTCCACCTCTGATTTCCATTATTCTCTCTACCTCCTCTGTTGTAGTTGTCTCTCCAACCTTGGTTGGAATTATCCCTCCATCCCTGGTTGGAATGGTCTCTCCATCCTTGGTTGGAGTTGTCTTGCCAACTTCGGTTTTAGTTTCCACCTTGGTTGTAATTGCTGCCTTGTTGATTGTACCCTTGATTCGGGCGGTCATAAAAATTGTGAGTAGATGCTACGGTGTTGTCCTCTTGTTGGAGCTGCGGACACTCATCAGTGTAATGACTATAATCAGCACATATTCCGCATATTCTCTGAGGGACTAACTGTTGACTTTGTTGTGGTGGGGGAGGCTGCGGTTGTTGTTAATTTAGCTGTATTTGCTTCAGTAGGTTGGTCATCTCACATATACTCTGTGTAAGAGCAGAAGTCTCAATGCTAGAAGAAACCTCTGCAGTAGCCCTTGAGTGGTTGTTCCTGTGCCTGTGATTCCGAGTGGACTCAGCTAAGTCACTGATCAGTTGCCATGCTTCATCTGCGGTCTTGTACTTTTTCAGAGAACCATTACTAGCACCATCTAACATAGTCTTATCCCGAGGCTTCATGCCTTGAATGAAGATCAACACCAACTTGTCAATCATATGGTGGGGCATGTGTCCAGAAGGTTCTTGAAGCGCTCCCAGTACTCATAGAGAGTCTCCAATTCACCTTGAATAATGCAAGAGATCTCTTTCCTTAGTCTATCTGTAACTTCAGCTGGAAAGTATTTTTCTAAGAATTCTCTCCTGAGTGTATCCGAGTTAGTAACAGTCGCTTTAGAAAAGTGGTTAGCAGAATAGAAGTTTCATCTGCACCATGACGCCTAACAGTAGAACAGGCTGTTTGGAAATCCCTGAGGTGCTTGATAGGCTCCTGAGCAGGTAAGCCGTGAAACTTGGGCATCAAGTTGATTAGTGCGGTCTTCAGTTCAAAATCTGCAGCCAGATTTGGGTGACGCACTTGATATGGTTGTAGAGTAAAGTCTGGGGCTCCAGCTTCCTGGAGAGTAATCCTCCTAGGTGCTGCCATACTATCTGCACGTGAATCAACTGAATCAGTAGTAAAGGAGCTTGTTTCTCCCTCAGATGGCGGTTCAGATTCGCCCTCAGATGAGACTGCTGAATCGATAACAATCACTTCACCACCCTCAGAGGCTAACCGACGCCGAGCTCGCCTAATACGTGAAAGAGTTCTTTCAATTTCAGGATCAAATGCGGCTAAGCTCGGATCAGGCAACGAACGCGTCATTCAATGAAAGAACCATACAGCTCATGGTAAAATAAAATAAAATATGCAAAATTTAAAAATATGTACACTAATTAATAATTTAGCACACAATTGCAACTCCCCGGCAACGGCGCCAAAAATTGATGCAGGGCGGAAGTTAGCCAATTAAGAAATCAATATAGAAATACGTTGCGAGTATAGTTCTTAACCAGCAAAAATCCGCTCATCAATTTAGAAAGGTTGTCACAAAATTAGAATAAAAATACTGGGAGTATGAGTCTCAGGTCGTCTCCCAACGAGTTGACAAAAAGGGTGCTATCTTATTAATCAGGAGTTTTTCGAGAAATTTGAGAGTTGAATGATAGAAAATAAATAATTATAAATTAAAAGAGAATTATATATTCAGAATAAAAAGCCTTGACTGGGGGAATGATTAATTGGAAATTCTATCCTTGTTGGAATTTTCTCAAGTGTAGTATAAAGAGGTTGTTATTTTCACTTAGTTAACCCTTACTAAATAAAGGAAAGTCAAGTGATTGAGCTAACTCTTATTCACAAATCCTAGTCCTCTCCCTTGGGAAGGTCTAGCGTTAGTAAATAGAGAATTAGCCAACAACTTCCAATTTAACTAATCACTTGAGCATTCCAACTCAAATGTCTCCTTTTAATCAACCCCCATGTCAAGTTGGAGATCTACTCCATTGACATGAAAATTACTTGCATAGGATTAAAAAGGGAATAAAAGGAAGACATGATAAACAATAACTGCAACTTAATTAAAAGTAAAAGTAATCCTTTGCATTAATAAATTCTGAAAGAAATCCAATTGTAACTCTAAACAAGAATTAAGAATATGGAATAATAAAGGAGTAAGAAAACAAACTAGAATAGTATCTTCAACGGAGGTAATGACTCTTCAATATCCAAAGTAAAAGCATAAAACTAAGAATATGTGTATGTAAAAGAAAACCTAGAGGAAGAGTAATTTCTCTCTAGATTCAGATCTAAAAATCTAAAACTATGCTAATGAGAATGTGTGTTGAGTCTCTGCATGTTCCCTGGCTCTAGTATGTGTTTCTGGGCCGAAAAGTGGGTCAAAACTCGGCCCGAAATTGCCCCAATGTTTTCTGTTAATTCTACAGATAGCGCATGTCACGCGTACGCGTTAGTCACGCGTACGCGTCGCTGGTCGTTTTGGCGTGTCACGCATACACGTCATCCACGCGCACCCGTCTTTGTGCAAACTCCAATCCACACGTACGTGTCAGGCATGCGCACGCGTCGCTGCAAATTTCTCCATGTCGCGCGCACGCGTGAGCTATGCGTGCGCGCCGATGCTCGCTGGTTATCTCCTTAGTTTCTTGTGTTCCTTCCATTTTTGCAAGCTTCTTCTCCATTCTCTAAGCCATTCCTGCCCTATAAAGCCTGAAATACTTAACACACGGATCACGGCATCGAGTGGTATAAAGGAGAATTTAAAATACACAAATTAAAGATTTCTAGGAAGCAAGTTTTCAACCATAGAACAAAACTAGGAAGGAATTGTAGAATCATGCAAATCATATGAATAAGTGGGTAAAGACTTGATAAAACCACTCAATTGAACACAAGATAAACCATAAAATAGTGGTTTATCATGGTTTCATACATTACAGTGGTTAATTGGAAAGAAAATAGATAACACCAGAGTTTTGGTTCGTGGGGATTCAGGCAGGGGTCATTCTGATTGGTTTAGTGTGTTGCACAATATAATTGAATTAGAGTATTTCTGTCACACTACCTACAAGGTGTGCGTGTTTAAATATGAATGGTATGATCCAAGTTTGCAACAAGAAACATGAAAGCACAAGGAGTACAGTATCAATGAAGTTAATATAACTAGGAAATATAGGCACTACGATCCTTTTATTCTACCTCAAAATGCATGATAGGTATACTATTTGCCTTTTCCGGGTTCATGCAAGTCTAGTTGGATGGTTGTGGTTAAAACTAAGTCAAGAAGTCGCATCGAGTCTGTTGATAGGACAGAGGGTCAGGAACCTTACTAGATTGACGACCCAACTCCTTCGAAAACGTTGGTTGATACCAGTGAGCCGATCACCCTTAGGTCAGTTGTTATGGATGATGACATCACTGACTTTGGAATAGATGCCGACGCACTTCCACCAGAGTACGACAATCTTCAAGAAGAAGACGGGGTCAATGGCGACGAAGAAGAGGAAGACGAGTTGATAATGATCAGGAAACTACCTCGGAAGAAAAGGATGGTGAACTTGAGGAAGAAGATGATGAATCTGAATAGGGTTAATATAAACATAGTTCTGTGATATGTATTTTGACTAGAACTTGAGGAATCAAATTGATTAGTCCACTTGACTTTCCTTTATTTAGTAAGGGTTAACTAAGTGGGAGCAATAAACTATTCTCATCACACCTGATAAGGATAACTAGGATGGGATTTCCAGTTCTCATACCTTGCCAAGAGTTTGTATAGATAGTTTGTTTCCATTGCCATTTACTATTGTTGCTTCTTATCTTAAAAAATCCAAAAAGATACTTTTTCCATAACCAATAATAAACACACCTCCCTGCAATTCTTTGAGAGACGACCCGAGGTTTAAATACTTCGGTTATAACTTTTATTGGGTTTGCTTAAGTAACAACCAAAACTTTTGTACGAAAGGATTTCTTGTCGGTCTAGAAGCTATACTTGCAACGAGAACTTAATTGAGGAAATTCTAGACCGCGCGAGAGTTCCATTCGTCAAAATGGCGCCGTTGCCGGAGAATTGCAAACGTGTGCCTTATTATTGTTTATTGTAAATATTTGTTTTTTCGTTTCTTTGTTAGTGTTTCTAGTTTTAGGAGTTTATTTTCATTAATTTTTATTTTTATTTTCTTTTGCTACTATGAATTCTCACCCCTCTGGCTTTAAGTTTGGTTCCAATGTTGTTGTAAGGAATTGAAACTATAATGAAAATATGCATCAAGGTTGGAAGAATCAAAGATGGGAGGAGCCACAAGGATTTGATCAACCCTCTTGGAAACAACCCCCTCTAATGCACTATAACCAACAACCATTCTATGATGCATACCAAGACAATAGTTATGGTGGACCTTTTCGTGACAACCAACCTCCACCAGATTACTATGGTCAAGATCCATTCCAAGGTGCATACCAAGATGATGAATATGGTGGACCCCCTTGTAGTTACTGATAAACCACTATTTTATGCTTTATCTTGTGTTTAATTGAGTGGTTTCATCAAGTTTTCACCCACTTATTCATATGATTTGCACGATTTTACAATTACTTCCTAAAGTTGTTCTATGGTTGAAAACTTGCTTCCTAGAGATCTTTAATTAGTATATTTTAATTCTCCTTTATACCATTCGATGCCGTGATCCGTGTGTTAAGCGTTTCAGGCTTCATAGGGCAGGAATGGCTTAGAAAATGGAGAGGAAGCTTGCATAAATGGAAGGAACACAAGAAACCAAGGAGATGACCAGTGAGCACCGACGCGCACGCATGGCTCATGCGAGCGCGCGGAATGGAGAAAATTACAGCGACGTGTGCGCATGCCTGACACGTACACATGGAATGGAGTTCTGCAAGATGACGCGCACGCATGGACGACGCGTACGCGTGACAAGGAAATTCGCCAAATGACGTGCACGCATGACTGACGCGTACGCGTGACCTGTGCGATCTGCAAAATTAACAGAAAATGTTGGGGGCGATTTCGGGCCACATTTTGACCCAGTTTTTGGCCTAAAAACACAGAATAAAGCCAGGAAATAAGCAGAGACTCGACACACAGAGACATACACATTCATACATTCTCATTAGGATAGTTTTTAGGTTTTAGATCTAAATCTAGAGAGAAATTACTCTTCCTCTAGGTTCCCTTTACATTCATAGTTTATTGCTTTTGCTTTTGGATTTTGAAGAGTCATCACCTCTGTTGAAGATACTATTCTAGTTTGTTTCCTTACTTGCTCTTTTATTATTCCATATTCTTAATTCTTGTTTAAAGTGGTAATTGGATTATTTTCATGGATTATTAATGCAAAGGATTACTTTTATTTTTAATTAATTTCCAATCCTATTTTATTTGATTCATTATGTCTTCCTCTTATATTTCCATGAGCGTTATATTCATGTCAATGGAGTAAATTCCCTACTTGACATAGGGGTTGATTAAAAGGAAACACTTGAGTTAGAAGGCTTAAGTGATGGTTAAATTGGAAGTTGTTGGCTAGTTCTGTATTTACTAACGCTAGACCTTCCCAAGGGAGAGGACTAGGATTTGCGAATAAAAATTAGCTCAATCACTTGACTTTCCTTTATTTAGTAAGGGTTAACTAAGTGAAAACAACAACCTTTTTGATACTACACTTAAGAGATCCCAACAAGGGTAGAACTTCTGATTAATCATTTCCCCAGTCAAGGATTTTTATTTTGAATAATATAAATTCCTTTTAATTTTCATTGAACTTAATTACAGTTGTTTATTTTCTGTTATTCAACTCTCAAAATTCTCGGAAACTCCTGATTAATAAATTAGCACCCTTTCTAGCAACTCGTTGGGAGACGACCTGGGACTCATACTCTTAGTATTTTTATTCTAAACTTTGTGACAACTTTTCTACATTGATGAGGCGGATTTTTGCTGGTTAAGAGCTATACTCGTAATGCTATTCTATTATATTATAATCTCTTAATTGGTCTAACTTCTGCCCCTCGTTAATTTTTGGCGCCGTTGCCGGAGAGTTGCAATTGTGTGCTGAATTATTAATTAGTGTACATATTTTTATTTTATTTGCATATTTTATTTTTATTTTATTACCATGAGCTATATGTTTCTTTCATTGAATGACACGTTCACTGCCTGATCCGAGCTTACCTGCATTCGATCCTGAAATTGAAAGAACTCTTTCACGTATTAGGCGAGCTCGACGCAGGTTAGCCTCTGAGAGTGGTGAAGTGATTGTTATCGATTCACCAGTCTCATCTGAGGGCAAATCTGAACTGTCATCTGAGGAAGAAGCAAGCTCCTTTACTACTGATTCAGTTAATTCACGTGTAGATAACATGGCAGCACCTAGGAGGATTACTCTCCAGGAAGCTAGAGCCCCAGATTTTACACTACAGCCGTATCAAGTGCATCATCCAACTCTAACTGCAGATTTTGAGTTGAAGACTGCACTAATCAACTTGATGCCCAAGTTTCATGGCTTACCTGCTCAGGAGCCTATCAAGCACCTGAGGGATTTTCAGACAGCATGTTCTACTGTTAGGAGTCATGGTGCAAATGAAACTTCTATTCTGTTAACCGCCTTCCCATTTTCTCTTAAGGGAAAGGCGAGGGAGTGGTACTACTCCCATCCTGAAGCAACTGTTACCAACTGGGATACGCTCAGGAGAGAATTTTTGGAAAAATAATTTCCAGCTGAAGTTACAGACAGACTGAGGAAAGAGATCTCCTGCATTGTTCAAGGTGAATCAGAAACTCTCTATGAGTACTGGGAGCACTTTAAAAACCTTCTAGACGCATGCCCCCATCACATGATTGACAGGCTAGTATTGATTAGCTATTTCACTCATGGCATGAAGCCTCGATATAAAACTACATTAGATGGTGCTAGTAATGGTTCTCTGAAGAAGTACATGACCGCAGATAAGGCATGGCAACTAATCAACGATTTAGCTGAGTCCACTAGGAATCACAGGCACAGAAGCAGCCACTCAAAAGCTATTGCATAAGTTTCCTCTAGCAGTGAGACTTCTGCTCTTACACAGAGTATATGTGAGATGACCAACCTACTGAAGCAGATGCAATTGAACCAACAACAACAAGCTCAGCCTTTCCCACCATAACAAAGCCAACAGTTAGTTCCCCAAAGAGTATGCGAAATATGTGTTGATTATAGTCATTATACTGATGAATGCCCACAGCTCCAACAAGAAGACAACACTGTGGAGCTACTCATAATTTCTATGACCGTCCGAATCAAGGATACAATCAACAAGGCAGCAACTACAACCAAGGTGGGAACTATAATCAAGGATGGCAGGACAACTCCAACCAAGGTTGGAGAGATAATTCCAACCATGGCTGGAGGGACAACTATAACAGAGGAGGCAGAGATAACAATGGGAATCAGAGGTGGAATAACAACAACAAACAGCAGAATCAGAACCAACCTTATAGAACTCCTCACCTAAGATAGTCACAAGGACCCCAGCATAACCAACAACAAGTCCCTCAGATCACTTATCCTACTTCCTCATTAAATGACAAGATGCTTCGTTCTCTTGCACAAGGACAATAAGACATGCAGACTACACTGAACTCTACTTTAAATGGTCTGAATGCCACTTTACAAGCTCTCGCCGCCCGGATAGATTCATTACCTACTTCCACTAACCAACCTTTAAGCTCTAGTGGAATTCCTTCTTAACCCTTACCTAACCCCAAGGGTGGCATCAATGCCATCACTTTGAGATCTAAAACCACACTGCCAGAGAGGAATCATGAGGAGCCAAGGCCACTAGAACATGCCCCAATTGAAGACTCAGTAGACGTGGAAGATGCTGAAATGGAAGATGTTGAAGAGGAAGTGAAGTACAAGACAAGGTTGAAGAAGAAGCAGCTCAACCAAGGAATGGAACACCAAAGGATGCAGAGGCTGCAAGTGGCACCATTCCTATCCCATTCCCACACCTTGTAAGGAAATCCAGAAAGCATATGGAACTTGATCCCAAAATGGTAGAAATTTTCAAAAAGGTTGAGGTAATTGTTCCCCTTTTTTATGTCATTCAGCAAGTACCTAAATATGCAAAGTTTCTAAAAGATTTATGCATACATAAAGATAAAATTAATGAATTAGAAACTATTCCTTTAGGTAGTTCTATATCTGCTTTAATGGGAGGTATACCTGAAAAATGTAGTGATCCAGGTCCATGTATGGTTAATTGTACCATTGGAGGTGTAATATTTTCTGATTGCATGTTTGACTTAGGAGCGTGTGTTAGTATAATGTCGTTGTCTATATATGATACTTTAAGGCTCCCTCCCTTAAAAAGGTCGGCAGCTCGTTTTGTGTTAGCAGATAAAAGCATTATTACAGTAGTTGAAATTGCTGAAGATGTATTAGTGAGCATTAAGGGGCTCACATTTTCTATTGACTTCTATATCCTGGAAATGCCCCCTAATGACTCAGGAAGACCATCATCAATCATGCTTGGAAGACCATTCTTGAAGACTTCAAAGTTCAAGCTAGATGAGAGAACTTACTACTTGGAGATAGATGGCAGAACAGTGAGTTTCAGTTTAAATGAAGCTATGAAGCACCCTCCGGAAGATCATTCTATCTTCCAGTGCGACATCATTGATGAGACTGTAGCCAAAGTTCACCAAGAAGAAGTAGAAGAGAAGCACATGGAGCAAGGTCCAAGTGTGGGGACACCATCTGAACATAATGAAGACAACTTACCATCACCACTAGCCCCAAATGATCCAGAGCCTAGCTATGAGCAGAAATTGGAATTGGAGCCCCTCCCTCCACACGTCAAGTACGCTTACCTTGAGGATAATCAGAAGTTCCCAGTTATCATTGCAAGGGAACTCACTTCACAACAGGAGGAGCAACTGCTTAGTGTGCTGAGAAAACACAAGAAAGCAATTGCGTGGAACTTGGCGGATATAGTAGGCATCAGCCCTCAAATTTATGAGCACAGAATATACCTAGAAGAGGAAGCCTGTCCGTCAACCCCAAAGAAGATTGAATCCCACCATTCTAGAAGTTGTTAAGAAAGAAGTGACCAGGCTACTTGAAGCAGATATCATTTATCCCATCTCAGACAGTGAATGGGTCAGTCCAGTACAAGTGGTGCCCAAGAAGTCTGGAGTCACAACAGTGAAGAATGAGCATGGAGAGCTCCTGACAACTAGAGTGCATAATTCATGGAGGGTTTGCATTGACTATAGGCGTCTCCACCAAGCTACTCGCAAGGATCATTATCCCTTGCCATTTATTGATCAGATGCTAGATCGCCTGTCAGGTAAATCCCATTACTGCTTTTTAGATGGTTATACAGGCTATTTCTAAATTCATATAGCTCCTGAAGATCAGGAGAAAACTACTTTTACATGTCCCTTTGGAATGTATGCATATAAAAGGATGCCTTTTGGCATATGTAATGCACCGGCTACTTTCCAAAGATGCATGATGAGTATCTTTTCAGATCTTATTGAGAGTTGCATGGAAGTATTCATGGATGATTTTAGCGTTTATGGTAATTCGTTTAACCTTTGCTTGGATAGTTTAGCTAGAGTATTAGACAGGTGTGTTAGTTCAAACCTTGTACTGAATTTTGAAAAATGTCACTTTATGGTAAAACAAGGGATTGTTCTAGGACATGTTGTGTCTAATACTGGTATTTCTGTAGATCCAGCAAAGGTAGACGTCATTTCTAGTTTACGTTACCCCTCCTCCGTGAGGGAAGTCCGTTCGTTCTTTGGCCATGCAGGTTTTTACAGGAGATTCATTAAGGACTTCAGTAAGGTAGCATTACCTTTATCCAAACTGCTACAGAAAGATATTGAGTTCAAGTTCAGTGAGAATTACATGCAAGCATTTGATAAGCTGAAGATTGCCCTGACTCAAGCCCCGATTGTGAGAGGACCAGATTGGAGCCAGCCATTTGAGATTATGTGTGATGCCTCCAACCATGCAGTGGGAGCAGTGCTGGCTCAGTGCGAAGGTAAGGATCCTTTCATAATTGCTTATGTGTCTAAGACCTTAGACGCTGCTCAGTCTAATTACACTACTACTGAAAAAGAGCTTCTAACTATTGTTTTTTCTCTGGATAAATTCTGAGCCTATTTAATTGGTACTAAGGTAGTAGTGTACTCGGACCATGCAGCTCTAAAATATTTATTAGCTAAAAAAGAGTCTAAACCAAGGTTGATACATTGGATACTGTTGCTGCAAGAATTTGATTTAGAAATTAAGGATAGGAGTGGTAACCAGAATTTAGTGGCAGACCACTTGAGTTGCCTTGAGCACATTAAAGATGACTCCACTCCTATAAATGATGCTTTTTCATTTGATAGCTTGCATGCAGTATCTGAAGTAGTTCATTGGTATGCACCTGTAGCTAATTATCTAGTTAGCCATACTTTCCCTCCCAATTTTACTAAGCATCATAGAGACAAGCTGAAAAGCGAATCAGAATATTATATATGGGATGACCCATATTTGTGGAGGTGTGGTGCTGACCAGGTAATCAGAAGGTGTGTGCCTCAATCAGAATTCCAGTCCATTTTAGAGGCCTGCCACTCTTCTGAGAGTTGAGGACATTTTGGCCCTCAAAGAACAGCTAGAAAAATCTTAGACTGTGGATTCTGGTGGCCTACTCTTTTTAAAGATGCTGCTGAATTTTGTAAATCTTGTTCCCCATGCCAAAGGTTTGGTAATATATCCAAGAGGGATAAGATGCCTCAACAGATTATGCTTTTCTGTGAAATTTTTTATGTTTGGGGAATTGACTTCATGGGTCCATTTCCAAACTCTAATGGTTACCGTTACATACTGTTAGCTGTAGATTATGTTTCTAAATGGGTAGAAGCAATTCCTACCCATACTGATGATGCTAACACTGTTGTTTTCTTTGTTAGAAACCATATTATCTGTCGCTTTGGATCACTACGAGCAATCGTGAGTGATCAAGGCACTCACTTTTGTAATAGGAGACTAACAGGATTACTAAAGAAGCATGGGATTGTTCACAAAGTAGCAACGGCTTATCATTCCCAAACCAATGGACAAGCAGAAGTGTCTAACAGGGAGATTAAACGCATTCTGGAGAAGATAGTAAAGCCTCATAGAAAAGACTGGAATGCCAGGCTACAAGATGCACTCTGGGCATATAGAACAACATACAAGACACCCATTGGGATGAGCCCCTTCCGTTTAGTGTACGAAAAGGCTTGCCACCTTCCAGTAGAGGTGGAACACAAGGCTTTCTGGGCTGTGAGGGAGTGCAACATGAATTTTGAAGAAGCTGGTGCTGAAAGGAAGCTGCAACTAGCAGAATTGGAGAATCTTCGCCTAGAAGCATATGACAACTCCAGGCGATACAAAGAGAAGATCAAGGATGTCCATGACAAGCACATAAAAAGGAGAAAATTCAGACCAGGGGAGTTAGTTCTTCTTTATAACTCCAGACTGAGACTCATGCCAAGTAAACTGAGATCAAGATGGGAAGGTCCCTACAGAGTAGAAAACGGAGAGCCATACAGAGTTTTTCACCTGCGTCATCCTTCTAGTTCAAAATTCATCAAGGTCAATGGACATCGCCTAAAGCTTTATCATGGAGAAAAGATGAAGGATCACAAAGAGCTAGAGGTCTTCCTCTTGAAAGACCCACCAACAGAAGCAGAATGAGCTTGAAGAACGTCCAACTTAAGGACGTAAAAGCAAAGTGCTAGGTGGAAGACAACCCACCATGATATGATCGTTCCATTTCAGTCCTAGTTTTATTTTGTTTTTGTTAATGACTCTTCTCATATTCTCTGCATATAGCCTACATTTGCATTTGCATTCTGCATATTAAAAAAAAAGCACGCGACGCACAAGCGTCGCTGACGCGTCCGCGTCATAGGTGCATTCGAAACAAGGAAGAAAAGAAGCAGAGAGTCACGCGGGAGCATGGCTGGAGGTGTGCCTTAGGCACAAGCATGCCCACGCGAACGCGTGCCCTATGCGTCCGCGTCATTTGAAAAATCAGCCTCTCATGCGTGCGCGTCACCCACGCGCACGCGTGACCTTGCGAAATCGACGTAAAGAGGTGTATGGCAGAGAGTTATGATGGAGTGGGGCTAGAATGATGCTAGAAGTACAAGCCCTATCATGCGAACGCGTGCCTCACACGTCCGCATCATTTTTCAAAAAGAGGCCATTCACGCGTGCGCGTCACCCACGCGCATGCATCACCCTGAATTTTGGCAATGAGCGTATGAAACAAAGAGTTGCGCGTGCGCGAGGCTGCACTCGTGCCAATAGCACAAATCAGGTCACGCGTCCGCGTCCCTGACGTGTCCGCGTCATCTGAAAATAAGGCAAACCACGCGAACGCGTGCACCATGCGTCCGCGTCGCATCTGCCGCACAGCTTATCCAGATCAGCGCCAGATATCTTATATTTTCTTCTCCCTTCTTATTTCTTTCTTCTTCCTTTATCCTTCTTTAATTTTTCTCACTTTTTACTTTCTCCCTTCTTCCTTTATCATCATCATCAAGTTTTTTTCCTTTCCTTCTTCCCTTTTTACTTTTCTATTATTATTTTTATTTATTTCTTTTTCTTTTTCTTTTTACTTTCATTATCTATGTTTTCCTTTTCTTTCTTTTTTTTTTACATTCTTTTAATTGGTGTTAGAAATTTAACTGGGTGATTATTTTCTTCTATAATTGCTTGTGGATTATTTAGAATTGTTTGACAATTAATATTACTTCTTAAGGGTTTCTTGCATGTTCAATTTAATACTTTCAACAACATATTTACCATGCACGCTAAGTGTTTGTGAAAAAGCACGTATGGCATTATGCATTTTTAAATTATTCTATTCTTCTACTCTAACGCCTGCTTTTCACAAAACCCCTTTTTATATATAATTCATTAAATATAATTGTCAATACAAACAGGTTGTTAGTTTGAAAGAGTTGGTAATCAAATTGGGCATTTAATGCTTGATCTATGCTACTCATGCCTTTGTCGGCATGCCAATAAACATCTTGCATCTACTTGCTATAACTTGCACTTGCTATATTTCCAGTGATGAACTTTTCACATGTAGTCATGACCATGTGTTAACAACATCCTTTTTTACTATGCATTGATTATCACTTGTACCATCCTCTTCCTTACTCGAACCCTTAGCTTTACATGTACTTACCTTTTCCCTCTTCAGGATGACCACCAAGAAGGGTAAAGAGAAAGCTACTCCCAAACAACCGGCAAGGAAAGGAACAAAAAGAACACTAGTGGCAGAACCATCTTCAACAGCAGTAAAGCCTTCAACAAAGCGAATCAAGAGGAGCATTAAGGTCGATGAAAAAGAGAAAGCCTTTCCAGCAAAGGACACTGCGCGGTTCACTAACCACTACTGTGAGAATATGTTTCCTATCCTGGCGGAGAGGAACTATAATAATGAGTACCTTCTCATCCTCCCGACCAACATTGTTGAATTTGTTGAGCCCCGAATTGAACGAAGACAATGGGGATTCCTACGGAGACAGCTACAGCAGGTTAACCTTTCATGGGTAGTTGAATTCTACTCCAATTTTCACATGCCAACCATGCAGTCTGTCTATGTCCATCAGAAGCAAGTTCCCATAACTGAAGAGGCCATTCAGAAAGCTTTAGATCTTCCCCCTGCTCTAGAAGGATTGGACGCATTCCAAGAAGCCTCATTCAAACGCCAGACATACCAATTTGACTGGGACGCCGTTCTCAGAGTTATAGCACAACCTGGCAGCAGATGGATCTATGGATACCATCGATCTTGACCTAAGAGCATATTGGCTTCAGCACTCACCTTGGAGGCTCGAGTATGAGCACAGATTATGTTCCATTACATCTTTCCGAGCACTCACAAGTCCTCCTTCACTGCAGACATGGCTGTTCTACTCTGGTGTATCCTTACAGACCAGCACCTCAATCTACCAAGATACATTCGGCATGCTAGGGACACGTACAGATTACGGGCAACCTACCTTTTCCCGCCTTGGTTTTAGATCTAGTCTCAGCAGCCGGAGTCTCCTACAGAGCTGGGTACACTAAGGCCATGATTCCACGAGATGATCAGTACGTCCCTAACGGGAAGTATATCAGACCTTCAGCAGCCATTATCAACCAGAGCACAGAACCAACCAAAGATATTCCTTCACCATCCACATCACAAGCACCTTCAACAAATCAACTGCTCCATCAGATACTTGAGAAGTTAGACCGGCTTGACTGGAAAGGAAAGCAAAGAGAGCGCCGTAACAAGCGCCGATTTACATACCTCAAGGAGCTGCTTGTTGGTAACCACCTACCTGAAGAAAACCCAGACACCCCGGATTCCACTTCATTTACCAGCACAGGGAGCCATGATGGTCCCAATTGTGGAGATGCTGCTACCAGCCCCCCTTTGTTCCTGACTGATGGCACCAAGGACGGTGCCAAGCTTTAAGTGTGGGGAGGTCGATCAGTACCTGACTTCCAGAGGTAACTTCTTTTTCTTAACACCAATACAATAGAATAGAATAAATTAGTTATTTTTCTTTTGTTTAGGATAGTATAGATTGCATAGTAATAGGTATTTGCATGCATGTTCTAATTGGTTGAAAAATAATATGTTTCTTCTCAAGACTTTATTTTGAAAAATTTCACTAATTTAAATCAAAATATTTTTGTGTTAAATTTGTTTGAAGACTGTAAATTGGAACATAACTGATAGCTAAGAACACATAACCTGTGAGATTTGAGCTTAATTACATGGTTACATTATTTAACTATAATATTTTATTCTTGTGTGTTTGCTTCTCTATGATTGTAATCTATATTTTGTTCCATCCTATATGTCCAATATTTAATGTGTTATATGCATGCATATGATTAAGGCCATTAATTGATTATTAACTCACTTATCCCAAATAGCCTACCCTTCCATTTACCTTTGTTAGCCACTTTGAGCCTTTTAATCCCATTTGTTCTATATTTTACAACATCACTAGCCTTAAGCGGAAAAACAAGTAATAACCCAAATTGAATCTTTGGTTAGCTTAAGATAGAAATTGTGTGTCAATAAATTGTGTTCTATATTTTCGAACATATTTTTTAGAAAATTAAAAAGATTCAATTGACACCAAACTTAAAACTTGACTCTAGACTCAAACAAGAAACACAAAAAAATATTTTTGGTTTTATGATTTTTTTTAAAATTTTTTTGTATTTTTCGAAAATTAATTGGGAAAAACGAAAAAAGAAAAATTTTTGAATTTTTTGAAAAGTTTTCGAAAATAAAAAGAATAAAAACAAAGACTTAAAATTAAAATAAAATTACCTAATCTGAGCAACAAGATGAACCGTCAGTTGTCCAAACTCGAACAATCCCCAGCAACGGCGCCAAAAACTTGGTGCGCAGAAATCGTGACGGTTCCATTCCTTGGTAACGGCGCTGAAAACTTTATACGCATGTTTATAATCTTAATTCTTTGTCACAACTTTGCACAACTGACCAGCAAGTGCACTGGGTCGTCCAAGTAATAAACCTTACGTGAGTAAGGGTCGATCCCACGGAGATTGTCGGCTTGAAGCAAGCTATGGTCACCTTGTAAATCCCTGTCAGGCGGATTCAAATGTATTAAGAGATTATAGTATACTAAAAGATAATTAAAATAGGATAGAGATACTTATGTAATTCATTGGTGAGAGTTTTAGATAAGCGTGCAGAGATGCTTTCGTTCCTCTGAACCTCTGTTTTCCTGCTGTCTTCATCCAACCATTCCTACTCCTTTCCATGGAAAGCTTTATGTAGGGCATCACCGTTGTCAATGGCTACATCCCATCCTTTCTGTGAAAATGGTCCAATGCGCTATCACTGCATGGCTAATCATCTGTCGGTTCTCGATCATACTGGAATAGGATTTACTATCCTTTTGCGTCTGTCACTACGCCCAACACTCGCGAGTTTGAAGCTCGTCAGAGCCATCCCTTCCCAGATCCTACTCGGAATACCACAGACAAGGTTTAGACTTTCTGGATCTCAAGAATGGCCATCCATGGGTTCTAACTTATACCACGAAGATTCTAATATCTCGGACTCGGTCCTCTGTATTAGATATCCAAGAGATATTCAGTCTAGCTTGTTTGCATGTAGAACGGAAGTGTTTGTCAGGCACGCGTTCATAAGTGAGAATGATGATGAGCGTCACATAATCATCACATTCATCATGTTCTTGGGTGCGAATGGATATCTTATAATAGGAATAATCTTGAATTGAATAGAAAAATAGTAGTACTTTGTATTAATTCATGAGGAACAGCAGAGCTCCACACCTTAATCTATGGTGTGTAGAAACTCTACCGTTGAAAATACATAAGTGATGAAGGTCCAGACATGGCCGAGAGGCCAGCCCCCAAACGTGATCTAAAGATGAAACTAAAGATGTTCCAAAGATGTAAATACAATAGTAAAAAGTCATATTTATACTAAACTAGTTACTAGGGTTTACAGAGATGAGTAAATGATGCAGAAATCCACTTCCGGGGCCCACTTGGTGTGTGCTTGGACTGAGGATTGAGATTTACACGTGTAGAGGTCTTTCTTGGAGTTGAACGCCAGTTTGTAACCTATTTTTGGCGTTTAACTCCACTTTGCAACTTGTTTCTGGCATTTAACTCCAGAATGCAGCATGAAAACGCCAGTTTCCGTCTTCTATCCTTAATCAAAGTATGGACTATTATATTGTTCTGGAAAGCCCTGGATATCTACTTTCGAACGCAACTAAGAGAGTGCCATTTGGAGTTCTGTAGCTCCAGAAAATCCACTTTGAGTGCAGGGAGGTCAGAATCCAACAGCATCTGCAGTCCTTCTTCAACCTCTGAATCTGATTTTTGGTCAAGTCCCTCAATTTTAGCCAGAAAATACTTGAAATCACAGAAAAAACCACAAACTCATAGTAAAGTCCAGAAATGTGATTTTTAATTAAAAACTAACAAAAATATACTAAAAACTAACTAAATCATACTAAAAACTATGTAAAAACAATGCCAAAAAGCATATAAATTATCCGCTCATCACAACACCAAACTTAAATTGTTGCTTGTCCCCAAGCAAATGAAAATCAAATAGGATAAAAAGAAGAGAATATACTATAAATTCCAAAAGCCATTTTTTTTTCTACAAGCTTGTGTATTCACTGCTTTTTCTTGCTTCAAGAATCATTTTTATGATATTTCAGATTATCAAATAACATTTCTCCTTTTCATCATTCTTTCAAGAGCCAACATATTTAACATTCATAAACAACAACTTCAAAAGACATATGCACTGTTCAAGCATACATTCAGAAAACAAAAAGTATTGCCACCACATCAAAAAAATTAAACTAGTTTCAAGGATGAATTCGAAACCATGTACTTCTTGTTCTTTTGTAATTAAAACATTTTTCATTTAAGAGAGGTGATGGATTCATATTCATAACTTTAAGGCATAGACACTTAGACACTAATGATCATGTAATAAGACACAAATATAAATAAACATACAGCTTAAAAATTGAAAAACAGGGAGATAAATAAACAAGGAGATTAAGGAATGAGTCCACCTTAGTGAGGGTGACGTCTTCCTCTTCTTGAAGAACCAATGGTGCTTTTGAGCTCCTCTATGTCTCTTCCTTGCCTTTGTTGCTCCTCCCTCATAGCTCTTTGATCTTCTCTAATTTCATGGAGGATGATGGAATGCTCTTGGTGCTCCACCCTTAGTTGTCCCATGTTGGAACTTAATTCTCCTAGGGAAGTATTGATTTGTTCCCAATAATTCTGTGGAGGAAAGTGCATCCCATGAGGCATCTCAGGGATTTCATGGTGAGGAATTTCCTCATGCTCATGTTGAGGTCCATGATCTCTTATTTGCTCCATCCTTTTCTTAGTGATGGGCTTGTCCTCTTCAATGAGGATGTCTCCTTCTATGTCAATTCCAACCGAATTACAGAGGTGGCAAATGAGGTGAGGAAAGGCTAACATTGCCCAAGTGGAGGACTTGTCAGCCACCTTGTAAAGTTCTTGAGGTATAATCTCATGAACTTCCACCTCCTCTCCAATCATGATACTATGGATCATGATGGCCCGGTCTACGGTAACTTCAGACCGGTTACTAGTAGGAATGATTGACCGTTGAATGAACTCTAGCCATCCCCTAGCCACTGGTTTGAGGTCATGCCTTCTTAATTGAACCGACTTGCCTCTTGAGTCAATTTTCTATTGAGCTCCTTCCTCACATATGTATATGAGGACTTGGTCCAACCTTTTATCAAAGTTGACCCTTCTTGTGTAGGGGCGTGCGTTCTCTTCCATCATTGGCAAGTTGAACGCCAGCCTTACATTTTTCGGACTGAAA
This sequence comes from Arachis ipaensis, assembly GCF_000816755.2. Classification (NCBI taxonomy): domain Eukaryota; kingdom Viridiplantae; phylum Streptophyta; class Magnoliopsida; order Fabales; family Fabaceae; genus Arachis; species Arachis ipaensis. Next base: position 112,368,859 of record NC_029785.2, on the reverse strand, counting down.
TCTAAGTATTTCCCCCGAACCATAGTAAGCCAATGCTTTGGATTTGGGTTCACACTTTGATCATGGTTCCTTGTGATCCATGCGTTTGCATAGAACTCTTGAACCATTAGGATCCCGACTTGTTGAATGGGGTTGGTGAGAACTTCCCAACCTCTTCTTTGGATTTCAAATCGGATCTCCGGATACTCATTCTTCTTGAGCTTGAAAGGAACCTCAGGGATCACTTTCTTCTTGGCCACACCTTCATAGAAGTGGTCTTGATGGACCTTTGAGATGAATCTCTCCATCTTCCATGACTCAGAGGTGGAAGCAATTGCCTTTCCTTTCCTCTTTCTAGAGGTTTCTCTGGCCTTAGGTGCCATAAATGGTTATGAAAAAATAAAAAGCAATGCTTTTACCACACCAAACTTAAAATGTTTGCTCGTCCCCGAGCAAAAGAAGAAAGAAATAAGTAGAAGAAGAAGAGAAATGGAGGAGAGGGAGAGAGAGTAGGTTTCGGCCAAGTGGAAGAAGAGAGGGTTGTATTGTGTGAAATAGAAGAAGGAATGAGGGGTTTATATAGAAGTGGGGAGGGGTTTAGGGTTCGGCCATTTAGGGTTGGGTTTGGGAGGAAAAATATTTTGAATTTGAAGGTAGGTGGGGTTTATGGGGAAGAGAAGATGGATGTGAGTGGTGAGGGGTGATGGAAAAGAGTGATTGAGTTGATTGGTGAGGGGTATTTGGGGAAGAGAGTTCAGTGTCTAGGATTATGAAATCAGCAGGTATGTAAAGGCCTTTAACCTTTACTAGCGCGTCCTCTACTTGTCCATAAGCCTATTTTATGGATTTGTCTGCCATCTCTAATGAGAATTTGGCAGCCTGTACCTTAAAGATTCCCAGTTTCTCCATTACAGAGAGTGGCATGAGGTTTATCCCTGACCCAAGGTCACATAGAGCCTTGTCAAAGGTCATGGTGCCTATGGTACAAGGTATTAAGAACTTTCCAGGATCCTGTTTCTTCTGAGGCAATGTCAGTTGATCCAGATCACTCAGTTCATTGATGAGCAAGGGAGGTTCATCTTCCCAAGTCTCATTACCAAATAGTTTGGCATTCAGCTTCATGATTGTACCAAAGTACTTGGCAACTTGCTCTTCAGTGACATCTTCATTCTCTTCAGAAGAAGAATACTCATCAGAGCTCATGAATGGCATAAGGAGGTTCAATGGAATCTCTATGGTCTCTAGATGAGCCTCAGATTCCTTTGGTTCCTCAGAGAAAAACTCCTTATTGATCACTGGACGTCCCAGGAGGTCTTCCTTACTGGGATTCACGTCCTCTCCCTCCCTTGTAGGTTCAGCTATGATGGTTAATTCAATGACCTTGCACTCTCTTTTTGGATTCTCTTCTGTATTGCTTGGGAGAGTACTAGGAGGGGTTTCAGTGACCCTTTTACTCAGCTGGCCCACTTGTGCCTCCATATTTCTAATGGAGGACCTTGTTTCATTCATGAAACTTAAAGTGGCCTTAGATATATCAGAGACTATATTTGCTAAGCTAGATGGATCCTGCTCAGGGCTCTCTGTCTTTTGCTGAGTGGATGATGGAAAAGGCTTGCTATTGCTAAACCTGTTTCTTCCACCATTGTTAAAGCCTTGTTGAGGCTTTTGTTGATCCTTCCATGAGAAATTTGGATGATTTCTCCATGAGGGATTATAGGTGTTTCCATAGGGTTCACCCATGTAATTCACCTCTGCTATTGTAGGGTTCTCAGGATTATAAGCTTCTTCTTCAGAAGATGCCTCTTTAGTACTGTTGGATGATTCCTTCAATCCATTCAGACTCTTAGAAATCATATTGACTTGCTGAGTCAATATTTTATTCTGAGCCAATATGGCATTCAGAGTATCAATTTCAAGAACTCCCTTCCTCATAGGCGTCCCATTATTCACAAGATTCCTTTCAGAAGTGTACATGAACTGGTTATTTGCAACCACGTCAATGAGTTCTTGAGCTTCTGCAGGCGTTTTCTTTAGGTGAATGGATCCACCTGCAGAATGGTCCAATGACATCTTTGATAGCTCAGATAGACCATCATAAAATATATCCAGGATGGTCCATTCTGAAAGCATGTCAGAAGGACACTTTTTGGTTAGTTCCTTGTATCTCTCCCAAGCTTCATAGAGGGATTCTCCTTCTTTTTGTCTGAATATTTGAACATCCACTCTAAGCTTGCTAAGCTTTTGAGGAGGAAAGAACTTGGCTAAGAAAGTCGTGACCAGCTTATCCCAAGAGTTCAGGCTGTCTTTAGGTTGAGAGTCCAACCATACTCTAGCTCTGTCTCTTACAGCAAACGGGAAAAGCATAAGCCTGTAGACCTCGGGATCAACACCATTGGTCTTAATAGTATCACAGATCTGCAAGAATTCAGTTAAGAACTGAAAAGGATCTTCAGATGGAAGTCCATGAAACTTGCAGTTCTGTTGCATCAGAGAAACTAATTGAGGTTTAAGCTCAAAGTTGTTTGCTCCAATGGCAGGAATTGAGATGCTTCTTCCATGTAAATTGGAATTTGGTGCAGTAAAGTCACCAAGCATCTTCCTTGCATTGTTATTATTTTCGGCTATGTCTCCTTCTTTTTCGAAAATTTCTGTCGGATTTTCTCCAGAGAGTTGTGCTTTAGCTTCCCTTAGCTTCCTCTTCAAAGTCCTTTCAGGTTCAGGATCAGCTTCAACAAGAATGTTCTTATCCTTGTTCCTGCTCATATGAAAAAGAAGAGAACACAAAAGAAAATATGGAATCCTCTATGTCACAGTATAGGGATTCCTTATGCAAGTATAAGAAGAGAGGAATATAAGAAGGAGAAGAGGAAAAATTCGAACACAGAGAGGAAGAGAGGGTTCGAATTTTGAGATGAAGAGAAGTGTTAGTAAATAAATAAATAATTAGAAGGAGATGAGAAAGAGGGAATTTCGAAAATAAAAAAATTAAAATTAAAATTTAAAGTTAAATTTTGAAAATTAAAAATGAAATCAAATTAAATTAAAAATTAAAACAAGTAGTTAATAAAAAGAAATTTGAAAAAAAAAAGGGGAAGGGATTTTCGAAAATTGGAGAGAGATAATTAGTTAGGTAGTTTTGAAAAAGATATGATTGAAACAAAAAGATAAGATTGATTGAAAAAGATTTGAAAATTGTTTTTGAAAAAGATAAGAAGTTAGAAGAGATTTTGAAATTGATTTTGAAAAAGATATGATTGAAAGATATGATTGAAAATCATTATGAAAAGGATTTGAAAACGAAATTAAAAAGATTTGATTTTGAAAATTAAAGTTGATTACTTGACTAACAAGAAACTAAAAGATATGATTTTAAAATTTAAAGAATGAACCTTTCTTAATAGGCAAGTAACAACTTAATATTTTTGAATCAATCACATTAATTGTTAGCATTGAATTCAAAAATATGGACTAAAAATAAGAAAAAAAATTTGAAAATTAATTTGAAATTTTCAAAAATATGAAAGAAAAATTGAAAAAGATTTGATTTTTGAAAAAGATTTGAAAAAGATAGAATTTTTAAATTGAAAATTTGATTTGACTCATAAGAAACAACTAAATTTTAAAAAGTTTTGAAAAAGTCAACTCAAATTTTCGAGAATTTATGAGTGAAAAAGGGAAAGATATTTTTTTTTTTTTGAATTTTTATAAAGAAGAGGAAAACATAAAAAAGACTCAATGCATGAAAATTTTGGATCAAAACATGTGATGCATGCAAGAACACTTTGAATGCAAAGATGAACACCAAGAACACTTTGAATGTCAAGATGAACACCAAACTTAAAAAATTATCAAACTTTAGACAATAACAAATATGAAAAACTCAATGCATGTGAAAAACAAGAAAAGACACAAAACAAGAAAATATGAAGATCAAACAAGAAGACTGGCCAAGAACAACTTGAAGATCATGAAGAATGCAATGCATGAAATTTTCGAACATATTTTTTAGAAAATTAAAAAGATGCAATTGACACCAAACTTAAAACTTGACTCTAGACTCAAACAAGAAACACAAAAAAATATTTTTGGTTTTATGATTTTTTTTTAAAAATTTTTTTGTATTTTTCGAAAATTAATTGGGAAAAACGATAAGAGAAAAATTTTTGAATTTTTTGAAAAGTTTTCGAAAATAAAAAGAATAAAAACAAAGACTTAAAATTAAAATAAAATTACCTAATCTGAGCAATAAGATGAACCGTCAGTTGTCCAAACTCGAACAATCCCCGGCAACGGCGCCAAAAACTTGGTGCACAGAAATCGTGACGGTTCCATTCCTTGGTAACGGCGCTGAAAACTTTATACGCACGTTTATAATCTTAATTTTTTGTCACAACTTCGCACAACTGACCAGCAAGTGCACTGGGTCGTCCAAGTAATAAACCTTACGTGAGTAAGGGTCGATCCCACGGAGATTGTCGGCTTGAAGCAAGCTATGGTCACCTTGTAAATCCCAGTCAGGAAGATTCAAATGTATTAAGAGATTATAGTATACTAAAAGATAATTAAAATAGGATCGAGATACTTATGTAATTCATTGGTGAGAGTTTCAGATAAGCGTGCACAGATGCTTTCGTTCCTCTAAACCTCTGCTTTCCTGCTGTCTTCATCCAACCATTCCTACTCCTTTCCATGGCAAGCTTTATGTAGGGCATCACCGTTGTCAATGGCTACATCCCATCCTTTCTGTGAAAATGGTCCAATGCGCTGTCACTGCATGGCTAATCATCTGTCGGTTCTCGATCATACTGGAATAGGATTTACTATCCTTTTGTGTCTGTCACTTCACCCAGCACTCGCGAGTTTGAAGCTCGTCACAACCATCCCTTCCCAAATCCTACTCGGAATACCACAGACAAGGTTTAGACTTTCTGGATCTCAAGAATGGCCATCCATGGGTTCTAACTTATACCACGAAGATTCTAATATCTCGGACTCGGTCCTCTGTATTAGATATCCAAGAGATATTCAGTCTAGCTTGTTTGCATGTAGAACGGAAGTGTTTGTCAGGCACGCGTTCATAAATGAGAATGATGATGAGCGTCACATAATCATCATATTCATCATGTTCTTGGGTGCGAATGGATATCTTAGAATAGGAATAAGCTTGAATTGAATAGAAAAACAGTAGTACTTTGTATTAATTCATGAGGAACAGCAGAGCTCCACACCTTAATCTATGCTGTGTAGAAACTCTACCGTTGAAAATACATAAGTGATGAAGGTCCAGGCATGGCCGAGAGGTCAGCCCCCAAACGTGATCTAAAGATGAAACTAAAGATGTTCCAAAGATGTAAATACAATAGTAAAAAGTCCTATTTATCCTAAACTAGTTACTAGGGTTTACAGAGATGAGTAAATGATGCAGAAATCTACTTCCGGGGCCCACTTGGTGTGTGCTTAGGCTGAGCATTGAGCTTTACACATGTAGAGGTCTTTCTTGGAGTTGAACGCCAGTTTGTAACTTATTTCTGGCGTTTAATTCCACTTTGCAACCTGTTTCTGGCGTTTGACTCCAGAATGCAGCATAGAACTGGCGTTCAATGCCAGTTTACGTCGTCTATCCTTAATCAAAGTATAAACTATTATATATTTCTGGAAAGCCCTGGATGTCTACTTTCCAACGCAATTGAGAGCACGCCATTTGGAGTTCTGTAGCTCCAAAAAATTCACTTTGAGTGCAGAGAGGTCAGAATCCAACAGCATCTGCAGTCCTTCTTCAACCTCTGAATCTGATTTTTGCTGAAGTCCCTCAATTTCAGCCAGAAAATACCTGAAATCACAGAAAAACACACAAACTCATAGTAAAGTCCAGAAATGTGATTTTTAATTAAAAACTAATAAAAATATACTAAAAACTAACTAAATCATACTAAAAACTATGTAAAAACAATGCCAAAAAGCGTATAAATTATCCGCTCATCAGTAGCTAGGCATAATTCTAAAAATATAAGGAGAGTATGTATAGGTAAGAGCTTAGGTTAATCAAGGATTCAATTTATAGCTCACTTAGCCATATATATACCCTCACCCTTACCTTGGCCCCATTACAACCTTGAAAAGACCTCATGATATTTGTATTGGTACATTAAATGCTTGTTAATTGGTTAGGTGAAGAACAAAGTTTAGAAAGCATGATTAGAGAAGAATAGAGTGATTACCCTATACCCTAGAGTGACTAGAGTGCATATACACCATGAGTGAGGGTTCAATGCTTAATTCTATGTTCCCTGCTTTCATGAGCTGTCTTCCTACAAGCTTAATTGTTTTTACTATATAAATTTTAATTAGTGATATTTGATTTATATTTGTCTTGAATAACTTATTTACCTTTAACCAAGTAGACAAAATCATTTTAGCATATAGTTGCATTCATATACATAGGTTGCATTGCATTGCATGAGTCTTACTTTTCCCTACTCATTTATTTTTATCTCCTTAAACTAAGCATGAGAACATGCTAATGTTTAAGTGTGGGGAGATTGATAAACTACTATTTTATGGTTTATCTTGTGTTTAATTGAGTGGTTTCATCAAGTCTTCACCCACTTATTCATATGATTTGCACGATTTTACAATTCCTTCCTAAAGTTGTTCTATGGTTGAAAACTTGCTTCCTAGGAATCTTTAATTAGTATATTTTAATTCTCCTTTATACCATTCGATGCCGTGATCCGTGTGTTAAGCGTTTCAGGCTTCATAGGGCAGGAATGGCTTAGAAAATAGAGAGAAAGCTTGCAAAAATGGAAGGAACACAAGAAACCAAGAAGATGACCAGCGAGCACCGACACGCACGCATGGCTCACGCGAGCGCGCGGAATGGAGAAAATTGCAGCGACGCATGCGCGTGGCTGACGCGTACACGTGGAATGGAGTTCTGCAAGATGACGCGCACGCATGGACGACGCGTACGTGTGACAAGGAAATTCTCCAAATGACGCACACGCGTGACTGACGCATACGCGTGACCTGCGCGATCTGCAAAATTAATAAAAAATGCTGGGGGCGATTTCGGGCCACGTTTTGACCCAGTTTTCGGCCCAAAAATACAGAATAAAGCCAGGAAATAAACAGAGACTCCACACACAGAGGCATACACATTCATACATTCTCATTAGGATAGTTTTTAGGTTTTAGATCTGAATCTAGAGAGAAATTACTCTTCCTCTAGGTTCCCTTTACATTCATAGTTTATTGCTTTTGCTTTTGGATTTTGAAGAGTCATCACCTCCGTTGAAGATACTATTCTAGTTTGTTTCCTTACTTGCTCTTTTATTTATTCCATATTCTTAATTCTTGTTTAAAGTGGTAATTGGATTATTTTCATGGATTATTAATGCAAAGGATTACTTTTATTTTTAATTAATTTCCAATCCCTATTTTATTTGATTCATTATGTCTTCCTCTTATATTTCTATGAGCGTTATATTCATGTCAATGGAGTAGATTCCCTACTTGACATGGGGGTTGATTAAAAGGAGACACTTGAGTTGGAAGGCTTAAGTGATGGTTAAATTAGAAGTTGTTGGCTAGTTCTGTATTTACTAACGCTAGACCTTCCCAAGGGAGAGGACTAGGATTTGTGAATAAGAATTAGCTCAATCACTTGACTTTCCTTTATTTAGTAAGGGTTAACTAAGTGAAAACAACAACCTTTTTGATACTACACTTAAGAGATCCCAACAAGGATAGAACTTCTGATTAATCATTCTCCCAGTCAAGGCTTTTATTTTGAATAATATAAATTCCTTTTATTTTCATTGCACTTAGTTACAATTGTTTATTTTCTATTATTCAACTCTCAAAATTCTCAGAAACTCTTGATTAATAAATTATCATCCTTTCTAGCAACTCGTTGGGAGACGACCTGGGACTCATACTCCCAGTATTTTTATTCTAAACCTTTGTTACAACTTTTCTAAATTGATGAGGCGGATTTTTGCTGGTTAAGAGCTATACTCGCAACGCTGTTCTATTATATTATAATCTTTTAATTGGTCTAACTTCCGGACCTCATCAGTTACCAACAAGCCCCACCATATGCTTATGAACCCCCTCCTCAACATAACTCTGAACCACCATACTCACAAGCCCCTTTCCACCATTCACCTCCATATGACCATAATCCTTATCCACCACACCAACCTCCATTGGATAGCAACACACTCATGTCTAACATCATTGGTCTCACCTCTACACTCCAAAATCTTATATCCCACATGAACCAACCCTCTACCTCCAATATTCAACCCTCAAGCTCTAGTGCACTTTTTTTTCAACCACATAATGATCTTTCCATCCCATCACCACCCTCCATGGAAAAGCATCCACATCCATCAATCCAAAAGCAAGATGATCCCAGTTATGCTATTGACATGGAACAAGAGAGTAGGGATCGTCTTCGCGAATTCATACTTCATCAGAAGCTAGAGGAGGCCCTAAAGGTGAAGGTAGTAGAGACCCTTGAAGTCGAAGGAGTGGTTGAAGAATTAGTGAAGGAAGACATCAAGAAGGAGTATGTTTGTCTTAGAGCAAGAGGAGGCACAAAATGTGGAGATAGGAGAGACCCTTGAAGATGAAGGAATAGTTGAAAGGAGTTGTCATAGAAAGGAAATCATCAAGGATGAGTACGATTTTATACTAAAACAACTGGACAAAGCAGTAATTATTGAAGAGGAAGAAGTGGTTGAAGACTTAGGAGATGCAGAACCTCCATGGGAAAGTCCAGCCATAGAGCCTCCCTCCAAAGTGTTTGATGTTGATGTTGAGGAGGGTGTACAACCTCCGAGGCATATCATGGTTGAAGACTTTGCAAAGGTTGATCAAGAGATAGAGATTAAAGAAGAAGAAGCATAACCTCCCATGCCCTTGTGAACAATGAAGAAGAGATCAAATTGGAAGAAAGCTACCAAGAAGAAGAGGTTGATATTGAAAAAACTTGCAAAGAGGTGGAAGTTGTCAAAGAAGAGCCCAAGGGAATGGAGCTTGAGATCACCTTGCCAAGATTGTTGGAGACCTCTCCCCCAAAGCCATCACCATTCATCCCTTCATTCAAGTGGGTAATTCTCTCATCTCTAAGCTTAATTAGCACACTTGAATATGCTTTGCTTGAGACAGATGGGCAACTTAGAGCTCTTTATGGCTATAAGAGTAAGAGGGAGATGGCTAGTGGTTGGCAACACAATCCTAGGTTCATTGTTGTAGGAAGCTCATGGCTGAATTATCATGGTTGGAAGAATACTAAATTGTATGGGTCTAGGAAGCTGTTTGGATGCCTCAGTGAGAATTCGGATTGCTTACCACCCGGTTGGAACAAAGATGGTCAACAAGAAGACAGGTGCAAAAGCAAGGTTTGGGACCCCGGAATTCAATCTAGCAATCAACACTATTGGGGCCTTGTCACTTGCTTTAACTTGCTTGAAGGCTTTATGCAACTAGTGTGGGATCCCGGAGGCTATTGGAATTACAAGCACTGGTGGGGATTCCTGGATCAGTTCAAGCACAAGCCACCATGACAAGGAGCTCACCAAATGTCCAACTTAAGGACTATAACTAAAAGTGCTAGGTGCGAGACAACCCACCATGGTATGATCGTTCCGTTTTAGTCTTTGTTTTGTTTTATTTTATTCTACTCATTTTTCTTAGTGACTCTTCTCATAATCTCTGCATATAGTCTGCATTTGCATTTGCATTCTGCATATAAAAAAAATTGCACACGACGCACAAGCGTCGCTGACGCGTACGCGTCATCTGTGCATTAGAAACAAAGAAGAAAAGAAGCAGAGAGTTACGCGGGAGCGTGGCTGGAGGCGTGCCTTAGGCATAAACACGCCCACGCGTACGCATCCCTGACGCGTCCGCGTCGATTGCAAAATCAGCCCTCCACGCATGCACGTCACCCACGCACACGCGTGACCCTGCAAAATCGACGTAAAGGGGTGTATGGCAGAGAGTTATGATGGAGTGGAGCTGGAATTGTGCTGGAAGCACAACCCCTATCACGTGTATGCGTCACCCACGCGTATGCATCATTTTTACAAAACAGGCCACTCACGCGTGCGCGTCCCTCACGCGCACGCGTCACCCTAAATTTTGGCAATGTGCATATGAAACAGAGAGTTGTGCGTACACGAGGCTGCTCTCGCGCCAATAGCACAATTAACATCACGCGTAAGCGTCACCCACGCGAATGCGTCACTTGAAAATATTGCGACCCACGCGTCCGCGTCACATGCGCCGCACAGTTTATCCAGATCAACGTCAGATTTCCTATCTTTTCCTCCCTAATCCTACTTCTTTCTTCTCCCTTCATATTTCTTTCTTCTTCCTTCTTTCTTCTTTATTCCTTCTTACTTTTTCATTTCTTTTCTCCCTCTTCACCCTCATCATCAAGGTTCTTTTCTTCTTCCCTCTTTACTTTTTCATTATTATTTTTCTTTTATTTATGTTTTCTTCTTCTTTTTCTTTTTACTTTCATTATCTATGTTTTATTTGTCTTTCTTTTTCCTTTTACATTATTTTAACTGGTGTTAGAAATTTATTTGGGTGATTGTTTTCTTCTATATTTTGCTTATGGATTATTAAGGAATTGTCTAATTAATATTACTTCTTAAGGGTTGCTTACATGTTCAAAATTAAAACTTTCAATAACATATTTACCATGCATGCTAAGTGTTTGTGAAAAAGCCCGTATGACATTGTGCATTTTTAAATTATTCTATTCTTTTACTCTAATGCCTGTTTTTCACAAAACTCCTTTTCATATATTATTCATTGAATATAATTGTCAATACAAACAGATTGTTTTTTTGAAACACTTGATAATCAAATTGGGCAATTAATACTTGATCTATGCTACTCATGCCTTTGCCAGCATGCCAATAAATATCTTGCATCTACTTGCCATTACATGCACTTGCTATATTTCCATTGATGAACTTCTCACATGTAGTCGCGGCCATGTGTTAACGACATCCTTCTTTACCGTGCATTGATTATCACTTGTACCATCCTCTTCCTTGCCCTAACCCTTAGCTTTAAATGTTACTTACTCCTTCCCTTTTCAAGATAGCCACCAAGAAGGGTAAAGAGAAAGCTACTCCCAAACTATCGGCAAGGAAAGGAACAAAAAGAGCACTAACTGCGGAACCATCTTCAACAGCAGTAAAGCCCTGAACAAAACGAATCAAGAGGATCATCAAGGTCGATGAAAAAGAGAAAGCCTTTCCAGCAAAGGACACTGCGCGGTTCACTAACCGCTACAGTGAGCAGGTGTTCCCCATCCTGGCTGAGCAGAACTATAACAACGAGTACCTACTCATCCTCCCGACCCACATTGTTGAATTTATTGAGCCCCGCATTGAGCGAAGATAATGGGGATTTCTACGGAGACAGCCACGGTAGGTTAACCTGTCATGGGTAGTTGAATTCTACTCCAATTTTCACATGCCAACCATGCAGTCTGTCTATGTCCGTCAGAAGCAAGTCCCCATAACCGAAGAGGCCATTCAGTGAGCTTTAGATCTTCCCCCTGCTCCAGAAGGATTGGACGCATTCCAAGAAGCCTCATTCAAGCGCCAGACATACCAATTTGACTGGGATGCAGTTCTCAGAGTTATAGCACAACCTGGCAGCAGATGGATCTATGGATACCATCGATCCTGACCTAAGGGCATATTGACTTCAGCACTCACCTTGGAGGCTCGAGTATGGGCACAGATTATGTCCCATTATATTTTTTCGAGCACTCACGAGTCCTCCTTCACTGCAAATATGGCTGTTCTACTCTGGTGTATCCTTATAGACCAGCCTCTCAACTTACCAAGACACATCCGAAATGCTATGGGACACGTACAGATTGCGGGCAACCTATGTAACAACCCTAATTTTCGAGTACGCGAGATCTTTTCTAAAGGCACAGATTTCTCTAAAAGATTAGTAGGGGAAGAACCTCTTCTATATCATCAAGCATTTCAATCCTCATTGTTATTATTTCATCTTTAAGGTAGAACCCTTTTTGAGGCAAGCTCAATAACACAGTCACGTAGAACCTAGTTTTTGAACCGTATCGGTTAGGAGTTTTAATTCGATTTTTTGTAAATAGTCTCTATTTGATGAACCAGACTCGATTCATGAGAGAAGAGAGATAATAGGATAATATTATCATTATATTAGTATTAGAAGCTTCTTGAATGATATTATAAGGTTACCTGATCTATTTTAGTTAAAAATAGAAAATCGGTTTAACCGAGTTCACAGTTTACTGGTGCAGCTTTGCACCAGCACTCTCTGATGACTTTAGCAATGCTAAGGTCTCATCATACATGTTCTATTCTCATAATAAATATGTTACAGTGTCATTTATGCTAGTAGCTCGGAAAATAATTTTTAGAGATGTTTTTACGAGTGTTCCGATACATTTAGTTTTAGTAGTTGTACACCAGAGATATTTTAATATTATTTTAATTCACCTCCAAACCAACCAATCAAAACTCACCTTACACCCCCAAGACACTCCAAGGCTGGTCATTTACTCCCTTTGGCCGAAATTGAAAGGAGAGAAAAAAGAGAAAACTTCATGAACACTTAATCTTCAAAACTTGATTTCTTCTGAACTAAAACTCAAATCAAAACTCCGATTTCACCAAAATGATCCTCTCTTCTTCCTCTACATAACCATGTAAAATATCAAGACTGGAAATAAGGTGAGATGGCTGTCTCCCTCCTTCTTCAATTCGGTTTTCAAGGAAACATGCTTAAATAAGTGTTTTCTTGATGTTCTTCCTTAGATCTCTTGCTTAGCTTGACTTGTGGGCCAAGGATCTTTGATTTCCTGTACATTTAAGGTGAGGATAACCTTCCTAAGATGCTGTTGAAGTTCGTTTAGTTGATGGTTTAGAGTTTTAAAGTTGTTCTTGATGTGTTTTAGGAGAAAAAAGTGCTTTAAGAACACTTCAAAGAGTAACCGGATTTGGAGCAGTAAATCAAGGTAGGGTTTGACGAATTTAGTCTTGATTGATTGTATTTGAGTTGTGTGATTATGATATAGTTTTGCTGTGCTTGAAATTGATGATTTATATGAGTGATTCTTGTTGAAATTTTGGTGAAAATTTGATGAAATTTGATGATATTCAAGCTATGAAATATGTTCTTGAGTGCAGCTGGAAAAATGAACCCTAATCCTTAAATTGAGGTTCAATTTGTGTTTAAAACATGTAGAAAAGATGGGGTTTTAGTGGCTGGGAATTTATTTTGAATTTTGATAAAAATCGATTGCTGAAAAGACTGAAAAACGGGTAAAAACAAAGAAAGAATTTGAAGAATATACGAAGAACATGAAGAACACTTTGAGTGTGGTGAAGAACATTGAAGAAAACCTTTTAGATCTTAGAAAGGGCAAGGAAGTAAATATTTTGGTGTTTGAGGGGTTATTTGGTAATTTCTGAAAGTTAAGGTGGTTAAAGTAGAAATATTAAAAGTTACGGGTGGTAAAAAGTAAATTTTAAAGGTTAAAGGTAAAGATAAGGTAATTTTCGAAAATTTAATGATAAAATAATAAATAATAATAAAATATTAAATAATAATATTTAATTAAAAATAATATTTTAATAAAAATAATAAAATAATGCAGAAAGGCAGTTTTTTGTAAAAGCTTTAGAAAGACAACTTTAAGTACAGAATCTCATAATTATCTTCATAAAATACTTAGGGAGTGGTAAGAACATATTAGTGAGGCAAAGATAAAAGAAAGATAAGAAGTTGAAGAAAAGATAAAAATCGAAGTAAAAGTCTGTAAAGTATTAATGACAGAAAAACAGACAGAGATTAGTGAACGAACTAGGGCAATATAGTTAGTCCTTGAGTTGCGACTAGGGTTAGGTATTATATGAAAAGTTAAACTGTTTCAGTATAGACTTAATGAACCTATACTTGGGATAGGCTAACTATTCATTCCGAAATTTACATAAGCCTTAAAAACAAACGTTAAACAAAGAAATCAGAGCAGAATAAAGTAACAGAGAGAACAGAGTAACCAGAGTAGAGTAAAGAGATAAAGAAAAAAAAAGAGTAATAGGGATATAGAGAAAAGAGTAATAAGAGCAGAGGAAACAGATACAGAGAAAAGAGTAATCAGAGCAGAGTAAACAGAGAAAGAGAAAAGAGTAGTAAAACCCACAAACGAATAATTGGTTAAATACGGGAAGTACCCACGAACTGAATGATTATTGATCTCGGGAAAACCTACGAACTGTTAACTATTTTATATGCGGGAAAAACCCACGAACTGATAATCATTGATTACGGGAATAACCCACGAACTGTTGTATGTTGATCTCGGGTATAACCCACGAACTGAAGATTACTGTATTGTTGAGTATTAATCTCGGGTATAGCCCACGAACTGAGGATCGTGTTTGTTGTTGTATGTTGATCTCGGGGAAACCCATTAACTGAGGATCATTGTTTTGTTTGTGAATTGATCTCGGGGACGCCCACGAATTGAGGATCACTGTTTCCCTTTGTGCGTATATTATAGGGTCGAGCTTTGTGCCGACTGCCGGTAGTCACGAAGGAGTGGTATTCTCACCACTGACACGTATGCACTAAGGACACAAAGGGAAACCATATCTAGGACTTGTTCCTAGGTAATGTCGGGCTGCAGGGTGTAAACCGACACGTGAGTTCATGGCCTGCATAGGACAGACATGCATCATACTTGGTTGTGCATTTCCTCTGTTATGATTGTTGAATGAATGTATGCTTTGTTTGTTTGTATACTTCGTTCATGTTTTGCTTTCTATTCTCTATTTTATCTATTTTTTCTATTTACTGCTTTTCTATATTTTGCTATTCATCTTCTAAACAACACAGAATTAATGAACTTAACTAATAATCCCGGCCCTACTAAGAACTCCCCAGTTCTTACCCCTTCTCTCTCCCTTCCCTCTTCTGATGGAAGTAAGAGTACCTTACCGTAGTTCATTGATAATGGTTCTGCAAAGAGGATTCTGCTCTAGATAGTCTTCTGAGTCTAGGGTGAATCTCGTTCTCTGTTTATATGTATATATTATGAGACCAGCCAATATCTACACCCCGTTTGTACGTGAACTTTAACCTAAATCCTGTGTACGAGACTCCTGTTGTGTGGCTACTTGATGAGGTACTAGAGAGACGTCTGATAAACCCATATTTCATTGAGTTCTTTTGTGCTTAATTTGAGTGATTTATACAATCCTTCACCTACTTATTCACATTAATTACATGGTTTTACTTTCCCTTCCTTATTATGTCATATTGTGAAAAACAGGTTTCCTAAGTTTTAAAAATTAGTTATTTTAATTACCTTTATTTCCATTCGATGCCGTGATTAGTCTGTTGAGTAGTTTCAGATTTTCTAAGGCAGAATGACTTAAAGGATGGAAAAAGAAACATACAAAATAGGAAGGAGAAGGCAAAACGGAGCTTTAAGGAAACTGGTATCCACGCGACCACATGGACGAAGCGATTGCGTGCCAGAAGCGAAGATGCAGCGACGCGGCCGCATGACTGACGCGACCGCGCCTTAAGCAGAACGCACATGACGCGGTCGCATGACTGACGCGATCGCGTGGCAAGAAAAAGCTCCAAATGACGCGACCGCGTGACCCACGCGGACGCGTGACAGAGGCCACGCACCAGAAATTGCAGAAAACGCTCATGGCGATTTCTGAAGGCGTTTTTGGCCCAGATCCAAGTACAGACAGTATAGACCAGAGGTTATAAAGTGCGGGAATGCATCCATTCAGGGAGAGCTCGCATATTTTATTTTTCAATGAATTAGGTTTAGTTGAGAGGGAGATCTTCTCTCTCTCTCTCTTAGGATTTAGAATTTCTTCTTGTTTTAAGAGTGACTCTCAATCCAGGTTTTATATTTCTTTGTTTTAAACTTCCCTTTCACTTTATTTATTTATTTCAGTATCTGAGTTGGCTGTTTACCTTTATAATTGGATTTATGAATTCTTCCATATTACAGACTGTTATTTGAATTAATGATATTTGAGGTATTTTCAGTTTATGATTGTTCTCTTGATTTAAGTTGCCATTGCTTCCCATCTAAGGACACTTTTATTATTTCAGCAATTTACTTTTTCCCCTTTTGGTTTTGGTTAAGAATTCAGTAACTCAACAGTTATTAAACTCAACATAACTGATAATCGTTATCTTGCTAATTGAGCTGAACTCAAGTAATCCCAACCTTTTCTTAGGAAATAAATAGGATTCAAAGGTCAATTTAATTAGTCCCCTGACTTTCCTTTGCCCTAGTAAAGGTTGACCAAGTGGAGTTTAGAGTCAACTTTCATTATAGTTGAGAGAGATAACTACGTTGGACCTCCAACTTCTCTTACCTTGCCAAAAGTCTGCTTTGCAGTATTTATTTATTTTAATTGCCATTTACTTTACTTGTCATTTAAATTACTTGCTTCTCATCTTCTAAACCCCGATTACAACCTTTATAGATAATAATAAGAACATACTTACTCGCAGTTCCTTGAGAAGACGAGCCGAGGTTTGAATACTCGGTTAAAAATTTCTAAAGGGGTTTGTTACTTGTGACACCCAAAACGTTTGTACGAAGGGATTTTTGTCGGTTTAAAGACTATATCTACAACGCAACTATTTCTATGAATCTCTTTACTGGTAAAAAAATCCTAACGTCAACGTCATATGGCAATGTCTGATCGTGCAGAGGAGTAACAGATGATGTTCTACCTTTCGATGACGTTCCACCTGACTTGAGTTTTGAAGACCTAGAACGTACTTTTCCTTGCTTTAGTAGTCTAGAGGGACTAGGTGAGTATAGAGTCTAGGCTAGCCTAGGTGCCAGCTTAGGAACCTCTTAAACAGGTCAGGATATGGGATGTTGTATGAATGTATATGTATATAGTTATTATCTAGCTATATCTAGGGGTGTTCTAACTAAAGGTCTATACTCTAATAAGGGCTAGATCACTGAATGTTGCTAGCTACTTGTGATGTATTTATGTGTGGTTGCTTATAACTGTTTTATCTGTTATCAGTTGTGAGTTGATTATGAATGATTCCGTCTATTAATCCAAACGTTTCAAAAAAAATACGTCGCAAATTAACTACATTTTTAACAACGAATCAGGCTCATATGATAAATAATAGATAATAATTAGGAAGACAAATTGGTAGCGCTCGGTTTTCGGTATGACCTAGACATATTGAAAATTGGGTCGTTACAACCTACCTTTTCCCGTCTTGATTTCAGATCTAGTCTCAGCAGCCAGAGTCACCTACAGAGCTGGGGACACCAAGACCATGATTCCACGGGATGATCAGATCGTCCCAAATGGGAAGTACATCAGACCTCGAGCAGCAACTATCAACCAAACTGCAGAACCGACCAGAGATATTCCTTCTCCTTCCACATCACAAGCACCTTCAGCAAATCAGCTACTCCTTCAGATACTTGAGAGGTTGGACCGGCTTGACCGGCAAGGAAAGCAAAGAGAGCGCCGTAACAAGCGCCGATTTACATACCTCAAGGAGCTGCTTGTTGGTAACCACCCACCTGAAGAAAACCCAGACACCCCAGACTCCACTTCATTTACCAGCACAGGGAGCCATGACGGTCCCGATTGTGGAGATGCTGCTACCAGCCCCCTTTGTTCCTGACTGATCGCACTGAAGAACTGAAGATTGATGGTTTAGAAGTTATAGTAAACTCTCGTTGCAAGTATAGTTACTAAACCAAGCAATCAACCTTTCTTACAAACGTTTTGGTTGTCACAAGTAACAAACCCCTTTAAAATTGATAATCGAAGTATTTAAACCTCGGGTCGCCTTCTCAAGGAACTGCAGGAAAGTATGTTCTTATTATTGGTTATGAAGATTGTAAATCGGGGTTTTGAAGATGAGGAACAAGTAATTTAAATTGTAATTAAAATAGGTAAAAGACTGTAAAGTAAATAAATAACTGTAAAATACACTTTTGGTAAGGTATGGGAAATTAGAAATCCTATCCTAGTTATCCTTATCAATGATGATGAAGATTGAGTCTTAATTCACTTAGTTAACCTTTACTAGAGCAAGGGAAGGTCAAGTGACTAATTAAGTTTGATCTTCAAATCCTAGTTAATCCCTAAGGAAAGATTGGGATTATTGAAGTTCAATTCAATTAGCAAAGATAACAATTGTCAATCATGTTGAGTTTGATAACTCCTGAGTTACTGATTTCTTAACCAAGACCAAAAGGAAAAAGTGAATCTACTGGAATAAAAATGTCTTCAGATTGGAAGCAACAGTAATATAAATAAAATAAAGCAATAATAAACTAAAATACCTCAAGTAACATTAATTCAAAGAATAATCTGTAACATAGAAGAATTCATAAACTAAATTGAGAAGATAAATAAAAAAGAATATTGAACCTGATAAAAAGATAATCCTGAAAGCAAAAGAAATCCTAATTCTAAATCCTAAAAGAGAGAGGAGAGAACCTCTCTCTCTAAAAACTACATCTACTCCTAAAATTGTGAATATGAAAAGCATGATTATGAATGGATGCATTCCCCCACTTTATAGCCTCTAATCTGTGTGTTCTGGGCTGAAAACTGGGTCAAAAACAGCCCAGAAATCGCCCCCAGCGATTTCTGTTACGTTCAGGTCGCGGGAAGGTGACGCGGAGGCGTCGCCCACGCGTCCGCGCGGATTGAAGTTCGCAGATGCGATGTGGGCGCGTCATTCATGCATTCGCATCGCCTAACTTCGAGGCAGCTATGACAAATTATATATCAAATCGAAGCTCCAGACGTTAGCTTTCCAACGCAACTAAAACCGCATTTTTTGAACTTCTGTAGCTAAAGTTATAGCCATTTGAGTGCAAAGAGGTTAGGCTGGACAGCTTAGCAATTTCTCCAACTTCTTGTATTCCTTCCACTTTTGCATACTTCCTTTCCATCCTCTGAGCCATTCCTGCCCTGTAATCTCTGAAATCACTTAACACACATATCAAGGCATCTAATGGTAATAAGAGAGGATTTAAACATAGGGAACTTAAGGCCAAAGAAGCATGTTTTCAATCAAAGCACATAATTAGGAAGGCAAATGTAAAACCATGCAAATAGTATGAATAAGTGGGTAAAGAGTTGATAAAAACCACTCGATTGAGCACAAGATAAACCATAAAATAGTGATTTATCAACCTCCCCACACTTAAACATTAGCATGTCCTCATGCTAAGCTCAAGAGAAGCTATAAATGAGTGAAGAGGAATGGTAAAATGTATGAAATGCAATCCTATCTATATGAATGCAACTACATGCAAAATATTTTTACCTACTTGGTTAAAAGTAAACAAATCCTTCAAGAAGAAATATGAACTGGATTTCACTAATTCAAATCATGGAAATGAAGTACAAATAGACTTGTAAGAAGAAAATAGCCCATGAGAGCAGGGAACAAGGAATTGAGCATCGAACCCTCACTGGTAGTGTATACACTCTAATCACTCAAGTGTTTAAGGTTCGATTCTCTCAATTCTCTACTAACCTTGCTTTCTAAGGGTTGCTCTTCATCTAATAATCAACAAAAATTTAATGCGCAGATACATATATCAAGAGGTCTTTTAAGGGTTGTAATGGGGTTAGGGTCAAGGTAGGATTGTATTTGGCCAAGTGGACTAAAATCTGAATCCTTAATTAACTTAAACTTTCCACCTAACTTTAGACAATCCATGTAATCATAATACCACATCTAACTATCCATTAACCATGTTTTCCACATATTCATGCATTCTAATTTCAAGTACAATACATATGCATTGCTTTCACCACTTACTTTGGGGCATTTTGTCCTTTTTATGCTTAATTGCTTATATATATATATATATATATATATTCTTTTATTTTTCTCAATGCATATGATTAAATTATTGGATGCATGAATCATGTCCTAAACATTTTTTTTTCACATTTTCAGAAAGTTCTAACATACTCAATTCTCAAACCAAATGTTTCCAAATTCAACTTTTCCCATAATTAATTCATGAGCACTCTCACTAGTCTAAGCTAACGAAGGATTCAAATTAAGGACATTATTGTTTTCCGCTTAGAGTTAATGATGTGCTAAAGTAAAGAACAAAGGGGTATAATAGGCTCAATATTGGTTTGCAAGGAATAATGAAAGGTAAGGCCATATGGATATGTAAGCTTAGTGAAACAAAGGCCTCAATCATATAAGTGCATGCATACATCAAACCATGGAAATATAGAATTAAGCAAGACAAAGATCACAATTTTAGAGAGAAAAACACACACCAAAATAAAATATTGGTTGATAAAATGCAACCAATTCAAATAGGCTCAAAAAATCTCACAGGTTTTGTGTGTTCGAGCTCTAAACCATGTTCTAGTATAATATTTCTTCAAACAAGTGTAACATTAAATTTTATTCAAATTAGTGAAATGCTCTAAAAGTTTTTTTGAAAAAGAAAATATTACTTCAACCAAGTGATAAAATATGCACAAAATCAAATAATCATGCAATCAAACATGCAAATGCAACAACTAACAAGGAAAATAAACCATTGGTGTTGAGATAGAAGAGTAACTAACCCATGGAGATCGGTATCGACCTCTCCACACTTAAAGATTGCACCGTCCCCGGTGCATGCTGAGATGTGCAGGTGGACAGGTTGTTCTAACTGATGCTTTTCTTCAAGGATTGTGCAGATGGACTTGTTTGTCTCCCCTTTTAGAAGTTTCTCCCTTTTTCCGTCTTCGGTGACCAGCCTGAAAGAAGAGAAAAAGAAGAACAGTAACCCAGAAATAAAGATAAGAACATAAATAAAATATGGGTGTTAATGCCAAATAATAAAGGTCTCAATTACATGGTAGCTACAACATGCAAGTGAGAAAACAGGGGAAGCATATGGCATATAAAAGTTACAACAATGGGGAAGAGAGTATGGGTAATGTAAGATAATGTAAGTGCATATCAATGCAAAAGGAATATCAGTATTATAAAAATTAGCATTGACTTGTGAAGAATAATACCCAATCAGAATAAAACAAGTCATAAAGCACCAGAATAATGCAAGAAAAGATGCAACAGTTGAAAAATTTTAACACCAATGGAATAATAAAGTTAGAAAAGAAAATAAAAATATGCACAAGATTAAAATGCAATGAATGAAAGTATGCAAATAAATTAAATTAAAGAGATGAAGAAGAAGTAAGTAAGAAAGAAAGAAGAAAGAAGAAAAGAGAGAAGAAATTAGGATTAGAAAAGAAAAGATAAGATAATTGGCGCTGATCTGGATAAGTTTGTGCGGCGCAGGCTACGTGATCGCGTGGGTTACACATTCGCGTGGTGCGTGATAAGGTCAGGTGACGTGGACGCGTGAGTCACGCGATCGCGTGACCTGATTTCTGCGATTGGCGCGAGTGCAGCCTCGCATTCGCGCAACTCTTTGTTCGAAACTCTTTTTGCCAATTTGTTGGGTGATGCGGTCGCGTGGTTGACGCGATCGCGTGAGTGGCCATACTTTGAAAACCGACGCGGAAGTGTAAGGCACGCGTTCGCGTGGGAGGGCTTGGGCATCCAGCACGAGTCCAGCCCAATTCCAGCTCAACTTTCGGCCGTACACCCTTTTACGTTGATTTTACAGATCACGCGACTGCGTGGGTGACGCGATCGTGTGGGAGGCATGTTTTCCATATGACGCGGATGCGTCAGCGACGCGGTTGAGTGGGTCAAATTGTGCCAAAGGCACGCCTCCAGCCACGCTCTCGCGTGACTTTCTGTTCGATTTCTTTTCTTCCCAATGCACTGTTGACGCGGACGCGTCAGCGACACTGCCGCGTTGCGTGCGTGCTTTTCTTTTTTTTTATATGCAATATGCATAATGAAATGCTAATGTAGATGCAATAAATAATTCCAGGTTCAATGAAAATAAAATAAAATAAAATAAAAACAAACAAAACGAAATAAAATTGAAAAAGGAACGATCATACCATGGTGGGTTGTTCCCACCTAGCACTTTTAGTTAAAGTCCTTAAGTTGGACATTTGATGAGCTTCCTGTTATGGTGGCATATGCTTGAACTCATCCAGGAATCTCCACCAATGTTTGTGATTCCAATATCCTCCGGGATCCCAAACTAGGCACGTAAAGCCTTTAAGCAGCTTCAAACAGATTCTTAGGCTCCCGGGGTGTTGGATGTCAGAACAGATTCCAGGATCCCAAACCTTGCTATTGCACCCGTCTTCTTGTTGATCATCATGATTCCATCCGGGTGGCAAGCAATCTGAATTCTCACTAAAGCGGCCAACTAACTTCCTAGACCCATTCAGTTGAGCTTTACACCAACCTTTGCGTTTAAACTTAAAGCTTCCAACCATAATGAACCTTGAATTAAATGAGGAAAGGGAAAAACAATAAAATGACACTAAACTTAAAATTTTTAGATCAGAACGAAGAAAACAACTAAGAACAACTTGAAGGTCAAGATGAACACGAAGAAAAACTTGAAGATCAAGATGAACACCAAGAAAAAATTTTTGAAAAAATTTTTAATAACTAAATAAAAACCAATAACCTCTTAATTTACGAAAAAGCAAAAAATAAAAACAAAAATAAAAATAAATAAACAGGTAAAAAGTAAATATTTACAATAACCAATAATAAGGCACACGTTTGCAATTCCCCGGAAACGACGCCATTTTGAAGAACTGAAGATTGATAGTTTAGAAGTTATAGTAAACTCTCGTTGCAAGTATAGTTACTAAACCAAGCAATCAACCTTTCTTACAAACGTTTTGGTTGTCACAAGTAACAAACCCCTTTAAAATTGATAACCGAAGTATTTAAACCTCGGGTCGTCTTCTCAAGGAACTGCAGGAAAGTATGTTCTTATTATTGGTTATGAAGATTGTAAATCGGGGTTTTGAAGATGAGGAACAAGTAATTTAAATTGCAATTAAAATAGGTAAAAGACTGTAAAGTAAATAAATAACTGTAAAACACACTTTTGGTAAGGTATGGGAAATTAGAAATCCTATCCTAGTTATCCTTACAATGATGATGAAGATTGAGTCTTAATTCTACTTAGTTAACCTTTACTAGAGCAAGGGAAGGTCAAGTGACTAATTAAGTTTGATTTTCAAATCCTAGTTAATCCCTAAGGAAAGATTGGGATTATTGAAGTTCAATTCAATTAGCAAAGATAACAATTGTCAATCATGTTGAGTTTGATAACTCCTGAGTTACTGATTTCTTAACCAAGACCAAAAGGAAAAAGTGAATCTACTGGAATAAAAATGTCTTCAGATTAGAAGCAACAGTAATATAAATAAAAGAAAGCAATAATAAACTGAAATACCTCCAGTAAAATTAATTCAAAGAATAATCTGTAACATAGAAGAATTCATAAACTAAATTGAGAAGATAAATAAAAAGGAATATTGAACCTGATAAAAAGATAATCCTAAAAGCAAAAGAAATCCTAATTCTAAATTCTAAAAGAGAGAGGAGAGAACCTCTCTCTCTAAAAACTACATCTACTCCTAAAATTATGAATATGAAAAGCATGATTATGAATGGATGCATTTTCCCACTTTATAGCCTCTAATCTGTGTGTTCTGGGCTGAAAAATGGGTCAAAAACAGCCCAGAAATCGCCCCCAGCGATTTCTGTTACGTTCAGGTCGCGGAAAGGTGACGCGGAGGCGTCGCCCGCGCATCCGCGCGGATTGAAGTTTGCAGATGCGACGCGGGCGCATCATTCACGCGTTCGCGTTGCCTAACTTCGAAGCAGCTATGGAAAATTATATATCAAATCGAAGCCCCGGACGTTAGCTTTCCAACGCAACTGAAACCGCGTCGTTTGGACCTCTGTAGCTAAAGTTATAGCCGTTTGAGTGCAAAGAGGTCAGGCTGGACAGCTTAGCAATTTCTCCAACTTCTTGTATTCCTTCCACTTTTGCATACTTCCTTTCTCTCCTCTGAGCCATTCCTGCCCTGTAATCTCTGAAATCACTTAACACACATATCAAGGCATCTAATGGTAATAAGAGAGGATTTAAACATAGGGAACTTAAGGCCAAAGAAGCATGTTTTCAATCAAAGTACATAATTAGGAAGGCAAATGTAAAACCATGCAAATAGTATGAATAAGTGGGTAAAGAGTTGATAAAAACCACTCGATTGAGCACAAGATAAACCAAAAAATAGTGGTTTATCAGGCACCGAGGACGGTGCCAAGCTTTAAGTGTGGAGAGGTCGGTCAGTACCTGGCTTCCGGAGGTAATTTCTCTTTCTTAGTACCAATAAATTTTTTTTTCTTTTGTTTAGGATAGGATAGATTGCATAGTAATAAGTGTTTGCATGCATGTTCTAATTGGTTGAAACATAATAAGTTTCTTTTCAAAGACTCTATTTTAAAAAATTTCACTAATTTAAATCAAAACTTTTGAGTTAAAACTTGTTTGAAGACTGTAAATTGGAACATAAATGATAGCTAAGAACACACAACCCAGAGAGACTTTTGAGCCTAATTGTATGATTACATTATTTGACCATAATATTTTATTCTTGTGTGTTTGCTTCTCTATGATTGTAATCTATATTTTGTTCCATCCTATATGTCCAATGTTTAATGTGTCATATGCATACATATGATTGAGGTCATTAATTGTTATTAGCTCACTTATCTCAAATAGCCTACCCTTTTATGTCACCTTTGTTAGCCACTTTGAACCTTTTAAATCTTCTTTTGTTCTATATTTTACCACATCACTAGCCTTAAGCAGAAAAACAAATTAATTACCCCAAATTGAATCTTTGGTTAGCTTAAGTTAGAGATTGTGTGTCAATTAAGTGTAGAAAAATTGTGGGAACATGGGTTAACCCTTACTAAATAAAGGAAAGTCAAGTGGACTAATCAATGTGATTCCTCAAGTCCTAGTCAACTCCTATGGAAAGACTAGCTTTAGAGGGATCCAAATCAATCAGCAAATTCAAATTTTCAATCAACAGCTGAGTTTGATAACTCAAGTGTTACCAATTACTCCACCAAAGCCAAAAGGGAAAAAATCCAAATTATTTATATCATAAATAGAAGAAAGCAATCATAAATCTGAAATACCTCAATTTATATTAAATAAGAAAATCAATTCTAACATGGAGAGTTCATAAATCAAATTGGGTAAATAAAAAAACTAAAGCCATAGAATAAATAAAAGTAGAAGAGAAATTAAATTAAAGGAACATTAAACCTGGAATGAAGAAGGAGTAAACCTAACCTAAGAGAAATCCTAAATCCTAAAACCTAAGAGAGAGGAGAGAGCCTCTCTCTCTCTAAAAACTACATCTAAAACCTTCAAAATTGTGTATATTGAATGTTGTCTCGATAAATGGATCGATTTCCCCACTTTATAGCCTCTAATCTGTGTTTTTTGGGCCAAAACTTGCTCAAAAACAGCCCAGAAATCGCCTTCAGCGATTTCTGATACGTCCAGCACGCGGCAAAGTCACGCGTACGCGTCGTCCACGCGTACGCGTGGATTGAATTTTCTCCAGGTCACGCGTGCGCGTCACCTATCTTCGGGGCAGCTATAGCAAATTATATATCGTTGCGAAGCCCCAGATGTTAGCTTTCCAACGCAACTAGAACCGCCTCATTTGGACCTCTTTAGCTCATGTTATGACCGTTTGAGTGCGAAGAGGTCAGGCTAGACAGCTTAGCAATTTCTTCAACTTCTTGTATTCCTTCCACTTTTGCATGCTTCCTTTCCATCCTCTAAGCCATTCCTGCCCTATAGAGCCAGAAGTCACTTAACACACATATCACGGCATTGAATGGTATAAAGGAAAATTAATTTTTGGTAATTTAAAGGCTTGGGAAGCAAGTTTCCAATTATAGAACAAAATTAGGAAGGAAAATGTAAAACATGCGAATTAGTATGAATAAGTGTGCAGAGACTTCATAAAAACCACTCAATTGAGCACAAGATAAACCATAATATAGTGGTTTATCATATTTCTTTAAGAAACTTTGCGAAGATTGTAATATAGTTAGTATTATTTCAGATATTTCAATTACCATCATTCCGTATTTTTAATTTATCTTTTTGATATTTCACATCATGTTTAAAGCACTGTTTCAAGTATTAATTATCAAGGTACATTATAGATAGATGGGAAAATATTATCAAAAAAATTAAAAACATTTCCATTGGCAGTACTGTTGGAATAATTCGCTGCTAAGATGGCGCAGAGACATACGATATGGCGCCAACGTTAGTGACGGTAACGTCCAACAGATTCCGTTTTCTTACTAACTATATACTGTCACTAAATTCTACAGAAATTACCGTCGAACGTAAAAAAATCCGCCGATATCGTGTTACCGACGAGGTTTATATCGTCTTATTTCTTCCAAAGGTAACTTAATTACTGTCAGATTTTGTTCGTTTTTTCGACGGAAAATTCGATGGTATTTAGCCTTTTTCTTGCAGTGTAGGAGGCTTCAGAAAATCCTTGAAGACGTGTGTAAAGGGCGTGACCACCTTACTTAGTGGCTCCACCCAAACGTTAAGAAGGCCCTCTACGTCTATTGGGTGACTGATGAGGGATTCAGGCGTCTCCAAGCCACAAACAGGACCAACAGCGCATCGACCAGGTCATCCAAGTATACTGATCAGTATAATATACTTATCACTTGATTTAATCTATTGTTTCAATATGTGGAGTCTAGGTAGTTAGATCATGAGGCAACGACCTCAGAGATCTTCAAGTATACTCACACCTTGAAGGAGAAAAATGAGAGATTTGCCGATCAGCGGTCTCAGGATTATTATGTGAGTAAACGTCATGGTTTAAATCATAACATATATTTGTTTTCAATTAATTGTCGTCCTAATCACTTTTGCATATAATGTGATATGTAAGAATCCTACACGCAGAGGTTGTAGGCCGTGACCCAGCAATCTCAGTAGAGTGGGAAGGACGACAACAACTCTGCTGCTTCTATTGTCGATCCTGATGCGGTGTGGCGTGAGACCACATCTAAGTCGTATAGGAATCATGTCTATAGGTTGGGGTCATTTTTTGCCGACAACCTCTGCACCTCCACCTTAAGGGCTTCATCTGCCTCAGCCACCAGCCCTGCCGATCTCGAGGTCATCGATTTGCAGGAGCAGGTTCTTGGCCTCACCTAGAGCCTTCAGAAACCAGGATCAGCAGCTGCATCAGTCTGAGGAGAGATATAACAAAATCCTCGCAACGCAGAGACAAAGTCCCTAAAGGAGGAGCTCAAGTGGGAGCTGGAGCAGATTCAACGGATGCGAAGACAGATGGCGGTGTACTATGAGCAGGTACGCGCCAGTGACAGTGGCGCTACTAGAGGCGGCTCCTCTTCTTTTGCGCAGGAGTCAGGACAGGCACCGACACCACCTAAACCGCTGCTTTAGAAGACCAGGAGAATGATGACGACGATGACTATCAGGACTCGTAGTCATTAAGACTTTATTTTGATTTATTTGATAACATTTTATTTCTTTCAAGTTTTCATTCTATATACTTGATATTTTACATTATATATAGATCATTATTTTCAGATAAATTATTATTTGACTTTTATTAATTAGGATTTGACTATTAATTATTAATTATTGAATATTGAGTCTAAAAAGATAAAGCTATCGTCCGTAGTATTTATTTTAATAATTCGACGGCGGAAAAATCCGGCAGCAACGTGGCGTAGAATCATAACACATGGTGCCAAAGTTGGAAATTATATAACTATTAGGAAAATTTTGTCACCTTATAGTAAAATTTGCCGCTAATTTTACCACAAACTACCATCAGAAGAGTAAATCTGCCCAATAAATAATTATCAATAAAGAATTTATCCGATATAAAATTTGACGATAATAAATTTATTGGTAAATTTTTTTCGTTATTTCACAGTTTTCTTTTAGTGAAAGGCATCACAAAAGAATATAGTCTGTGATGATGAACATGAACCTAAGCACAAAAAGTCTCCTTATCCTAATTTGCATATAATTAAACCCAAAAGAACCAAACTAATTCGTAATTTATAGTTTTATATATCATTTATACTAACATACTTTCTCCATTTAATTAATAAGCAGTGAACCTATAAACCATGTAGTGTTGATAAATCTGTCCAGGACGAACAATTTGAGAAGGAAAATTCGGATGATTAACAGAATCAGGAAACCCCTGTGTCTCCAAAGCAATACCAGCATGCTTTTTGTAAACAGCACCATCCTTGCCTCCAATGGTGTTATTCAACATTCCACTTGTGTAGAACTGCACTCCAACCTGGTTTGACCACAACTCCATTTGCCTCCCGGACACTGGATCCCTCACTACGGCAACTTTGTTCAAGTGTTTCTTGCTTTTCCTGTCTACGGCGAAGTTGATATCGTAGAGACCGGGCAGATCGTCGATCTGTTTTCCGACTTCCTTTGGCCGACGGAAGTCGTATGGAGTGCCCTTCACGGATTGAAGGTTTCCGGTAGGGATGAGTTTTTCGTTGACCGGAGTGATTTTGGATGCAAAGATTTGAACTCTGTGCGAAAGAACGTCGCCTGTGTTGTGGCCTCTCATATTCCAGTATGTATGCTGTGCTAAGTTCACCGGTGTGTCTTTGTCTATTGCTTTTGCAATCATTTTCACAACCAATTTGTTTGTATCCATCAACATGTAAGTCACATCCACCTCAAGTTTTCCAGGAAATCCTACAATAACAATTTCGAGTTTTTATGTAATATATAATAGATGCCAATACTTACTACTATCTTTCCACGAATACGTAATCATATTATTTTTCACAATTTTTTATTGAAAAACATTTAGGTCCAGCAATTTTTATTTAAATTGGTCAACAATTTTAACCGACACTCAATCTATTAGTAAATTTAGACTTTTTTATTAATATAAGTTTATAAAAATATTTTGATGGCTAAATGCTTATCAAAAAGAATAAATTATGCTTGCTTTTAACACTATTATTTTTTATTAATTGTTTTTTTAAACATACTAAGTAATTTGATTAAATAAAAACATGTATAAAAGATTGATTAACCATTGAATAAAGTATTACACTCTAAATCATGAACTCTACCTAAATTTCAAGGATGAGTTACATACCTTGCTCATTGTCATAACTGTTGTAGTGGAATGTTATGTGACTGTCTCTCTTGTAGGATGTTACAGTCCAAATAACATTATTGAACCCTTTGAAACCGCCTAAGAAGATTACAACACATATGAATTCAAATTGTACAATTGATATTATAAGTGAGCAATTCCTTTGATAGCTATATATAATAATTATTAAAAATAATATGAAAATAAAAATATGCACATATATGATTACCGTGGAGTGTGTTGCCATGATCATTAGCTGGCAATTTGTAGGTTTTGCCATCCAAAGTGAATTCAGCATTTCCGATTCTATTTGCCACTCGTCCGATGAGCCCTCCAAAGTAAGTTGTATCATTCTACAACAAAATTTCACTGCCTCTATGAATTTCGGAAAGAGAGAAAAAATAAGAAATTAATTTTAATTTTTATAATTAAAATTTAAGATTAACAATTTATGATTTAAAATTTAAATTTAACATAAGTAAAATAATTTTTAAAAAAATTGATTATCTAACCTTACTCTTTCACAGATTATGTGTGTAACAATGAGTAGTAATCACTTTATAACACATTTTAGATTTTGAGAAAGCATTCAAAATGCAGCACCATAAAATTAGATCAGTTAAAAAAATTAAATATTCAATTAATCAACGAAACTTGGATATATAGAATAAAATAATATTGAATCGGAAGTGATAGAGAACCAACGGCACATAAAGAACACGTTTTATTTTAATTACTTAATTTTTTAACTTTTTTCCGCTTATGAATTAGCTCGCCAATAATAAATCGTAACCAAGAACAACGTCAGAATAGTATAATACCGCATAAGACTTAATAGAATCGTAACCAAGAACAACATCAGCCAAATTTCCTGCGCAGAAAATTATTAAGTTATAGTGTGACCGAGAATTATTATTAAATATATTAAATAAAAATAATGAAAATTGAAAATTGACAATTAAGAAAAATTAGATAGGGGAAGAAACCATTTCTATCAGGAAGCACAACAGATAGAACGGTAGCACCATAATTCGTGACTCTCATCTCAAAATCTCCTCTTCTAAGTTCATAAAACCCAATCTTCTCGCCACTTCCATGTGCTTGGGAAAGGAGCACCAAACCCAGAAGAAAGGAAAACAACATTGATACCTTAGCCATCTCTGAAAGAAAATATCCAGAATAATTAATAATAATGAGATTTTAATTCTTGAAGTCAAACCTTATAAATTTATATAGAAAAAATCTGTGATGTGTAACTAATTTCAATATTAAAACAATCTTAACAACATTTCAAGATTTTAAGATACTGTTGAAATGTTTTCCTTTTTGAAATATTTTTCTTTTAAATTCAATTTTTTTTTGTTATTAAAAATTTAAAATACATCACTTATCTTACTAAGCAACCAAAATCACTGATCTCTTGCTCTACTAAACACGTGTTATAAGTTATAAATATAATAACATTTAGGGATGTCAATGGGGCAGGGCGGGGGCGGGGGATGCCTCCCTGCTCCCCATCCCCGCCCTCAGATTTGCTCCCCATTCCCGCCCCATTCCCCGCCGTGGGAGAATATTGCTCTCCATCCCCATTCTCCACGGGGCCCCATTCCCCGCGGGGACCCCATTCCCCATCTACATAATAATTCTAACTAATTATTAATTTCCATATGAATAGAGCTGCAAGTATCTATCTTATACAAAAATTGCAAGATTTTATACAAAAAGCCTAAATAATACGATGATGACTTCTCTCGAAATAACGCAATAGGGGGACGCAACGACGAGTCAAAGGACAAAGCAGTGGACGAGGTAAGAGACATGACAACAGAGAGGAGAATGGACACGACGGCAGAGTTATAAAAAAGAACGCCGCAAATAGAAATTACGACGCGATAAGGGTGATGGCACGGTGAGGTGTGACGATTCGGTGAGAAGGGTGACGAGGGGTGGCTGCAGAGAGGTTAGATGGAGTATGGACAGTCTTAGGGATCTCTGAATTGAAGAAGGGTTATGCAAATAAAGATTAAGAGTTTTGGGTTTCTATATATGTGTGTGAGAAATGACTAAAAAACATATATGAGAAATAAACTATTAAGGATAATTTAAGGAATTCATAAATTTCGGGGAATAGCAGGGACGGGACGGGGATCCCCGCTCGGGTCCCCACACTTGCTTCGGGGGAATTTTGTCCCCATCCCCATCCCTGCGGGAAAAATTCCCCACAATCGGATCCCCATTCGGAGCAGTCCCCGCAGGGATCCCCGCGTCTCGGGAAATTTTGCCATCCCTAATAACATTACACTAAAGTTCATTATTACGAAAAACACACATGTAATTTGAAGAATATTTATTTCCTCTTATAACTTAAAGAGGAATGTTAGGACGAAACTATTAAAATTTATTATTTTATTTATTATTTAGTTATTAATATTTAAAAGTATAAAATAAAATATATTGTTAGATTTTTAGATTAAAAAATTTAGATTAAAAAAATTGAATTAATAATTAAGTGATGGACAAAATAAATAAATTCTGATAACTCTTAAATTTGTCTAACTTAAATAATTATAAGGATGTTTATGAATTGAATCGATTTGAAAATTGCAGATATCAATCTCATTCTCAAAGTTATCCGATTGAATCGGATTTGATCTCCACATTAATAAGATCAGATTACAGATTTTATGTAGGTATTCGAATATCCGATACGTATATCGACGGATCTGTAAAAATAAATTAATAAATAAATAAATATTTTTTATGTTTTATTTCAATTAATCTAATTTGCAAATTTTATTGGATCTAAATTAAAAAATTGTGAACATTAAATTCGATCTAATACTTTTAGTGTTGGATTGGATCAAAATTTTAGATAAATTCTATCGGTATTTACCCACAAATAACAGAATATGCACGATAATACTTGTTTGGATAAACTGAAAATATTTTAAAATTATAAATACTATGTAATTTAATTATTATAATTTAAATTTCAAATATTCAGATATTTTTAGGAAATTAAGTAGGTGCATGACATATGATAAAAAATATTAGAATATTCAATAAGTATTGATATTATTGTATTTGTATAAATTGATAAAAAAAATTAATAAATATTATAAATTTTAATATTTATTCTTCTAATTTTTTTTATATATTTTACAGAATATATATTCAAATTTTTATACAAAATAATAATGAAAAATCAAAGAATTGATACATTTTTTAAGAAGAAGACTAATATTTAAGAAAGAAAATATATAACTTCTACAACATTAACATCTATAAATAGTTCTTCTATTTTAATAAATCACAAAAAAAATGAGATACAACCTTCAAAAATTTAAAGAATTACATCAGATGAGTTTGACCTTAAATTTTTATATTAAATTTTTTGCCCCCAAGATTTTGTTTCCGCCACTGCCGTAGAGTGGTGTGGTAGTTGTTAATGTTATTGATGTTGGTGACAATTATGATACAGAGTAGTATGTTCGGGAGGCAGATTCAATGGTGAGTTGTTGTGGTGCATTGGTGAGATGAGGGATGGGATGGAATGGCAGTAGTGAGAATGAGGGTGGTGATGTGGCGGCGCAGTAAAAGGTGTGCAATGTGGTCGGTTGGTGGTAGGGGTGGCAAACGGGGCTAAATCTGTCGGGTCGGTCCGCGTAATCCGTCAAAAAAGGCGGGTTGGACTAGAAAATTGGGATCGTCAAATAGCAAAAATTCGCTTAATCCGCATCGCTTAAATTGCAAGGGGTATTTTTATAATATTTTTGCTAAAATCCAACTTTTCCCAACCCAACTTACAAGAGAATGAAGATGAAAATTGAGTGTTTTAGATTATGTTTATTTTGTTTTAGAGACAATATTTATAATTATGTTTTGGATTATGTTTATTTTGCTTTGAGAACAATATTTATAATTATATTTTGGATGAAAACTTAGTTTATAATTATGTAAGTTTATTATTTTATTAACAAGTTTAGGGTAGTTAAGGTATTCAAAGATAATGTTATAAGTTGTCAACATAAATAAGTGATATCTACTAAATAAATTAATAGTAAAAAAAGTCTAAAGTTGAATGCAATTTATCAAGAATGATTCAATATTTAAAGTGAAAATTTGTGACTAAAATTTATCACAATTATATTATTATAGGTTAGAGAGTTAAGTTTGAAAATAGTATTTGAGATTGATGTCGTATCAAAATTATTTTTGAGATTTTAATTACATCAATTATATTTTTTAAATTGACAAAAGTACATTTTGTTAGTCTTTGATCCATTTTTTGTTAATAGCATGCTAATATAGTTTGATGATATGGATCATTCACTTCACGATTTAGGAACGTGTAATGATACGATGACGGATCGATCCATGACATGTGGCGTGTTGATGTGGATAGATGTGCCAAATGTCACAATATTATTCGTCTACATGTTATTCACTGGGTCATCATTATAGATGCACCAAATTGGACCCTAACTTTGCATTAAATAACTCATTTTAGTTTTTGAAATTAAATGTCGTGCACCAAATTAGTTATTCACCAAATTTTTTTAATTCAATTTTCAATATCTTTGGATATACTAATTTCAATTCTATTTTTTTATATGTCATTTAAATATAAATGTTTTTATAAATTATTTTTAAGATTTTAGTTTTAATTATACAATTTTTTTATAATAATTTAACATTGACAAATTTTGTAATATAATAGTATGTTATTTTAAAAATATATATATAATTGATTAAACACATTTTTTTCATAAAAAAATACGCGTATTTTTAACAAGAAGTTAAGAATCAAAATACACATTTTTTTATTTTTTGTTTTTATAAAATACATGTTTTTTAAATTAATCATATAGTTCTTTTATGAAATAACATAATCATTGTTATGAGATGTGATATACCTTAAAATTGATTAGGTGTAAATAGACTAGATGAAAGAGGTCAAAAATGACAATAAAAATGCTTGAAGTGTCTTTACGTCAGTTCTAAAATAGCAGTAGGAGGTACTTGTAAGAGACTCCAATATCTAAGTCAACTAAGAGTTAAAATTTATTTATGTGAGAATTGAATTGAGAAATAATTGAATTTTTTGGGATATTTTTAGAGAGAGATGATTTTATATGAAATGAGTGTGATTTGTTCCTTTATTGTATGAGAAGTTAAAAGTTATCTCACGTCACATAATTATCAGGGTTAAATTATTATGAAAAAAATTATACGATTAAAATTGAAATTTTAAAAATATTTATCAAAAATATTTATATTTAAAAAATATGTAAAAAAATATAATTAAGATTAGTGCATTCAAAGATAATAAGAATTTTAAATTTATATAAAAAAGAAGAAAAAACTATTGAAGTAACTAATTTAGTGGACAACACTTAATTTTAGAGAATAAAATGAGTCATTTAATGAAAAGTTAAGGACCAATTTGAGACATCTACAATGACCACATAATGAATTATATGTGAACAAATAATGTTGCGACACATGACACAAACTGATACGTGACCAAATAGTATTGTGATACGTAGCTGACACAAATAGTATTGTGATACGTAGCTGACACATTCATGTACGTCAGCATACCAAGTGTCATTGTTGGACCCATTACCATATCATTACACGTGGTCAAACTACAAAGTGATGCATCATTAATGATTCACTTTATCGAGCTACATCTGCACTCTATTAACAAAAAAATAAATTAGAAACTAACATGATATACTTTTGCCAATTTCAATGATGTAATTGGCACCATTAAAATCTCAAAAGCGATTTTAATATACAACACTAATTTTATGAACCACTTTAAAACTTAATTCTATGTTAAGATGCTTATCAAGAAATTAGAGTTAATTAATAACATGGTTAATTTTTTTAAGCGTCTTCATTTTTATTTTCGATGAAAATGAAAATAAGACATAAAAATATGATTGATTAAACATTGTAAAAATATTTTCAACGAAAATATGTTAAAAAATAAGAACAAAGTTAAAAACACACCATTTTCATATTTTCAGTCTTTTTAGTTTTAACTTTTGAAAACATTTTTAAATTAAAATACGATGTTTTTGGTTTTGGAACAAAAGATTTAAATCTCTCCTACTCAATTTTATAATTTTTTTTCACGCTATATTTATCAGTGTATTTGTTCATTTTTTTCTATCTTCTCCTTTCTCTATATGTTTTGTTGTTAGGATATCCATTCTTTACCTCTAATTTATAAATACATTTCATGAAAAGATAAAGTTTTTTTTTTTTTTATTTTATTTGATCCTTTTGATTTTTTATTTTAGGCTTAATTTTTGTATCTTTGAGTATATAGACAAGGTAATTAAAGAAAAAATAAAATTTTAATTAGAATTAAAATATATATTTATTAAGTTTTTTATTTTATTTAGTATTGTGTACGTACTCTCTGAATTAACATGTATTTATTAAATTTCTTTATTTTTTTCCTTCATTTTTTTGTATAAAATAATAATTTTTTTATGAAAATAATTTTTTAAATCGACAATCAATTTTAAAAATATCGATAATAAAAATTAAAAGAATACATAAAAACTTAAAAATATTGATAATAATTTTTTTGTTCGATTGATATTTTTTGTTGTTATATAGTTTCATAAAAAATATAAAATCACATATGTATAAGAGATACCAAATTTTTTAAAATAGTATAATAAGATAGTAATTTATTTCATATTGATATCATATAAAAATTAATTGTTAATTTAATAAAAAATTAACTAATTAAAATAGTACATTTAATAAAAATATAATTTTGTGATTTTAAACTATTGAAAATACATTTTAAAAATAAACCAACCAAACATATTTTTATTATTTTTGATATTTAGAAATAAATCTTCTTTTCACAAATCAATCGCGTTTTTTAAGATGCGAAAAGTTGAAAATAAAAATCATTGTCAAAAAATAAAAACAAAAAACAAAAACAGAAAATATTTTCACAAACCAATCAACCCCTTAGGTTTCATCTTTTGTAAAAGTAAAACTGAAGTGAAAGTTTTAAATCAGAATCACTATTGGGCCGTGTCTGGACCATGTCCGGATGATTTTTTTAGTCTTTTGAACAGGACACGTTTGGACATAGGAGACACATGTGTCGAACGAGTATCTTTGTGCGTCGTGTCCGACACGCCGACATGGCAACTAAACAAAGTGTCCGTGCTTCATAGCCGGCGAATAAGTTCTTGGTCCAAGTTGAAGAGTCTGATATTGAGTGGCAACACATCTATGCTTTAACATAAACATAAAACGAAAAACAACACCAACTTCAAAGTCGGCTGCGCCATCAATGTGTCATATCGTGTTCAGTCGGTTGATGTATGCATTGTAATTATCGGCGCACACCATAATCTTGAAATGCAAAAAGTTAAAAATGATTTTTATTTTTAGAAAATAAAAACAGAAAACGAAAATAAAAGATATTTTCACAAACCAATCAGTGCCTTAGTGGTTAATTTTTTTTTCTAAAGGTAGTTGGTTATATTTTATTATTATTGAAAAGTGAATTATAAAGATGTACAAAAGCAAGATAACATAATAAAATGTGGAAATTTTTTAAAATAATACACTGAAGATATTCATCCAATGGTGCATGGTCGAAAAACAAAGAAAAATCTTAAAAAAGAAAGAATAATAAGACAAATTGAATAAAGTAAGAGTTTGCCTCATAGAGATGACGATCTAAATGGGGAGTTCTTTGGATTTCACGGAGCAACTTGACAGAGCTTGCTAGAATAACAGACGGCATTGAAATAGAACCTTCAAAAATTAACTAGTTGCGAGCTTTCCAACATTTCCAGCAAATGATGGCAAGCGATTAAGGATTAGGTCAGCATTCTTCAACGGGTTAAGCATCTTTGTTGATGTAGTCCACCATGTCTAAAAATTGTTAGGGCTCTAAGGGGGAAGACAGTCACAAAGATAACTCTAAGACCAAACTTCTTTAATTCTTGAGCAATTGACCAAACAATGAGTGATTGTTTATGTTGCTTTATGACAGCAGGGGCATATTGGCGATATAGATGGGATGCGGCGATGAATCTGAGCAAGCACCAAAAGCCGCCCATGGAGAGTTTTGTAGATAAATAACTTAATTTTGTGAGGCAAGTTCAACTTTCATAGATCAATCCACGGCTTTTTCTGCTGCATATAATTAGGACAAAGTTGTGGAATAAATAGCCAATTCTATAACTTGAAGCTGTATCATATTGCTTGGATTTGCTCAAATCTCATTGCAATTTTTCTCTACTCTGCTGAATTTTAACTGACAAAATCATGTTTGCAAGGTCTTGAAAAAATAATTATTGAATAAGATTCTGATTCCAATTCCTGTTTTCAATAATTAAGTCTTTAACTCTTAGAACTAACTCAGAAATAGCATGTCTGTTTGGCATGTCAGAAATCATTAAAGGTTACGGAGGAGGCAGTCAAGGATCCTCAAAGGTTTGAATATTCTCTCCAGTATCCACAGCCCAGTTAAGACCTTTTTCAACAATCTTTCGGCCTTCTAGTATGCTCATCTATTCCCAGGAAGGTAAGACTCCAATTTCTGCAGTTATAGCATTATCATTGCTAAAGTATTTACCTCTTAGGATTTTGGATAATAGAAAAGTAGGCTATGTTACAAGTCGCCGAAACTGTTTGCCTAAAAGCACTAGATTCTGAATTATGAGATCTTTAAATCCAAGGCCTCCTTATCGTGGGCGAGTCATAGTGTCTCAACTAATCTAAGTCATTCGCCTTTCAAAACCTTTTTGTCCCCACTAGAACTGAGAAAGTAGAGAATGAATTTCTGAAATTAAACTATCAGGCAACTTGAAGCAAGACAATGTATAAATAGGAATAGCTTCCCCCACTGCCTTAAACAATACTTGTCTACCACCCGACGATAGAAGATTGCGCTTCCACCCTTGGATGCTTTTCCGAGCCTTTTCTTTGATCATACTAAAAGAAGCTTTTTTTCAATTTAGAGACTATAGAAGGCAAACCATGGTATCTATCCTGCGTCCCAATATGATTAATATTCATAGAGTTAGCCAGTAGTGTACGAATAGTGGAGGGAGTGTTGTGGCTAAAGAATACAACAGATTTATTAAGATTCACCTTCTGACCACTGATGCTTTCATAAGAATTCAATAAATGCAGGATGTTTGAACATGCCTCAGGATTAGCCTTACAGAACAAAATGGAATCATCAGCAAAGAGGAGGTGGTTGACCTTGGGCATCACCTATGTATTTGAAAACCCTGAATTAGTCTGTTCTATTCTGCCTTGTGTAGCAAGAAGGAGAGACCTTCTGCATAGAAAAAAAAGGTAATGAGATAGAGGATCTCCTTGTCGAATATCTCTATTTGGTTTGAAGAAATCATAGGGTTGTCCTTTCCACAATGACAGAATAAGAAACAACTACCACTAATTCTCGAATCCACATAATCCATCGAGAGTCAAAACCAAACTTCTCCAATATAAACCAAAGAAAGTGTCATTCCACCCTATCATATGCCTTACTCATATATAATTTTAGCGCAATTTTATTTTTGAGTCCTCTTATTTTGTTCTTCAAGTAATGTATACACTCATTAGCAATTAGGATATTATCAGAGATTAATCTGCCTTTAATAAAAGCATTATGCGTAAGGGCTAATTAGTTTATTCATCATACCCTGAAGTCTATGCACAAGTACTTTAGAGATAATCTTGTAAAGACTGAGGATGGGCTTATTAGTCTTACCTGAGGTATATCTTTAGCATCAGAAATCTTGGGAACAAGATAGATCTGAGTGTGGTTAAAACCCTTCAAAATTCTGCCTCCTAAAAAGAAGCTCTTAATTGCTCGAAATACATCACCACTAAGGATGTTCTAGAAGATTTGAAAGAACTTTGCTATCATGCCATTATCTCCTGGAGCACTTTAAAGATGAATGCTAAATATTTCACGTTTTACTTTTTTCATAGTCACTGGTCTTTGAAGCCTACGGTTTATGTGCATTGTAACCTTAGGTTCAAAATTAGTAAACAAAGGTTCAGGGTTCTCATGACAAGTGGAGGAGAAGATGTCCTTGAAATAAGATTCAGCCATAGAAGCAATACCAGCATTTGAAGTAGCCACTTCACCATTACTGTCAGTTAGTTGCCAAATTTTATTCCTTCGGGTTTGATTTCTAAATTTCTGATGAAAGAAAGCTGTATTCTGATCACCAAATTTGAGCTATTTGATTCTAGACTTATCTTTCTAATAAGATTCCTCATTTTGCAATGCTTTCTCAAGTTTGCCCTCTAGTTCTGAAATGATGTCACCTCCATGAGTTCCTACTAAACGAAGTTTCTCTAATTTAAACTGTAGTGAATCAATCTCCACCTTTGAATTAGATCTGTTTTCTTGCTACCATCTGACAATCTTATGCCGACAACGCTTTATTGTTTGAGTTAGGATATACATGGCTGAACTATCAATCTGTTCGTGCCAAACCTCTTTAAAAACTTGTCTTATTTTATCATTTGAACACCATCTTTCTTAGAATTTGAATCGTCGTTTAGATCTTTCAATTCTTGGATTAGAGTCTAAGAGAAGAGGGGAATGACCCGACCTTGATTCTGACAGTCTAAGAACCGATGCATTAGGATAAAGTTGTTGCCAATCAACTCCTACCAGAAATCGGTCCAGTCTCTTCTGTATCAACTCATCACCATCCTGCCTATTCGACCAAGTGAATGGTCTTCCAACCATACCAATATCAATCAAGGAATTATCATCAATAAAACTGTTAAAAGTTTCAATAGAGGAAGGAGATTTAACACCCCCACCTGCTTTTTTCAATTGATTAGAAACGGCAATAAAATCACCCATTAACACCACCTTACCGTGGAACTGTTGGGTGACTGAAGTTAATTCAACAACCTGAGCCATTCTATATTGATTATTTGAACTGAGATAAATACCTAGAACACCACAGGGAACATTAGAACCAGCTATTAAAACTGATGCCGCAATGAAAAATCTACCATGCTGTAAAATCTGAACAATGTAACCATCCCTCCATGTTATTACCAAACCCCCAGATAATCCATTCGGATCCACAATAGATCATTCCTTGAAACTACAAGATCTTAATTTTTCTTCAATTTAGAAAAATTGATTTTTTGTTTTACAAATAAAAATAATCTCAGGAGAGTAGAATTTATAAATCTTTTTAAGATTGTGGATTGTCAGGAGTTTCTCCAAATTTCGATAATTCCATGAGAGCAGTTTTATGTTCTTTAGTGATTAATTATTGTTGAGAGATGTTTATGTGAATGAAATTATGGATAAATCGATTATGGGATTTAAAACTAACAAAAGTGTTGATGAAATATTAATGTTCAAAAAATTAACTATTAGAATAAAACTCAAACTTAAACATTAAAATAAAAACAAATTAAATATTAGAATATTTTTAAAACTTTTTCGAGACCATTAGAGTAAAAAATATAGGTAAATTTTATGATGTTTTCTATTTTGGTATTTAAATTGTCTAAATTATTTTTAAAATAAAAAATTAAATATTTAAAATTTATTAAATATTAACTAGTTATTTATTTTGGAAATTTAAATACCATTTGTAAAATACCATAACAATCATCAATAAATAAATAGCATGAAGCTGTTTTCATGCATTCAAAATCAAATCCCACCGGAACTAACAAGATTAAAGTTTTAACATCCATATACTGATATGCCATAAACATGTATGACAATTATATATTATGACAGGTTTTGAGAATGGGGGTCGCCACGAGCAACCTTAATGAAGACATCTTCCATTGTGGTGTCAGCTAAACCCCATGCAGAAACAGTGAAGTTTCTCTTTGCAAAATCAACAGCTCCAAATACATCAGCTATTCTAACCTCCCCTTTAGGCAGCTCAAACTTCTGAGTCCCAGAAATATGGTATATCTTGTTAGCATTAGGACATAGCAGCCGTACCATGTTCTCCACTTCCTTTTCATGCTCCCAAGGTGTTGTCATTGTCAACACATAAGTTCCTCCATATCTTGCTTTCAACTATATAAAATGATAAACCAACAGATGCAGCTACCATCATAAAAGAACTCAAATCCAGTACAAGAAATATCTGGAATAGCGACTGATCGGGTTTTGTTATTACCAAAACAAGATTGGTCACTAAATAGGTTGCTAATTTCTAATTTGGCGACCGATTTAGCAACCACCACGAAAGCCATTCTAGTTGGTTGCTATTCCAATAATTTTTTATAGTGATTGAAACAAGAATAATGCAAGCAAGTGTGAAGAATCATTCAGAAGTTATTGGAGCAATTTTAGTTTTACCTCCTTTGAATTTCCTATGCATTGCAAGCTACCATCAACAAAGATTCCTAATCGATCACACAAGGCCTCTGCCTCTTCCATGGAATGAGCTGAAACAATAATATAAAGCAAGATTGGTATATATCAATAAAATATACAAGAAGGAAAAAACATAGATGATGGAAATCAGAGAGAGCGAG
The DNA here is from genome assembly GCF_000816755.2 of Arachis ipaensis. Classification (NCBI taxonomy): domain Eukaryota; kingdom Viridiplantae; phylum Streptophyta; class Magnoliopsida; order Fabales; family Fabaceae; genus Arachis; species Arachis ipaensis. The sequence goes on along the minus strand of NC_029785.2, from coordinate 112,327,088 downwards.
ACACACTAGTGAGAATAATTGCACGATCCTTTTTGGCAGTCTTAATAACATCCCATAAGCGTTTTCTTGATGCAGGGTCTAATCCGGTGCTTGGCTCATCCATATAAACAACCTTATAAAGAAAAAGGAAATTACATTGTGATCAAACATAAACTTGATATTCTAATATAACTGTCAGGAACTATTAAATTTTATCTTTATTTAGTAGAATGGAACAACAAGAATTACGTTATAAATTTTTTAGTCTGATAGACCCTGATCATAAATGTTATAAAGTATTTTTCCTAAAAATTTAAAGCGTCAGAAAAGCTAAGACACGTAAATGATTCTGTAGGATTAAACTTTGATTAAAAGAATATACATTGGGATTCCCAATCAAAGAAATTGCAACGCTAAGCCTCCTCTTCATCCCTCCACTGTATTTTCCAACTTGTTTATCAGCAACTCCTCCATTGAAAAGGTTTAAACTCTTCAAAGATTCTTCTACTGCCTGCAGCAAAAATAGTACTCAATACTCATGCATTCCGAATAAATGCTAATGCTAGTATTGTTCAAATTGCATCTATACTGGACAATTTTTTCCTTCTCTAGCTCCAAACTCAACCAAAAACCAAGCCATAAATATTAGTTCACAAACATGCACAACACATTAATTTTTTGTTGAACCAAAAGTGTATTATGTCATATACAGTATTCACTTTTTTTAATCTTAATGCTGCAAAGTATTTTCATTTGTAATGTTGGACTCTTTACTTTCATCATTTTTTATTAATATATATCTCTTTAATAGTGGAGATCTTTAATTGGATAAAAAAAGAGAGAAGAAGATAATAGTGTCTAAAGTCTTAATATTTTCTGTAAGTCAACTTACCTGTGTTAAGGCTGAACCTTTGAGATTTTTAAGTCTGCCATAGAAAAGTAGGTGCTCTCTCCCTGTCAACCTTTCCCACAGCAAGCTAAAATATCAAGAAAATTTGTATATTAAAAAAAAGAAAAAAGAAAAAAAAGAGTTAGATAGTAAATAAATAAATAAAGTTGGAGGGAATTCTATTACTTATGTTGGGGGCATACACCCATGTTTGTGTATAGTCCATTCATATCAGTTCTTATGTCCATGCCTTGAACAAATGCAGTACCAGAGGTTGGCTTTGTCAGACCAATCATCTATAAACATATACATATATAAGTTGATTAGATTTCTGAATTGCCAAAAAGAAAGAAACAATGCAACATGGAATCATAGTAGAAATATTTATATTAATTTTTTGTGAGTAGTGGAAAGAAATGCAATTGAAGTACAAATAACTAACCATACTAATAAAAGAAGTCTTTCCAGCACCATTGGGACCAAGCATGCCAAAGCATTCCCCTTGAGGAACAGCAAGGAACAAGCCTCTCACTGCTACTTTATCCGGGTTTCCGTCCCTCCCCTGATAGACTTTTCTCAGCTTGTTGCAAACTATCCTGTGATTGCTGGCCGGTTCAAGTAGCAGTTCCTCCACTTTCTCTCTCTGAAGAGAGGGGAAAAAAAAAAAGAAAGCATGAAAATGCAGTATGCATGTAACACAACTCCTTAGAGTATATTTGGTTTCCGTTTTTATTTCTGTTTTATCTTCAGCGTATTCTGTTTTCAGAATTTTGTTAAAGAAAGAGAGAGTAGATCAACATGAAATTTAATGGAAGCAAGTAAGAATTCACCTCTTGGATTACATCAGGTTTATCCATCTGAGCCAAGGCTCTTGACCCCTGTATTGGCATATTGTCCTTTTGGGAAGACAAAGGTGTCTTCTTCTGAAATCCTTTCAAGAAAAAAAATGGACTTCTCCCACTTGCTGATGAGGAAACTTGATCAAGGTAGTAAGCAACAAAAAGGAAAACTATCCACTCAATTGACATGATGATTAAGATCTGTTTCATGCCATTTGTGCTATCATTCAGATCCTGCCACCTCATGCCAAGGGTCCCTGAACTATTTCCAACACTGACATATTCTGCAAACTCATTTAGCCCGCGAAATAAAGCAAACCCAGGATACAACTCCATAACAATGATCCATTTTTCTGGAGAAATGCCACAGGATAGTAGGTTAATATGAGAATGAAATAACTTCTTCACTTGTTAGTGGTACACTTTCATTCAATTTAACCATGCAACTTTAACTTTGCAACATGTATAATAGGCCCAAAAACTCAATTTGTAGAGTTGTTAGTTATAGGAAAGAAGAGCATAAATAGGAATACTATGAACTGCAATAGGAATTTTGCAAAATGTGAGATGACATTCCCCCTCTGATTTCTCTCTTCTATATGCATATTCTTCTCTGCAATTCTATCTTTATATCCAATTATCTCACTTATGCTCATTAAAAGGGTGCTCTCATTAATCAACACTCCCAGTGGTTCCCATAGGTGATTCATCAATCTCAAGTGAGTAATCATGGTAGAAGATCGGCTTTTTTGTGAAACAAAGTGAGAATGAATTGCTGAGGTCAAAGAGCCACCGAATAATTTCATACTTATTACAAACTATAAGCCTATAGCTCATACTTTTCATCCATATTTACAAATTACAATTCGTAGGAAGATCACATTGTTAATGAGCTAACAACATGACAAAAGTGGAGAAGAATATCTATCTTGGGAAACCAAAATTTCCTTGTTCCCACAGGATTAGATCCAAAGCAGGGTATCTAAGTCTAACCATTGAACAACATTTTCCACCATTAGATTTATTCATGAGAAAAGAAAGGTAAGCCATAAACTCTAATGAAAATTGTTATTGTTGTTATTAATCAACCATGTTTATCAACGTCAAAGATAAATTAGCCACAGCATCCTAATTTGCCACTCAAAGAAAGATTCTTTACTACAATACCCTGATTTTCAGTCATTTAACTTACTTGGAAACAGATCATTCTTCATCAAATCTGGGAAAAGAAAGGCAGCTGCCAGTCCAGTTCCAAAGACAACTATATATGCTGTAACTGCAATTATGAAAAACACAGGCCATTAATCAGATATGAATAAAAGAAATTAAATTTTGAAAGCATGTATAAGTAATTATAGACTTTACAATTTCAGAAACGAATTTGATCAAACCTGTAGCAGGCTTAACATTCGAAAACAGGGCAGCCACCAGAAATGCGGAGGCAATTTGTAAGTTTACATAGATAAAATAAAACACAAACTGGATTCCATAGTTATTCTCTCTGAAGAAATGGAATCCTGAAAAGGAAAATTAAATATCGTCAGTATTAAAGAGAATTGGAAAACACCAACAATGCTATACAGTTCAAATGGTTGTATTCATACCAAAGAATGAACCCATTAACACAAAGCACAGCATGTAGGCCATGGAAATGGCAAGAAAATAAGCATAGGAAATCAACCAGTATGGTCCATCTCCAAGACCATGCATTTTCATCATCATTCTTATTTTGTGCTGCTTCTCATACACCAACGATATCAGAATAACCTGCATAAAAAATTTTAGAGAAAAAAAAGTTTATTCCTGTTGAACAGCTAAATATACAACAAAATAAATTCTATTGTGTTCACATTATATATTGTTCAGTGTGCAAGAAACATTAAAAAGAAGAAGGCAGAAAAAACACAACATAGGGATAAGTAGGAATGTGAGGCATATTTCAAAAAATCAAAACTAGTTAAAAGAAAAACATTTTTTCAACATAATGGCAACACAACTCACTCATTTCTGTTAACTACTGTTTCATAGATACAAACAAATTGATTATATTCATAGTTGATCAATTTGTTCAGATATTTCTGCTCTTACAGGAAACAGTTGAAGGATGACCCATGTATAGAACAAACCACCCAGGAGAGAAGTTATATCAATCATTGTTGTGTCTGAGGATGCAGGTTTTGGCATTTCCTCTATAAAGTCAAATAACATCTTGGTACCATTTCCCAGCAAAAACTTCAAGAAGGCATTTGATATCTGCATGCATGCATAGATATACTAGAAGTCAGTCCCTATTGAAATATGTTACCAACACAAAATTGCTAATAATATATGTATAGAGGAATTGCTATTTCTATACCAACTTTGTAAAATTTACTGATGCAGTTAGTTTTCAAATGGTAATGACTAAAGCAAGTTTCTGTTGTTCAAATCTACTAGAGTACCAATAAATGAAGTACGTGTTTGAACTCTAGTGTTTACTTTGCTAGATAAAACAAAATGTTGGAAAGATTTTTCTGCTACATTATGTCATATACATTATTATTAGAAAACGGGATATGATGTCCAAAGAAAACAATGAGAGACAAGCAATAACAAGATTTAGACACATACCATATTTACAGAACGAGGAGTGCGGCTCAAGTTGATCTTATCTCTATTGTCATGTTTGTAAATTAAAAAGCTAACATTAAAAATATTCTTATTCGAATTTAGAAAGTCAAAAGCTGCAAAAACAACATTAAATTAGTATGGTTTTCCACAGATTAAATAAATTTAAACATAATGGTATACTAAGTACCTCCACTAATAGGATTCTTGTATAACGTGTAACCTGTTGTATCATCATCACAATCTTCAACTTGTAGCTCATCCCATATATCAGAAAAAGTCTTGCGCCATAAGGTAAAAGCCTGAGTACAATTCACCTTAACATCTAAAGAAATTAAACTTTTAATTAGTGATAAAAGCTCAAGGCATCTGATTCAAGCCATGCATATCTAACAGAGTCAGAAAAGAGAGTGTTCATCAAAGTTTTCAATGCAACATGCTCAAATAATGTCATTATCATGTCTACAAAAATGTCATTATCACAAGAAACACGTCATGTTCTGTAGTTCAATACCTCGGATCATTTTGGAGTCTCCCTCGTTGAAGTTAAAGGAGAAACTAGAGTTCACCTTACACTGATCTTGTTGTAGACGATAAAGGATATAAGAGTTAATACTTAACGCAGGGTCCACAAAAAGGGTTGAATCCAACCCAAATTCAGTTCCCTGCACAGTTTCTGATGGTTACACCAACAACAGGTTTTGAAACAGAAGACAAACGGAAGAAGCAGTAAATAATATTGACTCACCAGAACAACTGATGCCAAACTAGCCATGATATCAGACTCATTTATACTCAACTCAGTTGGGAACATAGTTCCAAATAAACCTGCACAAATAAATTTGAAAGAGAAAATAAACAAAATAAAAAAGGTTAATCAACTACATTTTTCTCAAAATGTAGTTTCCACAACATATCACTCCATTTCAGGTGACGTCTATTCTTTTCTGCATGGCATTCTTTTAGAATTATTCATCATACACTCGTGCAGTCGTGCTTCATCTAAAAGCTTAACTTTTGTGATAACTGAATTCATGATAAATACAAAACCAGCGACTTAAACTTAAACTTGAATTTACATCAGATTGCATGTGCAAAATATATAATTATATACTATGAAAAAAAATAAAAGTGATTCCATAAATTAAATTTTCTATCTGATTGAACCAAAAAGAAAAATGATTTCTCTTAAAGATTCCTCTTAAAAGCATTTAAAGAAACTAAAAACTAATATTTTTCAACAAAATTATAAGAACATATGAAGTGTCATTTTTTTTCAGTCAAGAAAAAGAAATTTTAGACAAAATTATTTGTGTATCTCTTCTAAATAACTAACTTGTAACTGTAAAATTTTTTCATAAGTCGGTGAAATTCAAACCCAATGAACTGATTTCGTGCACCTCACCCTTTGATTTTAACTCTCCATGGACTCAAAACTATCCAAAAAGATGGTTAATATAAAAGTTTTAACAATAAAATAAATTTTTAGAACATATAAAAAATATTAATTATTTCCCATAAAAAAAACTTACTTTCTCCAAAAAATTGGTCAGTGCCAGTGAAGAGCATGGTGACATTGCGGGCGGCATCATTGCTGAAGAATCCGTCGCCGACGTCAAGTTGCAAAAGGGGAGGCCACTCCGGTGGGTAGGGTACGGGACACTTCTTGGCATCCTCTTGGCCCAAGAATCGGGGCCCACACACCTTCTCTGAATCCGGGCACTTGGCATGGGGCCCGATGTCGTGAACGCAGACGCAGCCTTTGCAGGCGGCGGCCTTCGTCTTCTCCTCGTCTTGAAGCGACGCTCTCTGCACGATGTCGACCGCCGTTTGGAGCGCGTAGAGCAGTACGACGAGGATCACCGGGAACAGCACCAGCCTCACGTTGGTCTTGACATCGCGTTTCTGTAAGAAAGTGAGGAAGAATTAACGAAGCAAGAAAAGAAGAAGATGAGATGGTTGGAATTGGAAGGTAGGTAACCTGGTAAGTTAAGTTCTTGCGGAGAAGAGCGTTAGCCTGTGTCCAGAAGCTAGCTGGGTTGGACATTGTTGTTTTCTGTTGAATGCAAAGTGTTTCAGTGTCTCCGCGTGAACGTAACCTTGTTATATCAGGTACTACTTACTACTAATGTACACTGCACTACTGCAGTTCCTTTTTCTCTTGTAGGTATGTTTTTCCAGGATTTTTTTTATTCAACCATATTAT
>NC_029785.2:112318497-112320523 GCF_000816755.2 Arachis ipaensis | reverse complement strand
TTTAAATTTTAAAAATATATTTACATCATTTTAAAGTATTTTACAAACCGATCATCAAAAAATGTATTTTACAAACCCCCGGGGATTCAGATAAAGCCAAAGAAATGCAGTGTACAATGCAAACAAAAAATATAAAGCCAAAGGATTTTCGATCCAATTTAGGGTGCACACAATGCTTCTCCACTAAGAAAGAACATATAAATGTATGGATATATGTTTCCTTCTTTTGTTTATGACATAAGAGGCAATACTAACCTTATCTGGGGTATTCAATCCAATTCAATCCAATCTTATTTATAGGGTTGGCAATCTAATTTATAGTGCTCCAGGTTAAAAGCTGAACAGATTAAGTTGCGAATAACATTGAGTGTGAATTTAGACCTAATTTAACTCTATTTATTTTTATTTTTGATATATTATAGTATATAATTAAAAATTACAGTTTCGTTATACATATAAATTTTTTTGGTAAATAAATTCATACAAATTAATTTTAACCTAACAAAACTCATTTACATAATGTGTACCTAAAATTATGTCGTTTTTTTTTCAATATTTATATTCTGCGTTCGTCCTCCTCTTCCTCCTCCTTCTCTTTCTTGTTTATGTTTCTCCTCCTTTTTCTTCATGTTCCTTTTTCTTATTCGCGTGTTTCATCCTGACCTAGACGATGGTGAAAATATTTGCATAAAACTCCGATGCCTAAATTAACAAGAGTTTTTAGTATGTTTCAATGAGATTAGATTATAAAAAAATGCTTGTTTGATAGAGTATTTATAGAATAAAAGTATTAGACTTAGTCATTTCTTGGAAATGACTCTTAGAGATCATGAGTGGTTATTTCCTTTATAATGTGGGATATCATCCCCATGTTCAGGGTGGTTACCACTTAGATGTGGTAACCAAAGTAGGGGGAGCACTTAATTTGCTCCCCAAATCAGATCGGATAAAAGTTTCAGAGACTCATATCTAAGCTAGGTTTTTTGTAGCAATTTTAGGGTTATTGGGCCAATCTTGGCAGGCTTAATTTCGAATGTAGCATGTATGTTGGACACGAAGTGAGCTGGGCATGTAGAGTGTAGCACTTTTCTGATGAGCCTCCTAGTTCTTTCGGATCACTTGGAACTATATCAAAATTAAGAAAATCGATGTATGATGTCATCCATCCCAGGTCGTGCCCCACGACTACGAGTACTTCCGAGTTGACCTCTATTTTCGAGATTGATGGTTCTTGAAGCATCTCCTGTCTCAGGCTTCTGTAGCTGCCCCAGGTTTGGTGCTTGGCAACTTTGATAGGGCGTCTGCTCTATTGTTGTCATCCCAAGATATGTGTCAGACTTTCACCTCCTGAAATTCAGATATTAGTTTGATGGTTATCTCAAGATACTTCTTCATGGAAGAATCCTTGGCTTGATAGCTCCCATTAATTTGCAAGGTAACGACTTGGGAGTCACTGTGGATTACCCCCTTTTTAGCTCTTACTTCTATTGCAAGTTGGAATCCAACCAACACGACTTCATATTTTACCTAATTATTGGAAGCTTGAAAGTCGAATTTGAGTGATAATTCTAACCTTGTGCCTCCCAAGTTTTTTAGGATGACTTCTGCTCCACTACCAATAATAAGATCCGTCGACATATATATGCCAGCTTGAGTCTTCTAACTTGTATTCACCTGCATATTCTGCTAGGAAGTCGGTTAAGCATTGGGATTTAATGCAGTCCAAGCTTTGTACCTTAGATCAAACTCGGATAGCTTTGTAGCCCATTGTAATATTCTTCATGTGAGGTTGGTTTTCTACAATATGCTCTTCATTAGATGGATGGTGCAGACTCAGACAATGTAGACTTGGAAGTAAGGTTGGAGCGGTCTAGAAGAAAGTATGAGAGCATATGCAATTTTTTTTTATCTTCTGATAGTTTAATTCGAACCCCTGAAGTACTTTGCTCGTGAAGTACACTGGAGGTTGCCTTTCTTCATCTTTTCTTATCAAAGCTGATGCTATTGCTTTCTTTGTAATAGCTGA
>NC_029785.2:112310868-112318337 GCF_000816755.2 Arachis ipaensis | reverse complement strand
CTTGAATTGCTGGAAAGCCTTCTCACAATCCTCCATCCATACGAAGTCGATGTCTTTTTTTAACATCGAGAATAGGGGTATTTCTTTTAGTATCAATCATACAAGGAATCTTGACAATGTCATGAGTCGCCCATTGAGTTGTTGAACTTCAGTGATTGACATCAGACTCTTCATGTTGAGGATCCCACATATTTTTCTTGGTTTGATTCTATTCCTCTCTATGTTAGCATGAACCCGAGAATTTTTTTTGCTTCCACTGCAAATGCACACTTAATAGGATTTAATCTCATCTTGTGCTTTCTTATGGTGGAGAATACTTTCTTGAGATCGAATGTTAACAAGGAAGCTTGCTTTGTCTTTACCAGCATATCATTTACATATACTTCCATAAGGTTCCCTAAGAGAGGTTGAAAAATCATACTCATCAAATGCTAATAAGTGGCTCATGCATTCGTCAATCCTAAAGGCATAACCACATAACAATATTTTGACTTGGGGGTGATGAAGGATGTCTTCTTCTTATCAGGGCCGTACATCGGGATTCAATTGTATCTCGAGTAAGCATCTATGAAGGTCAGATATTTATATCCAAATGCTGAATCCACTAGAGCATCCATACTCAGGAGGGGGTAAGATCCTTGGGGTATGTTTTATTGAAGTCCGTATAATCTATGCATATTCTCCATTTACCATTTTATTTTTTGACTAAAATGACATTAGCCAACCATATCGGGTACTTGACCTCTCTGATGAACCTGGCTTCTAACAGGGTTTACACTTGTTCCTCGACAACTTGTGCTCGCTCCTCACTTAGCTTCTTTCTTCTTTGTTGGATAGGCATGGATCTTGGAAATACTACCAGTTTGTTAATCATAAGTTCAAGTTTGATACCTAACATATAAGAGGTTTTCCATACAAAAAAATTGGCGTTGTCTCACAGGAGTTAAATGAGTTCCTCTTTCAGCCCTTTCTTCATGTTTTCTTTTATCTGGGTTGTCTTTTCTAGTTGATCCCCGACTTTGACTTCCTTTAGTTTTTCTTCTGGTTTGGTCAAAGTTATTTTTTTTTCTTAGGTCGCCCGAGCTCAAGGATAGTCACTTGTCCTCTGACTTTTGTCCCTGAGATTTAAGCTTTCATTATAACATCTTTGACCTAACGCTTGATCACCCTTTACAATAACCATCCCATTTTAGTTGGAAACTTCATGCACAAATGAGAGGTTGAAACTATAGCAAAAATTTGGTTAAGCGTTGATGAGCGGATAATATATACGCTTTTTGGCATTGTTTTTAGGTAGTTTTTAGTATAATTTAGTTAGTTTTTAGTATATTTTTATTAGTTTTCAAGCAAAATTCACATTTCTGGACTTTACTATGAGTTTGTGTGTTTTTCTGTGATTTCAGGTATTTTCTGGCTGAAATTGAGGGACCTGAGCAAAAATCTGATTCAGAGGCTGAAAAAGGACTGCATATGCTGTTGGATTCTGACCTCCTTGCACTCAAAGTGGATTTTCTGGAGCTATAGAAACCCAATTGGTGCGCTCTCAATTGTGTTGGAAAGTAGACATCCTGAACTTTCCAGAAATACAAATAGTCTATACTTTGCTCGAGTTTTGACGACGCAAACTGGCGTTCAAATGCCAACTTCCTGCCCTATTCTGAAGTTAAATGCCAGAAACAGGTTACAAACCAGAGTTAAACGCCACAAACAGGCTGAAAGCTTCAATGCTCAGCCCAAGCACATACCAAGTGGTCCCCGGAAGTGGATTTCTACATTATCTGCACTTAGTTACTCATTTTCTGTAAACCCTAGTGATTAGTTTAGTATAAAAACTACTTTTAGTAATTTATTTCACATCTTTTGACCATCTTTGGACGTTTAGTTCTTAGACTCTCAGACCATTGTACACGTTTTGGAGGCTGGCCTCACGGCCATGCCTGGACCTTCATCACTTATGTATTTTCAACGGTGGAGTTTCTACACCCCATAGATTAAGGTGTGGAGCTCTGCTGTTCCTCATGAATTAATGCAAAGTACTATTGTTTTTCTATTCAATTCAAGCTTATTCTTATTCCAAGATATTCATTCGCACCCAAGAACATGATGAATGTGATGATTATGTGACACTCATCACCATTCTCACCTATGAACGCATGCCTGACAACCACTTCCGTTCTACATGAAAACAAGCTTGAATGCATATCTCTTAGCCTCCTGGTTCACGATCAGAGTCTTCATGGTATAAGATAGAATCAATTGGCAGCATTCTTGAGATCCAGAAAGTCTAAACCTTGTCTGTGGTATTTCGAGTAGGATCTGGGATGGGATGACTGTGACGAGCTTTAAACTCGCGAGTGTTGGGCATAGTGACAGACGCAAAAGGATCAATGGATCCTATTCCAACATGAGTGAGAACCGACAGATGATTAGCCGTGCGGTGACAACACATTTGGACCATTTTTACTGAAAGGACGGACGGTAGCCATTGACAATGGTGATCCCCCAACATACAGCTTGCCATGGAAAGGAGTATGAATGATTGAATGAAGACAGTAGGAAAGCAGAGATTCAGAAGCAACAAGCATCTTCATACGCTTATCTGAAATTCTCACCAATGAATTATATAAGTATTTCTATCTTATTTTATATTTTATCTATATTTTAATTATTAAAACCTCATAACCATTTGAATCTGCCTGACTGAGATTTACAAGATGACCATAGCTTGCTTCAAGCCGACATTCTCCGTGGGATCGACCCTTACTCACGTAAGTTTATTACTTGGATGACCCAGTGCACTTGCTGGTTAGTTGTGTGGAGTTGTGAAAAAGAGTTGAGATTATGAACATGCCTACCAAATTTTTGGAGCCGTTGAGATCACAATTTCGTGTACCAAGCGTGCTTTATCAGGGCATTATATGTTGTTGGTGTATCAAGAACCACATAATCCACCTTTAAGGTGATACTTCTTGGTCCTTTTCTGAATATGGAATAAAGGCTGATATATCTTATTGGTTGAATTAGGTTTTCTCCTAGTCTGAACAAGGTATCTTGGTAGGCTCTTAGGTCTTTGATTTTTAGACCTAGCTTTTCGAAAGCCAGCTTAAATAGGTTGTTTTCTGAGCTTCCTTGGTCGATCATGGCTCGATGTAGGTTGGTATTTTCTAATACCATGGTGATTATAATCGGGTTGTCATGTCCTGGTATAACTCCCTCTGCATCTTCCCTGGTGAAGACAATCTCGAGAATGTCAAATTCCTGGTATAACTCTCTTTGCATCTTTCTTAGGGAAGACAATCTCAGGAATGTCGAATTCTCGACTTTCTTCTGATATATTCCGTTCAGGTGTCTTTTCTTGGAAGACTTGGAGGTTTTTCCTGCCATAAATCCTCTGGCAATGACATTTATATGTCTCTCTGGGGTCTTTTCCCTTTCTTCACTCCTGTCTTTGTCTCAAGAGCTTCTTTCATCTCTCGCATCCCACCTCCTCCTCTGATTTGACCTAGAGAAAGTGATATATTTATCCAATCGACCATCATGTAATAACTTTTCTATCCCGTTTTTGAGATCATAACAGTCGTTAGTGTGACGATCATAGATGTGGTTATTCTCGCAGTATTCTGTCTTGCTTTCCCCTTTCTTACCTTTGATGGGCCAAGATAGTGGTAGCTTCTCCACATTGTAGATATCCATGTAGACTTCCACCAATGAAACACTAAGAGGAGTGTAAGAGTGATACATTTTTCTACCAGAAGATTCCTCTTCTCATTTCCTTTTATGTTTCTCCTTGTTGCCCTCACGAGCTTTTTTAATATCCCGACATAGGAGTGATTTTCTGAGCTGTGTAATTTCTTCCATGTTGATTTACTTCTTAGTTTTGATTTGTACATTAGCCATCGAGGTCGGATGTTGTTTGGAGATGGACTGGGAGAATGGTCCATCCCTTAAGCCATTTATCGAACCTATGATGATTGCCTTTGTAGGTAAGTGTTGAACTTCCAAGCAAGCCTTATTTTACCTTTTCATGTAGATTTGTAGTGACTCTCTGATTTCTTGTTTTACTCCAAGTAAATTTGAAGTGTATTTGACTTTATTTTTCTAAATCAAAAAATGGGTAAAAAATCTACAAGCTAGATCATTGAAACACGCGATTGAACTGGAAGGAAACCCATCAAACCACTTAAGGGTTGCTTTGGTAAGGGTGGTCAGAAAAGCTTCACACCGAGTTGCATTAGATGCTCCCCCAAGGTACATCTAACTTCTGATGTTGCTAAAATGATTTCTCAGATCAGTAGTTCCATCATACATAGCCATTTTCGAGAACTTCTTCCCGCAAGATGGCCTCCAAAAATGGGTCCTCTCCACCATAGTAGTAATTAGAATCACCGTATGCCTCCTAACTACTTTTCTACTTTAGCTCCATCTCCATTCTTTTAATCTTCTAGTCAGTCTCCTTTTGCCACTGCATCTCTTTTTTGAGTTGATGCTCGGCATCCTTCTGTCGACCAAATTCGGATTCCAGTTACTCAAGTCGTCCCAAATGATTGTATATCGGTCCCAAAATTTTGAATCCTTTCCCTTTATTGTGGGGAAATATAAATGTTTCAGTTGAGCATGTGGGAGTTTTGAGGTTGTGAGTTATTTTAATGAGGTTGAGGAGAGATTTAGTGAGGTTGGGGAGAGGGTTGTTGATTACTGGTGGAAATAGGGAGGAGGTAAAGGTGGTATGGATGGAGAATGGCGATCCCGGTCGTGGCTTCTGATGTGGGAACCAAAGTATGAGACCATTTTGCTATCGTGTCTGTCAGTGTTAGCCATTAAGACAAGTGACATGGTTCGGTCCTCGATAACAGCGCCAATGTTTCGAGATGTCACCTAAACTAGGGTGAATTTAGGCTTAGATGTGAGGTCCAAATGGATTTTAGTTTGAGTTTCGACTTGAGTGTTGGTACGGTGGTTGGTTCGATGTCCTCACCTAAATGGTTATGGAGAAGTACCTACAGGGGACTCCGATACCTAATTTAGCAGGAGTTTTTAGAAGGCTTCAATGAGATTGAATTGAAAAAAATACCTATATGATAGGTGTATTTATAAAGTAAAAATGTTAGACTTAATTTTTTTTAAGATGATTCCTAAAGATCATGGATGATTACTTCTCTTTTAATGTGAAAAATCTCCCTATGTTCAAGGTGGTTACCACTTAGAAGTGGTTACCAAAGTAGTAGGGAGGAGGAAAGCTTTTAACTTACTCTCTAATTTGGATCAAGTAAGGATTTCGGACCAATCTTGGTAAGTTCAATTTCAAATATAGCCTACATGTTGAACACGAAATAAATTGGACATATAAAATATAAAGCCAAATATGAACACATATTATTTTTTGTATAGTCTAGGTTTTAATAATACTATAATAGTAATATAATAATTGCAATAAATATTTATGCAAACAAATATATTTGGAAATTTGCTAAATATATTTTTGCCTAAAATGACAAGTTTAAACAATGGTTGTTTAAGAATGGAGATTTTATATTCAAGAGATATTAATAAAAATTGGAATACCCCATAAAATAACTATCTATTTACCAATTATATCTATTATTTATTATATCATCGTTATATCATTATCATTTACAACAGATTACATTATAGTATCAAAGATGCTCATATGACACATTCTAGTATTAATTTACATACGTTTTTCTTTTTAATTTTTTTTAAAAAAAAATTATGTAATCAATCTTACACAAATTAATATTTAATAATTATTTATGTTGAGATTTGTCAATAATTCTAATATTCTATTTTATATCTTTTTAGTAATTATTATTATGATTCTTTCTCTATATTTTAGTGGATCAATCATTAATAATCAATTATTGTTAATTTAACAATATATTATATTATGATGCAAAGCATTGTAAAGTGGCGTATGTGGTGCCAGTTTGGATACTACTTTCTTCTCAACAATTTTTTAAGAAAATATTATGTAATCAATTATACGTTATTATTATTCTTCTTTATATTTTCGTAAATCAATAATTCTAATATTTTATTTTATATCCTTTAAAAATTATCACAATTTTTCTTATATTTTTGTGAATATTACATATAGTGTTTTATTTTACTATTTATGAGTATAAGTTTAGAGTGAAGTATATTCACGTGGTGCATTTTGGTACCAATTTACATATTGATGGTATTTTTTAAAAAGAGGTAAATACTAAATTGGTATCCGAAAGATTTTAGCGTTGACAAAATAGTACTTGACTTTTGTTATTGACAAAATAGTCCTTAAATGATTTTAAAATTTGACAAGCGTGTCCCTAAACTCACCAAAACACATTTCCAATGAGAAGGATATTGAGGTGGCCACGAGAAAATGCAAAGTGAAAATTTTAATTAATTAATTATCCATAATCTAATCCTCCCAATCCCCTTAATCCCCCTAATCCCCCTTTTGAACCCTAATCTCCCTCCCTTCCCCCTTTGAACCTAATCCCCCCTTCCCAACGCACTCTCCACAAAACGACAGTAAAGTTGAACTTTCTCAGTCTCACAGAGCCGTTGTCACCAACACTGCACGGTCGCCATCTCGTCGCCGGGTCTTCTGCGTCTGCCAACTCCTATGTCGTCTGTCTCCTCCGTCAGCGTCGCATCGTTCATGTGCCTTCACCGCTATCGCCTTGCCTAAACCCACCCTCTGTCGTCCCTTCACCTTCATTGTTGTCTCCTCAATGTCACCTCGTAGGTATGTGCTTCGCGGTGGCTCGCTTCCCTCCTTGTGGTCAAGCATAAGAACAGACACACATAACAGCAGCGTCTCACTCATCGGCCTCGTTTCTATCACCTCTGCTCGCTGCCTTACCTCCTATGCCTGTGTTCCATCTTGGCTCCGCCGTGTCGTACCTCTTCTATCTCTTATTCTTCTGGCTTGGTCTAAATCTGCCTCTTGCTTCTGTGGTGTTTGTGTTGAGCTTTATTTTATTTTATTTTATTTTAATTATTGTATATGAATCTGTTTGCATTTTTTTGAGCTTTATTGTTATTAATTTTTTTGAATTATAAATTAATCTGCAAATTTGGAATAATTCATGATTGAAAAATGAGAGTGTGATGGGGAGGGAGGATCTTTTTCTAGATTAGAATTTAGGAGCATTTCCAGGTTTATAGTAACTCATGAGTGAGAGAGTGCATTGGAGAGGGCGGAGGTTAGGGTTCAGAGAGGGAAGGGAGGGGGATTAGGGTTCAGAAAGGGGGATTTTAGATTTTTCAAGTTGGACTGGTTAATTAATCAATTAAAAATTCCACCTTAAATTTTTCGGTGGCCACCTCAACATCCTTCTCGTCGGAAATGTGCTCCGGCGAGCTTAGGGACACGCTTGTCAAATTTTAAAATCATTTAAGGACTATTTTGTCAATAACAAAAGTTAGGTAATATTTTGTTAATAACAAAATTTTTTGGATAC
>NC_029785.2:112267513-112310799 GCF_000816755.2 Arachis ipaensis | reverse complement strand
ATATATAAATATAAAAAATAGATATTTTTCGTGCATAGCAAAAGACATACAATAATACACTAATAATAGAATTAAAGTAGCATGTTTTTGTCAATGAGTTATAGTTCAAATGACATAATCTTTTCATATTCATTTAAGAGATCATAAGTTCGGATCTCCCTATCTTTAGTAAAAAAAAATGTAACATGCCTTTAAAAGTGTTTATTAATTTATTTTTTTATTCATTAAATTAAGGATAAAAAACAGAAATAAGCCAAGGGAGAAAATAATTTACGTGAATAAGCCAAAACGAAAACTGCTTCATGAATCCACCAATGCACATATATATGTAGTTCGAACCAGCCTGATTCGAACTCCATTTCTACATAATTCGAACCAGCTTGGTTCGAATTATACACAAATACATGCACACACATAATTCGAACCAGCTTTGTTGGAATTACACACAAACACATGCACACACTAATTCGAACTAGCTTGGTTCGAATTACACACACAATAATTCATGGTATAATTCGAATTATACTGTTAACAAAATTAATAATTTATTAAAAAAAATTTATTAAAAAATTTATTAAAAATTTTTCTAATTTTTATTTTAATTTACGTATTTATTCTTTTCAAATTTTTCATAGTTCGTATGTTATTTCTTTCCTTCTTATGTTTTGTTTTTTTAGGTATAATATATGTATATAATCAAATTAGTTTCTAAAAGATTACTTGTTATTTAAATTGGTCTTTAAAAGATTTTTTTAATTAAATTCATCTTTCAAATATTTTAAGTTAGTCATGTTAATCCTAATGGCATCAAAATTTGCTGATGTGGCACGTTAAGTAACACTATAACATTCACTTAATAGTCCTAATTGACGACTAACATGATAAGTTTATGAAATTAGATCAAATCAAATTCTAAAGCCTCAAGATTTTTCTTTAATTAGGTTTTGATTTGATCTAACTTCATAAACTTATTATGTTAATAGCAAATTAGGACTATTTGATGTGGAACGTGATCACTTAACGATCCACATCAGCAATTTTTGATACCGTCAACAAAAGAAGTGATAGAAAGATTAACGTGATTAACTTAAATCTTTAAAAAACGAATTTATTAAAAAATCTTTTAGGGACCAATTTAAAAAACGGGTGATCATTTACAGATAAATTTAATCATATACTCTTTTTCAAAAATACTATTCATACGCTAAAATCTTAATATCCATATAAAAATACAATTATTATTAATTAATTATATATTTAAAATATTTTAAATTTGAAAAAATATATTAATTATTACAATAAAAAAAAAAGTGCGCATTTGTTATTCGAATATAAAAAAAAATTACATTAGTCACTGATTTTCTTCTTTTCAAATCTTAAAAGTGCTTCTCTTCTTGTTTTCATATTTTGAAAATGTTGAATAATTGTTTCGTTATCAACTTGATTAAATATCTCTCTTTTTATATATGTAACCAAACAATTATTCAACCAGTTATCTCAAATTACGAAGTTGACTTTTTATGATATTCGTAGCAGAAAATGTTCTTTCAACTGATGTCATTACTACAGGTAGAATCAAAACTAATTTCAATAGGAGAAACACCAATGGAGAAATAATATACTTTTTTTTGTCTCAATTAATTTTTGAGATAATCCACTAATTCTATTTATATTTGAGAATTGATCATCAACACGCATATCCAATATAAAATTCTCAAGTTGACTATCAAGTGCCAAAAATTGAGTAGAAAAGAATTTATGTGGATAAAATTCAGCTAAATGAATCAACTTCTTCTTATCAAATACAAAAAATGAGTCACTTGAATTCAAGCAAACTGTACAAAGAAGTAATTCGGTATTTACCTCTGTAAAATAATTATTAAGCTCTTGAAGTTGTTTATCAACCACTTGATAAAATGATTTAACTTGAAAATAATGCAAGTTTGAGACCTTTTGGATTATGCGCCTTGATCTTTCTTGTGTTACAAATACGTCATTCATATTTGGAACATGAATATTGTGACTATCACAAAACAGTGAAACTTCATTGAGAAAAAGAATACAAACCACTTGGATATTTTGACCAATATCATAGCATTTATATTGTGTTGTTACTTTTTTCTAGAGCTTGAAATAACTCATTAGTAACCCCTGATATATTTTTCATCAAATGTAAATTGAATACAAATTCAAAAGGATGTATATGATTCAATAATTGACATACTTCAACCCTTTTGTTCTGGATTATATTGAATATGATTTAATAATTGGCATACTTCAACTCTTATATTCCGGATTATTTCCATCTTCTTCAGTGACTTCAAGAATTTCTACCACGAAAAAAAATAGAAATCAAGCTAAGTATTGTACTATAATGTGAGCCTCATCGAGTATCACCTGTCCTTTTCAATGTTGTTTCTTGATTTAAGTTATGTCTACTAGAAGCATCTCTATTTTGTAATGCAATAATTATCTTTTGCATTTTACTTTCACGGAGCATGTCTTTACGTTTATAAGAAGCTCCAACAACATTACACAAACTAATAAGCAAATTAAAAAGCAGTGCAATTTCAACCTATTTCTTTGCAACAACCACAAATGTTAATCGAAGTTGGTGAGCAAAGTACTGAACATAAAAAGTACACGCATTTTGTTTTAGAATCAAACTTTTTAAGCCATTAAATTCTCTCTGTATATTACTAGTTCCATCGTAACCTTCTCCACGTATTCTTGCTAAGCTTAAATTATACTTTGCTAATTGAAGGATTATCATGTGTTCATAACACGCAGCGGAAGAAAAAAGGTAATCCACCAAATGATATCTTAAAATACTATATTCCAACTGAAGAGATAAGTGTGTATGTATGTCCAACAAAATACTATAATGAATTATTATTATTATTATTATTATTATTATTATTATTATTATTATTAGAATAAATTTTTATAATTTATGATAGTGTCTTTAATTAAAATTAGAAATGAATAATTATGATAGGGATCATAATAATGAGATATATGTTTTTAAAGTACTTTTAATTTAAATTGTTCTTAATCATAGAATCACTAAAATTAGGACATTAGCGACTCGGATATATATATAAATGGTACATATAGAGATATGACCATTAAACTGATTCACTTTGAGAATTTCTAATGGTTATAGTTACCGTATATTTGTTAATAGGATATTCTCATGATGAACATAATATTAGAATTTTTCTTTGACCTGCGATATGTCATAGTAATTGACAATATATTTACTATACATTGATTCCGGACACCTAACACCCTACAGTACTAGTTGAATGGATATTGGATATGCTTTAAATACTTGTAGAGTTAATGATTAGTCAATGTGGAATCCATCCACTATGGTAATGAGTTCGTGCTCTATGATTATAATGAATGAATTAAACAATGCCTTGGTCAAGGGATTTGAATGAATAAAGAAATGAGTTTTTTAGGACCTTCATAATTTATTATAATAATGGTAACAAGTTAGAGTTTAACAATCAAACCGTACTCTAAAAGTTAGCCAAGAGCTCAGAAGATTGAGGATTGATTTAATACTCAAAAATCTCATTTTTGGCCAAAATAGGGGGCTCGCGTACGCGAGATTTCAAAACAGGGGGACTCTTGCATCGCGTATACTGCTCGCGTACGCAAGCGTCCAAATTTTTAGGTCCGCATACGTGAGACCATGTCTGTGTACGTGAGATATCAAGGCGGTGAATGAATGTCGCGTCGCGTGTGTATGCTCGCATACGCGACTCCTTTTTCTCAAAAAGTTGCTAAGTCATGAAAACCAGTTTTCTACAGCTAACTTCCAACGTTCATAACTTCCTCTACAAAACTCTGGTTTTCACAAACTTTAAACCGTTTTAAAGATCTTGAAATTATCTTTATTTTAAAATAAACTTCATTTAAATCCAAAATTGGAGGCTCAAGTTATGATCCGCCGAAGTTGGTTAAAAATCATTTTTTACCAAAAACTCAAAACTCAAGTTTTCCAAACCAAATTCAACCCAAAACTAAACAAAACCATTTCAAACATCATCATGACTCATCAAACACGACCTCATTACTCATCAATCATATAGCCACCTAAGGTACCCACTCTCTTCACTACCAATTTCACATTATATTCATCACATATACACACATATTCAATATTTGCACCAAATTCCACCATTTCACTACTTAATCCAACATCACACTCATTAGATGCATACATATACATTCATTCTATCAAAAATTCAACCATTTACTATCAACATCCAACTTCAATCCAAGCTTATCCTATGGTCATCTAGCCTACATTTTTACGAAACATTATATATTATCTATGAGAAACTAAAATCATCCCTTGGCCGATTCCTCCCTAAACTTGGAACACCACAAAAATCACCGTTCTACCAACGCCCAAGGCTCCACATGCTCACCAAACAGAAAACCCAACTTCTAGAGTCCCAATATCAAGCTTTCAACACCATCAATTTGGTTCTAACACATATAATCCAATCTTACCAACGGAAATTTAGGACAAAACCCAGCAAGTCTACAAAGCTAATTTGATCCTAAACGCCAAAATCACATAATCCCTCAAAATCAAAACCTCAAATTTTCAAAATTAGGGAGAGAGTGGCTGTGTGGGAAATTGCGAGGTTCTTACCAAATTGTTCGGTGGATTTTGTAGAGCTCGACACGGTGGTCGCGTGGCTACAAACAATGCGGCGATCGGAGCTCGAGATTGGAAGATATGGTGAAATGAATTTGGAGCCAAGGGTTTGAGTTCTTCTCCCCCTTTCCCTTGTGTTACAGCGTGTGTGTGCTTGAATGGAGAAGAAGAGTGGCTGAAATTAGGGGTGTTCGCGGTGCGGTTTGGTTCGGTTTTAAGGAAAAAAGTCATCCGATCCGAACGTTTAATTTATGTGCGGTGCGGTTTGGATTGGATGAACTTTTTTTGAAAATCCGATCCGATCCGATCCGATTACAAGTGGTTTGGATTGGTTTGGATTTGCGGTTTTTTAAATAAAAAAATTAAATACATATAACAAGTCTTAACATCAAATTTTAAATAATCAACAATGACATAACAAGTCTTAACATATCTATTTTGAACATAAAATATTTATTAAATAATAATAATAATACATGAATAATATAAAAATGTATAACAAATTGAACATGTTATAAATATAATTGTAAATATAATAATAAAATAATAATATTATAGCACATTGTGCGGTTTGGATTGGATTGGATCGGTTATGAAAAGTAGATCCGAAATCCGATCCAATCCAATGGTTTGCAAAAAATAGAATCCAATCAAATCCGAATTAGTGCGGTTTTAATCGGTTTTCATTTTGGATTAGATTGGATGAGCAGTTTAATTTAGATCAGTTTGGATTTGAACACCCCTAGCTAAAATGGCTTTATATATATTGGGTCTTGGGTCCAGTTAGGGACTGGTCCAACGGTTTGGCCCAACAACCCAATTTTGGGTCAAAATCTTTAAAATTAGTGTTAAAATTCATATTTTAATTAGTTCTTACGGGTTGGGCCAAGGGCCCAATATGGGTCCCGTTGGCGCGGTTCGACCCAATTTTGGGCCAAATTTTTTAAAATTAGTGTCGAAATTCTTGTTTTAATTTTCTCTATCACATTAAACTATAAAATTTTATTTTATAATTTTTTAAATAATAATTAATTTATTAGGTAATTATTTATTAATTCACTGGTTTTACATCCTATCCCCTAACAAAAATTTTCACCCTAAAAAATATCAAACACCACACAAGTATGCAAGAGTAGCCATCTTTTTAACTCAACGTACAATTTCCCGATCCTCTACCAATTGTCATAACAACTTATCTCCTGCAACTTCTCTTCCCCATCCGAATAACCTTAATGTCTTCACTTTCACTGCGCTCCCGCTACTGCACTCTGATTTGTTTGTCTTTAAAAAATTGATTATTCGTCACATGCCAAGCAAAATCTCCTTAATTTCTACAAGCTCTAACGGTAACATCCTACGCAGCACAATTAGGTTTGGTTCAAGGTTCGCCACTTCCATCATAATTCGTCATTTCCATCTTGGGTATGAATAACCGTAATGTCTTAATGTCCTTTAAAGTAGTTAAAATTTAGCTACCAGTTTATCCTTACCTCTTGAGAGATTTGACCATGTTGCTAATATCGTCCTACCTTCTTTTCTCTTTCTTCGGGCAATTCCAAGACTTGTGCCCCTGCTTCCCACATGTGAAACACAATCTTGAACCTAATAGACAAGTCGGGATGAAAATGCTCGCATCTTTGGCACCTCAATTCCTCTAAGTACTTCCTTATCTGCTTTCCTTCATTTCCCCGACGGCTGCCACTTTCCTTGGGGCTATTCCAACCCTGAGAGGGGCGAGCTATATAGCCACTCCTCTTGAACTCTTGGCCCCTTGGTGTAAGACTCTGGTTACACTCTTTTTGATAGGACTCCTGGTGGTCATTCCCTGCTATAACAGCCTTCCTTGAACATTCCTCTGAAACCCTACCCTTGTTCACCAAGTCTGAGAAGACCCGGACCTCTATTGGCCCCATAGTACTCAGGATATCTCCTCGCAAGCCCCTTCATATTTAATGCATTTCCATTCTTCGAAGCCCTTCGGAGCACCCTAACAGATCTTGGAAACTAACACAACTCTTCGAATTTACTGGTGTATTCTGCCACAGACATGGAGCCCTGCCTTAGTTGTAGCAACTCAATCTCCTTCGCCGTCTTGACAGAATTAGGAAAATATTTCTTGTAGAATTCAGATTAGAAGGCATCTCGAGGTATCACGGTATTGCCTTGCTGTAGAAGGCGACGTGTCCCTTGCCACCAATGTTGAGCCTCACCCATCAACTGGTATGTAGCAAACTCAACATATTGACCTTTAGGGACCTGTTGCACTTGCAAGGCTCTTTCCATGGCCTGAACCAATTATCTACCTCCATGGGGTTTGTCGTTCCTCTAAAGATTGGTGGGTTTACTTTCATGAAGGTAGCTAAAGTCATTGACCCATTTACTCTGTTACCACCATTCATATTACCAGTTTGATTTCCTAACGCCACAGCCGTGGCCTGCATCGCAGCAGCCATGTTCTCAAATACAGCCATGAAGTTTGTTAGGTTGTTCTCAGTAGTCTCGGGTCCCTCACTACCACTCCAACCTCCTCCTTGACCGTGTTCGCATCCACGAGTCGTCATTTGGTTCCTGTTCATACCAAACAAGCGATATCAAGGTGATCAGTCTCAATATCTCAAGTCTAGTGCTTTAAAGTCCCAAATGCATGCTCATGAACAAATATGCCACATATATTAGTTAGATATCCTAATCAGTGTGTACAGACACCCAGAGTACGTCCAGAAACATAGTCAATTCATCCCTCAGGCTCTACAGGAACGAATTGCTCTGATACTATAATATAACACCCTACACATAAAGCTTTACGCTTAAGTTGTAAAACAGAGGTGGTGTGGTATTACGATCTCTAAAATAAAATATATACATAATATATAGTTGAAATAGTTTAATAATTGAGGAGCCTTGAAGGAAAGCTTAAGCAACAAGTTGCAAAAAGAAAAGCGCATCGCTCGCATAAACGTTTAATAGAATTAGTTGGAAAATAAAGAAATATATACATAAGAGTGGAAAAGCAAAAGATACAAAATATCAAGCTCCGAGCTTGACCTGCAAAGTCAAGGCCGGCCGGAGAATATCATATACATATATATATCCCAAATATCCCAAAATACAGAAAACCAAACTCTTGTTTCTCCAAAATAGCCTCTAGAAGGATCAAACATAAGTTATATATACATAGGAGAGTCTATAAACATAAGTACATAACCAACAGTCCAAAATATAACATCCCAAAGCTAAACTTTGCTTACTCAGAAACTCCAGACTTCTAGCGAGGTGCCTTTTGACCTGCATCTGAAAAATAATAACATATGTATGGAATGAGAACTGGAGGTTCTCAGCATGGTAAAGGTGCCCACGTACATAAGATATAAGATCCCAGAAATGCTAAAGGCGATCCTAGAACTCCGACACTCAGATTTAAAACTTAGAGTTATAATTTAAACTGGAAATAAGGCAAACTAACTAAGATACCTAGGTTCTATTCTAAAAATAACTTAACACTTTAATCTCACTCTCCTCCAACCCTCCAGAACTCTAGTGGAACAACCCTTGTCACTCCTCCGCCAGACGAGGGATTTCTCAGTTGCATAGACAAACAATACAGACAAGGAAAACACAAGTATAGGTAGCAGTTACAATAGATAGGACAAGTAGCAATTAATTATAGCTTAATCAATTAGGCAAGCCAGAACAAAGCATACTAAAACAAGTCACACAAATGCATATGATGCATGTCACCCTATGGCCGATGATATCATCTGTCGGTTGTACAGCCAATCCCGACATGTCCGGTAGCGAACCCTGGACAGAACACCACAACATGGACTAGGTATCACTCGTCTCCCCATGTCGGTGTTTCACCCAACCCAGAATAGGTATTACTTGTCTACTCAGGTAGGTGCCTCAAACCATAACCCGACTCATCAACCCTCAAATCACATCATACATAGGCATTACTCATCTACTCTCAAATTTATATCTCGGATAGGGGTGACTCATCTATCCCTAAAGCCATTACTCAATATCTCATTCAGTATAATCAACGTCTCATTTATTCAGTTATCAATTCATTGCCTTAACAACTCAACCATTCACTTCTCAATCTCCTCTTCAACTTTCCATTTAACTTCTTCAACACGTACACCCTTTTTCTAAAGCTTGAAGACTCATTAACAAGTATTAAATAGGGGTTAAAAAGGTTTGGAAAGATAGATAATTGATTTAACACTTAAAAAATCTCATTTTTGGCTAAAACAAGGGCTTGTGTATGCGAGACTATGTCCGCGTATGCGAGATTTCAAAACAGAGGGGACTCTCGCGTCGCGTATACTACTTGTGTACGTGAGCGTCCAAATTTTCATGTCCGTGTACACAAGACCATGTCCGCGTACGTGAGATATCAAGGTAGTGAATGAATCTCGCGTCACATGAGCATGCTTGCGTACGCGTGACGAACTAGATTTCAGCCAGTAAAGAAATTTTTTTATAAAATTATAATCGCGTTGCAAGTATAGTTTCTAAACCAACAGAGAATCCTTTCATACAAAAGTTTTGGTTGTCCCTTAAGCAAACCCAATAAAAATAATAAATCGAAGTATTTAAACCTTGTGTTGTCTTCTCAAGGAATTGCAGGGAAGTATGATTTATTATTGGTTATGGAAAAAGGTGTATTTTTAGGTTTTTGAAATAGGGAACAAGTAATTTAAATGGCAAGGAAAAGAAAAATTAATAATTAGAAAAACTCTTAGCAAGGTATCAGAAAAATTAATCAATCAACTGCTGAGTCTGATAACTCAAGTGTTATCAATTACTTAACCAACACTAAAAGGAGAAAAATCTAAATTAAATTGAAAGCATCATAAATAGAATAAAATAATCATAAATCTGAAATACCTCAAATTATATTAAATAGAATATTCAAATCTAACATGAAAAGTTCATAAGCCAATTTGGCAACATAAGTAATTAACAAGTAAAAGCATTAGAGTAACTAAAAGTAGAAGAGAACATAAAATTAAAGTTGGGAACATTGAACCTGGAACGGAGTGATAACCATAAAGTAAAAGAAATCCTAATTCTAAAACCTAAGAGAGAGGAGAGAACCCCTCTCTCTCTCTAAAACTACATCTAAAACCTAAAATTCTATATTCTGAATGTTGTATGAATTGTTGGATTGATTTTCCCACTTTATAGCCTCTAATCTGTGTTTTTTGGGTCGAGAATTGGGTCAAAAACAGCCCAGCGATTTCTGGTACGTACAGGTCGCTGCAAAGTCATGCGTTAGCGTCATCCACGCGTTAGCGTGGATTGGATTTTTTCCAGGTCACGCGTCCGCGTGATCCACGCGTGCGCGTCGCCTGGCTTCGGGGCAGTGGTGCACGAATTGTAAATCATACTTTTCACAACTCGTACCACTAACCAGCAAGTGCACTGGGTCGTCCAAGTAATACCTTACGTGAGTAAGGGTCGATCCCACGGAGATTGTCAGCTTGAAGCAAGCTATGGTTATTTTGTAATTCTTAGTCAGGAAATTAATAATAAAATGGTTGGGTTTACGAGAAGTAATTAACAAAAAATAAATAATACTTGTTATGCAGTAATGGAGAACAGATTGAGGTTTTGGAGATGCTCTGTTTTCTGAATCTCTGCTTTCCTACTGTCTTCTTCTTCACGCACACAGATCTCCTTCCATGGCAAGCAATATGTTGGTGGATCACCGTTGTCAATGGCTACCATCCATCCTCTCAGTGAAAATGGTCCAAATGCGCTGTCACCGTGATAAACCCATATTTCATGAGTTCTTTTGTGCTTAATTAGAGTGATTTATTCAACTCTTCACCTACTTATTCACATTAATTGCATGGTTTTACCTTCCCTTCCTTATTATGTCATATTGTGAAAAACATGTTTCCTAAGCTTTAAAAATTAATTATTTTAATTACCTTTATTTCCATTCGATGCCGTGATTAGTGTGTTGAGTAGTTTCAGATTTTCTAAGGTAGATGACTTAAAGGATGGAAAAGGAAACATACAAAATGGAAGGAGAAAGCAAAACGGAGCTTTGAAGGAAACTGGTATTCACGCGATCGCATGGATGACGCGATAGCGTGCCAAGCACGAATCAGCAGCGACGCGGCCGCATGACTGACGCGACCGCGCGCCTTAAGCAGAACGCATATGACGCGGTCGTATGACTGACGCGACCGCATGGCAAGGAAAGGCTCCAAATGACGTGACCGCGTGACCCACGTGGACGCGTGACAGAGGACACGTATCAGAATTTACAGAATACGCCCCAAGCGAATTCTGAAGCCCTTTTCGGCCCAGATCCAAATACAGACAGCATAGACCAAAGGTTATAAAGTGTGGGAATGCACCCATTCAAAGGGAGCTCGCATATTTTTACTTTTCAATGATTTAGATCTAGTTGAGAGGGAGATCTTCTCTCTCTCTTTTTTAGGATTTAGGATTTCTTCTTGTTTTAAGAGTAACTCTGGATCCCAGGTTTAATGTTCTTTTATTTTTAGTTTTATTTATTCCAACATTTGAATTGATTATTATAATTTGATTTATGAATTATTCTATGTCACAGATTGTTCTTTGAATTAATGATAATTGAGGTATTTTTAGTCTATGATTGTTCTCTTTGCATTAAGTTACCATTGCTTCCCATCTAAGGATATTTTCATTATTCTATCAATTTTATTTTTTCCCTTTTTGGTTCTGGTTAAGAATTTAGTAACTCAACAGTTATTAATCTCAATATAATTGATAATCGTCATCTTGCTAATTGAGTTGAACTTAAGTAATCCCAACCTTTTCTTAGGAAATAAATAGGATTCAAAGGTCAATTTAATTAGTCCATTGACTTTCCTTTGCCCTAGTAAAGGTTGACCAAGTGGAGTTTAGATTCAACTTTCATTATAGTTGAGAGAGATAACTACGTTGGACCTCCAACTTTTCTTACCTTGCCAAAAGTCTGCTTTACAGTATTTATTTATTTTAATTGCCATTTACTTTATTTGTCATTTAAATTACTTGCTTCTCACCTTCTAAACCCCGATTACAACCTTTATAGCCAATAATAAGAACACACTTCCTCGCAGTTCCTTGAGAAGACGACCCGAGGTTTAAATACTCGGTTATCAATTTATTAAGGGGTTTGTTACTTGTGACAACCAAAACATTTGTACGAAGGGATTTTTGTTGGTTTAGAGACTATATCTACAACGCGACTATTTTTATGACATTCTTTACTGGCAAAAATACCTAACGTCAAAAATGGCGCCGTTGCCGGGGAACTGCTAACGTGTGCCTTATTATTGGTTATTGTAAATATTTTTCTTTTGCTTGTTTATTTATTTTTGTTTTCCTTTTTATCTTTATTTGCTACTATGAACTCTCACCCCTCTCGCTTTGAGTTTGGTTCTAATATTGTTAAAGGAAATAGAAGTTACAGCAGGATTGTGCATCAAGGTCAGACCAATCAAGGATGGATGGAGCCAAGAGGATCTAATCAACCCTTTAGGCAGCAACACCCTCCGAGATATCCTGGACAAAGACCACTCTACAATGCATACCCAGCTGAAAGATATGGTGGACAACCTTGTAACTACCAACAAGCCCCACCCAGTGCATATGAACCATCCTTTCAACATAACCTCGAACCACCACACTCACAAGCTTTTCTTCACCATTCGCCATCATATGATCCTTCCTTACCCCAATACCAATCCAATCGTTCCCAATCATCACCACTTTCCTTTGTATCATGTCCAAGTCTGGCAAACCACGAAGCAGAGGATCGCCTAAAAGAAACAGTAATTAAATTTCAAACAACCATTCAACAACTGGAGCAAGCACTAATTCAATGGGCCACTAGGCGCTCAAATATACAAGGATCAACCACAGCTCTGTGTGGACAGCCTGATAAAGAGCGTAGCATGAAAGAAATACTAGAGACTCCAGTGGATAAGACAGAGAATGAATTCGTACTAGAACAAGTGGAAGAAGCTGTCATTGTTCAAGAAGAAGAGTTGGTTGAAGATCTAGGAGATGCTGAACTTCCTTAGGAATCCAGAATTGAGGAAAACTCCGTCCAAGATGCTACAGTTGATGCTAAGGAGGATACCGTACAATCTCCAAGGTGAGTCATTTACGAAGAATTAGACGGAATAATCCAAGAAGCAAATTTTCTTGATGATGATAGTCACAAGTCTAGTTCTCCTAGTGATGAACTTGCGTCCGCAAGTGAATTCTCTGAGATCAAAAAATTTTTCCCAAGTGAATATGAAGATGATGCGGAGGTAGATTTCTCTCAACCTCCAATCTATGACTCGAGTGATGAGGAAGACATAGAAGACTTTGACCAGGATACAGATACAATTGAAGATCTTTGCAAGGAAGTGGGAGAATTCATAGAAGAGCACAAGGAAACGGAACTTGTAGAACCACTGTCCCAAGGCCATTACCACCTAATACAAGCTTCAAGTGGGTACAATCCTTAACTTATAACTTTACTTATTCACTTGAATATGGTTTACTTGAAACAGATGGCCAACTTAGAGCTTTCTGCGGCTTTAAGAGTAAAAGGGAATTGGCTCGTACTCAGAGCTGGTGCACCAGGTTCAATAAGGTTCCACGCTTCACCTCGAAGTACACGGATTGGTATCATGCTCAATTGCATGGATCACGGAAAACGTTTGGTCACCACGGTGAGATTCTACTTTTTAACCCGCCCGAATGGAAACTTACAAATCAAAATGGAGGCGGATCTAAAAACACAGCTTGGGATCATGGATTATATTCTGACATTCGTCATCCCGGGAGGCTGAATATCTGTTTGAAGCTGCTCAGAAGCTTTACATGCCTAGTTTGGGACCCCGGAGGCTATTGGCATTCCAAGCACTGGTGGAAATTTTTGGACGAATTTAAACATAAGCCACCATAACAGGATACTCTTCCAATGTCCAACTTAAGGACTTTAACTAAAAGTGCTAGGTGGGAGACAACCCACCATGGTATGGTCGCTTCTTTCTCAATCTAATTCTTGTTTATTATTTTCAATTTACCCCTTTTTTTTATTTTAACATTAACCTGGAATCATGCATAGCATTCATGTTCATCACTGCATCCTGCATTTTTCAGTTAAACAAAAATAAAAAAAAGGATGCACGACGCGACCGCATGCCCATGCGATCGCGTCATATCGCAGAAAACACCACCCGTGCGACCGCGTGACCCACGCAGCCGCGTGATATATATATCGGCGTAAGGATCCAATGAACAAAAAGTTAGGCTGGAATCGTGCGGCCCCTATGCGTTTCGCACAAATTGGCCCATGCGATCGCATGCCCTATGCGACTGCGTCCCTTGCACAATACCAATCACACGCGACCGCGTGAGCGACGCGATCGCGTCGCATGGATTGCACATCACCCCAAAAGGAGATAGAGAGTTGCGCTAAAATGGCGCTGGAGTCGTGCGTGTAGCACAAAGTCCAGCGACGCGATCGCGCGACCCACTCGATCGCGTCACTCTTCTTTCCCCCCTCTCATGCGATCGGGCACCCCACGCGATCGCGTCACTCCCATTTTCGTCCCAACCACGCGACCGCGTGCCCCACGCGGCCACGTGGATTCGAAAATATAACCCCTCCAGCCCGCGAACCCTATCAGTCGCGAGCCCCCCACCCCCAACCCTCTTCTCCCTCTCTGCTCCCTCTCCCTCCAACCACCACCCAGCCGCCACCGCCGGCCACCCAGACGCCGCCGCCACCCCGTACGCCGCCCCAGCCGCGCCCCCCTCTCTCTCCGCCACCCAACCACACCCCCTTCTTCTATCACCAACCCAAAACCCTCGCCGCCACTGCCCCCATCAGCAGCCACCGCGACACCGTGCCCCGTTACTGCGCCGGACGCCGCCGCCGCCACCTTCTTCCCCGTTCCACCCATTCTGCCTACCAGGTTCCGCAAAACGCAACCCCCTTTTATCCGTTCGTCGTTTTTTTCTGTATTCTTTTTTTTTTCCGTTTCTGTTCATCATTAGGATAGATAGATATGCATGTTGTAGTGGATTTTTAGGTTGTTAGGTAGCTTAGGCTGTGGTTAGTGGATCTAGGTCTGTTTACTTGCACTGTTCTTACTTCTGTTTTATCCTATGTGCAAATATGTTGCTGCTATAATCATGTTTCATATGCTGCTTTCTTATATGTGGCTGCTGTTTACATTGAGTTTTTATGTTTATTTTATATCTATGTACATGCAGCTTGATTTTTTTTAATTCATATGAACTGATATGATTGCTGTTTATTTTCCGGGACAATCCAATTTTAGCCGGAATGCTGCCCAAATTTTTTTTAAAATTGTTTTCATTCATGTTTTGGTTTGGCATTTCTGAAATCTGTTTTACTCTGCTTTACCCAAACCATTACATGAATGCTATGGTAGACTTTCTTATCCTCTTTGATTTCCTGGCTCATAACCTACATTTGTGATTCACTGATTCCAATTTCTAATTTCTATATTTCTATTCGAATCAGCATCACCCTGTTTTTTTTATTATTCGATTATGAGTACTTCTACTCTTACCTGTGAATCCTTGTTATATGGAATTTTTTCTATGCCACTTACTTTCCTAACTCACTAATTTTAATTTACTAATTTCTTTTTACCATACTAACCCTCTTGATCTCCTTTCTGATTACTTTTACTTCCTCTAACTTTCTCACTATGGCATATTGATTTTTTTCTTTCCATTTAACATTAATTCAATAACATTTCAATTACTCATTTTTCTTATTCTATATCTCCCTTACCGCTTTGAGTTTCCTTTGTTTAAATTGCCTATTTGCTTTCCTATTTTATCCATTTCCTGGTTTTCTGTTTTTCAGGATGTCTGCCTCACAAAGGAAAGACAAAGGCAAGGCTACTGGCAAGCGCAAGAGAGGAGATTCCTCCCAATCCATCATTGCTCTAATGCACGATTCCTCATGGCAGGAGAAGAACTTCACACAGCAGGAAAAAGCTGACCAGCTGCTCCCTTCGACTGATCCTATAAAATTTGCAAACCGGTACTATGAGCTGAAGTACCCGACTTTTGCAAACTCCAGAAATCTATACCTGGAACGTACCTTGAAGATTCCAGAAGCCCTCCAGTAATACACCACTGAGCAAATCAAGCAAAGGGGCTGGTTCTTTCTGGAGAGACCACTGACAGAGGTCAATGTATCTTGGGTCCGGGAATTTTATTGCAACTACTACCTTACTACCCTAGATACAGTGAACCTGAGGGGGAAAGCAAATTCTGGTCACTGAGGAGGCCATAGAGACCATTCTTTAGCTCCCAGCCAAGTCCGATCAGCCAGATGGTTATGCACAGGCTGAGGAGGACATGGGCCAGATGCGGTTTGATTGGGACGCTGTGAAGGCACGGATAGCTCTCGACCCTGCTGTTCCTTGGGAGATCGGTCAGGACACCACTATGCCTAGAGGGATCATGAGAGTACACTTGAATGATGAGGCTCGGCTATGGCATCAGATCTTGAGCAACTATGTGATGCCGAGTACTCATGAGACTGAGATCCCGGTTGCCATGATCACCCTCCTCTGGTGTGTGCTGGAGGGTAAGGACCTGTACTTGCCTCGTTTTATCTGGCATTATATGGCCAGGGTCCACATCCGAGGCACCCTCCCCTTTCCTTATCTGGTTACACGGCTAGGCCGTTCAGGCTGATGTGCCTTGGGAGGATGCCGATGAGCGACCACCAGCAGCGGACTGCAGGAAGATCATCCCTCACAGCAGGAACTTCCTTGCTTTGGGCTACAGACCACCACCTGTCACTGCTACTGATGAGACAGCCCCTCCGTCTGCTGGACCCTCTTCATCCACAGCTGCCCCAACTGCCCCTGCTGCCACCACTGCACCTCCACTCGCCTCTGAGCCGGTTTATCGCCTCGTGCACCGTCTATTCCGCCAGCTTGATCAGATGGAGCGCCGTAACAGGCGCCGGTATGAGAGATTGGAGCGCCGCAGCAGGCGACGCTATTCCCATCTGAAGCTGATGATCAGACAGGGCGCCGACATCTCCTCCGAGCCCGACACACCATCAGAGCCATCAGAGGAGGAGGAGGATGAGCACGAGGAGGAGCCTCATTCCCAGGTGGAGACTCATCAGCAGGCAGGCACAGAGCACGCTACACCACAGCAGGAGGCCCCACATCAGCTTGAGGCGGCAGATCCGGAGATCCCACTCCAGTCAGTCCCCCCTCTACAGCAGCCAGACTCTCAGCCCACCACCGCCACAGAGACTAGCTACCATCCCTACCAGTGATGACACTCCTTCACACCCGGCTTGATTGAGCATCGGGGACGATGCTTCATTTTAAGTGTGGGGAGGTCGCCATCTCTGGCGTTTATTTTGGTGAACTACTACATACTTTTTCTTTTATTTTGGATATTTTTCTGTATTTTTCTCTTTTTCTTTTATTGTTATTTTCTGAGTACTTATACATTGCTACTTGTGTATTTTACTCTATTTTCTGCATTTTGTAACTTTTGTTCATATTTTAGTTATTTAGTTTAGTTTGCAATTCTAACTTAGTAGTGGATCAATTAGTATAATTTACCCTTTTTACATAAGATAGCTTAGTTATAGCTTAGTTTAAATTGACAAATATAAAAAAAAAGAGTAAGCTAGGAACTTGAACATAATAGATTTAGATCCATAAAACCTTGTATATATAGCATTACATGATGTAGTTAAGCTGACAACATTTCATCAAGGAGGAACATTAAAACTTTAAAAGCTACCCTAAATATTTTTTTATGAGAATAATGAGAATTTTTAACTAAACCTGCATACAATATATAAATGATATATGATGCTTGAGTTAGAGAACACACAGCCTGTGAGTTTTGAGCTTAAATTGTATGGTTGCATTCAAACCATAATTTCATTTCTGTGTGTTACATTTCTTTTTATTCTGATGTTCTTTCCTTTGCTTTAATCTATATGTCCAATTATAGAATATAGAATAAATACATACCAAGAGAATGATTGAGGCCATCATTTGATTTTAGCTCACTCACCCCAAATTAGCCTACCTTTTTACATCACCCTTGTTAGCCCCCTTGAGCCTTTTAAAACCCCTTTATTCTATTTAGCCAAATTACTAGCCTTAAGCAGAAAAACAAAAGAAAATCCCAAGTGAATCCTTTGTTAGCTTAAGATAGAAAATCATGAATAGAGTTAAATGTGGGAAACCTTTTGGGAACATGGATGATAGAACCAAAAAGGTAGAAAAATTAAAAGAAATAAAATAAAATTTGGGAAGCATGCTCATGAGAAAATCTAAGTGATTCAATTACCATGTGCATTAAAAAAAAAAGAGAATTATTTTTCAGCATCTAAATAAAAAGGGATACAAAAGAAATTCCCCAATGAAAACAATGCACATGGGATAAAAAATTTAAAAAGTGAAACATGAGCATGTAACAATAAGTGGGAAATATGGGAAAATAGGTAAAGAGATTTTTTGTTTTACTAAATATGTATGTTAGGTGAGATCTTAGTCTAATTAAGGATTCACTTATTAGCTCACTTAACCCTATACATAAATCCTTACCTTTACCTTGACCCCATTACAACCTCAATTAAGACCTCATGACTTTTTGGTATGACTATATTCTATAATTGTTGATTGGTTAGATGAAGAACAAAGCTATAGAAATTAAGAATAAAAAGAAAGATGGAGTGAATAAACCCAATAAACACTGAGTGACTAGAGAGTAAACACAAAATCCAGTGAGGGTTCAATAACTCATCAACATATATCTGTACTTAATTTACTAATTGTTTTGCAAGTTTGTACAAAGTTTTCTTTCCCATCTCATTTGCTAAAATGCTTTATTATTTGAGGGTTAGCTATATATGTATATATATCTCCTTGAGAATGTGAAATAATTTGACTACATGTAGGCTTTATATATGAGTGGATGAATTAGAATTGCATGACTCATTAGGTAGATGCATTTAGCATAAGTTGCATTTCATAACATTCCATCATTTTAACCTTAATTATTTACCTTGGATTTAGCATGAGGACATGCTAGTGTTTAAGTGTGGGGAGGGTGATAAACCCATATTTCATGAGTTCTTTTGTGCTTAATTAGAGTGATTTATTCAACTCTTCACCTACTTATTCACATTAATTGCATGGTTTTACCTTCCCTTCCTTATTATGTCATATTGTGAAAAACATGTTTCCTAAGCTTTAAAAATTAATTATTTTAATTACCTTTATTTCCATTCGATGCCGTGATTAG
The DNA here is from genome assembly GCF_000816755.2 of Arachis ipaensis. Taxonomy (NCBI): domain Eukaryota; kingdom Viridiplantae; phylum Streptophyta; class Magnoliopsida; order Fabales; family Fabaceae; genus Arachis; species Arachis ipaensis. The sequence goes on along the minus strand of NC_029785.2, from coordinate 112,291,793 downwards.
TGTGTTGAGTAGTTTCAGATTTTCTAAGGCAGAATGACTTAAAGGATGGAAAAGGAAACATACAAAATGGAAGGAGAAAGCAAAACGAAGCTTTGAAGGAAACTGGTATTCACGCGATTGCATGGATGACGCGATCGCGTGCCAAGCACGAATCAGCAGCGACGCGGCCGCATGACTGACGCGACCACGCACCTTAAGCAGAACGCATATGACGCGGTCGCATGACTGACGCGACCGCGTGGCAAGGAAAGGCTCCAAATGACACGACCGCGTGACCCACGCGGACGCGTGACAGAGGCCACGTATCAGAATTTACAGAATACGCCCCAAGCGAATTCTGAAGCCCTTTTCGGCCCAGATCCAAGTACAGACAGCATAGACCAAAGGTTATAAAGTGTGGGAATGCACCCATTCAAAGGGAGCTCGCATATTTTTACTTTTCAATGATTTAGATCTAGTTGAGAGGGAGATCTTCTCTCTCTCTCTTTTAGGATTTAGGATTTCTTCTTGTTTTAAGAGTAACTCTGGATCCCAGGTTTAATGTTCTTTTATTTTTAGTTTTATTTATTCCAACATTTGAATTGATTATTATAATTTGATTTATGAATTATTCCATGTCACAGATTGTTCTTTGAATTAATGATAATTGAGGTATTTTCAGTCTATGATTGTTCTCTTTGCATTAAGTTACCATTGCTTCCCATCTAAGGATATTTTCATTATTCTATCAATTTTACTTTTTCCCCTTTTGGTTCTGGTTAAGAATTCAGTAACTCAATAGTTATTAATCTCAATATAATTGATAATCGTCATCTTGCTAATTGAGTTGAACTTAAGTAATCCCAACCTTTTCTTAGGAAATAAATAGTATTCAAAGGTCAATTTAATTAGTCCATTGACTTTCCTTTGCCCTAGTAAAGGTTGACCAAGTGGAGTTTAGATTCAACTTTCATTATAGTTGAGAGAGATAACTACGTTGGACCTCCAACTTCTCTTACCTTGCCAAAAGTCTGCTTTACAGTATTTATTTATTTTAATTACCATTTACTTTACTTGTCATTTAAATTACTTGCTTCTCACCTTCTAAACCCCGATTACAACCTTTATAGCCAATAATAAGAACACACTTCCTCGCAGTTCCTTGAAAAGACGACCCGAGGTTTAAATACTCGGTTATCAATTTATTAAGGGGTTTGTTACTTGTGACAACCAAAACGTTTGTACGAAGGGATTTTTGTCGGTTTAGAGACTATATCTACAACGCGACTGTTTTTATGACATTCTTTACTGGCAAAAATACCTAACGTCACACCGCACGGCTAATCATCTGTCGGTTCTCACTCATGTTGGAATAGAATCTATTGATTCTTTTGCGTCTGTCACTACGCCCAACACTTGCGAGTTTGAAGCTCGTCACAGTCATCCCTTCCCGAATCCTACTCTGAATACCACAGACAAGGTTTAGACTTTCTGGATCTCAAGAATGGCCGCCAATAATTCTAGCCTATACCACGAAGACTCTGATCATAAACTAGGAGGCTAAGAGATACACACTCAAGCTAGTGCAGATAGAACGAAGGTGGTTGTTAGGCACGCGTTCATAGGTGAGAATGATGATGAGTGTCACGGATTATCACATTCGTCAGGGTGAAGTGCGAGTGAATATTTTATAATAGAAACAAGCGTGATTGAATGAAAAACAGTAGCAATTGCATTAATTCATCGAAACACAGCAGAGCTCCTCACCGCCAATCATAGAGTTTAGAGACTCATGCCGTAGAGATACAATGTAAAACGTGAAAAAATGTCATTGATAGCACGGAAATTTGTCTCTCAACAATTTTCCTTCGGCAAGTGTACCAAATTGTCGTCAAATAAAAACTCACAATAGAGTGAGGTCGAATCCCACAGGGATTGATTGGTCAAGCAACTTTAATTAGAGGGATGTTCTAGTTGAGCGAAGCAGAATTTGATTTGATAGTTACAGAAAATTAAATGGTGGGAAAGTAGATAGCAGAAAATGTAAATGCTGGAACTAAAGAGATGAAAATAAATGGCGGAAAGTAAATTGCAGAATTGTAAATGGGAATGGAGAAGATGCTCATAAAAGTAAATTGCAGAAATTAAAGAGAATGGATAAGATCAGAAATGGGGGATTCATTGGGCTTAGGAGATGTTGCATTCTCCAGATCAAGTTCATTCTCATCTCTTCCTCAATCAATGCATTCATTGATCTCCTTGGCAATCTTAAGTGATCGAATTCCAATTCCTTGGTAATTCAATCTCTCAATTCTTGATCAATAGCCAATTCCTTGGTCAATTGCTCATGAGAAGAGATGAAGTATGGTCACTGATTATACCACATGCATTCCCAAATGAAGTGTTGGTAGGGTTATAGTCACCATACCCTTCCAACTCCCAATTTGGTCCAACATGAGAAAGCATTTCTAGCATGATCTCTTCATTCCTCTTCCAAGGTTCAGAAGAGATCCAAGTATGAATAGCTTCTTTTCCAAGATAACTACCCAATTGGATGAAGATTGAAAGCTTTCTAGTAAAATCAAGAGAAAAGATAGAGAAAGAAGAATGAAAACTAATATTTGTCCATCAAATTACAACAGAGCTCCCTAACCCAATGAAAGGGGTTTAGTTGTTCATAGCTCTGGGAATAGAAAACAAGGATGGAAGATACATTCTGAAAAGTAAAACTAGAAGTGCAGAGAAAGTAAAATATTACAGAGAATAGTTCTCAAAACTCCTCCCTCTCCAAAACTTCTTTCTAATTCAATACTACCCCTATATATATTACTATTCTGATTTTCTAGTTGATTCTTCAAGTCTTGGATATGGGCCTTTGGATCTTGAGTTTGAAGCAGTTATCTTCCGCAGTAGGCTTAGCTTTACTTGCAGAGAGAAAGTGTGAAGTAGGCAGGGTCTTTAGCTCAGGACGTTAGTGGTGTTAACGTTAAGTGAGAGTGTGGGTTCGAGAACGTTAGTGAAAATCACCTTTTTCACTAACGTTCCTCACCCAGGGATGATCCACGTTAACTTCAATGTTAGTGGCATCAACGTGACCACTAACGTTGCCTCTTGATCCTTCACACACGTTATTGGGACTCACCTTTTTCAATAACGTTGAGAGTCCTCCCTCCCCCTACGTTAGAGTTCACGTTAAACTCATAGCGTAGGCTTGCCAATTCTTCGAGAACGTTAGTGACACTTACCTTTGTCACTAACGTTCCAAGGTGCCCCTACTTCCCACGTTAGAGTCCACGTTAACTAAGTTAATGTGGCTTCTAACGTGGTAATGATAGCCATCTCCAACGTTAGTAATAAAGGTGAGTGTCACTAACGTTGGCGATTGTTTGCTTTCTCTACGTTAACTTCCACGTTAACTAAGTTAACGTGGAAGCTAACGTGGCAAATATGAGCTTGGTCCAACGTTAGTGACAAAGTTGAGTGTCACTAACGTTGGCTCCACTTTCTTTCTTCCACGTTAGAGTTCACGCTAACTTAGTTAACGTGACTCTTAACGTGGGCTCTGATGGCTTCGAGGACGTTATTGGCGATTACTTTTCTCATTAACGTTGCAAGCTAGCTGCCATTCCACGTTAGTGATCACGTTAGTTAGACTAACATGGCTGCTAACGTGGTTCTTTCTTGCTTCCTTTGTCTTGAAATCAAGCAATAAAGTGCATCAAAGTTCTAATCCACATCATGAGACATGCATCATCCATTTTGTCATCTAATTCATGCAAAATTCCCATGAAATCATGTAAAGTGCACAATGTATGCTTAAATCAAGATGTAAGTGAAATTTCACCCAAAACTTGCTTATTTCCTAAGAAAATGCATGAAACTATCCTAAAACAGTAAAGAAAAGGTCAGTAAAACTGGCCAAAATGCCCTGGCATCACAATACCAAACTTAAAGCTTGCTTGTCCCTAAGCAAGTACTGGAACAAGAGAATGATGAATGAAATGTCAAGAGAAGTGAGTCATTATTGTGGAAGTTATGTCCTTGGTTTTATGGTGGTTTCATGCATAGCAACTTAGGTTCATTCCTTCACTGGCTTTCAGACCTTTATCATGTCCTGGAATGCTCACTTGACTGCACCCTATGAGACTCTTATTCTCTGATCCTTTTTGTCATTTCAGTGCTTATTTGAGTTCTTAGACTAGATGCTCTGTAAGGGGGCGACTCTTTAAGATAAGCTTTCAGCCAGCACTCCCGAACCAGTTGGTTCAAGGTGTTAGGTGTTAAGACACCCCTAAGGACTTACTCCCTCAAGTCTCTTTCTCCCATATATACACACCACAGGCACATGGTTTGTTTATTTTCTTTCTTGAGACCTTGGTGTCCAGCACCTCTTTGGGTTACTAAGTGTTCTGTAGCAAGGGTTACTCTTGATAGTGGACTTTCAGCTGATAATCCCGAATTAGTTAACCTAAGTTACCAAGTGATAAGGCACCCCTAAGAGCTTATTCATCAAAGTAAATCCCTTACACAGGAACACCACAGACACTTCCCTCAAGATTCAAACCCTTGGTGCCTAGCCTTATTTCTTACTCTTTTTCTTTTATTCTTAACTTTCATTTTTCTATCCCTTTTCTTATTGGGATCTTGTTATTCAGCTAGTCTCATGGGGTGTGTTTCAAGCATATGATTCAGGATCGATAGTTGCTTTCACACCTTGTTGGTGAACCAACTTAGCTAATCTATTACCGCACCACAAAATTAAGAACTTACTCCACAATATGAATTCCACTCTGGTCTTTGATAACACACATTCTCTTTTTATTTAAAAAGGAGACAAGCATAAAAGTAAGCAAGGTGAAAATCCAGCAGGTATCGTGGACAGCACACATATGACAAAAGCAATAAAGCAACATTAAACTCTTAATTATCTAAACTAATGAGCAACTATAGATCAAGTTCCTTCGGACTTCCAATTTTTAGCATTTTAAGTATATGGAATTAAGTAACAATACAACCTTCGGGTGATGGTTTCTTGCTATCCCCTTGTTGTCCTCATCCATAGTTTTTGCTCCTTCACTTCCTTGGATGATGGTGCACTATTTCCTCAGAAGGTTCCTGCAAAGTTATTGGAAGTTGCTTGTTTCCAAAGCACTTGAGACATAGTTATCTTGCATGTATGTTTGCGAATTTCTGAACTTAATTTGGTGTGTGAACACTAAACTTAGTTCTTTTGCCTAGTACAACAGATTGCATACTTGCAGAGAGCCTCATATGTTGTTATTAACAAAACAACCATTAACTTCAGACTAAACTACTGCTAAGTGGTTCCTCTGATTGGTTGGAGCTAGCAATCTGTCATTAGAGTATAGTATGATTATAACGAATATCTTTGGTGGAACACCAAACTTAAAACTGCACTTTCACTCTTGGATTTGTTTTGGTGTGGAACACCAAACTTAGCTCCTCGCAATACAGGAAAAACAACTTGTGATTTTTATTGAAATGACGATGAAAAAGAAACCACCTCAGGTTGGGTTGCCTCCCAATAAAGCGCTCTTTTAGCGTCGCTAGCTCGACGATTCCTCCATTACTTGAGATGATACTTCACTTTGGGGTTTTCCCCCATGTTGCCCATATAGTGTTTGAGCCTTTGTCCGTTCACAGTGAAAGTCCTCTTCGAACTTTCATCCATGATTTCTATGTGCCCATATGGCGAGACTTTTGTGACAAGAAAGGGTCTTGACCACCTTGATTTGAGTTTGCCTGGGAACAGTCTCAATTTGGAGTTGTAGAGGAGTACTTGCTGCCCCTTTTCGAAACTCCTTGGTGCTAGATGCAGGTCATGTTTCCTCCTTGCCTTTTCTTTATAAATCTTGGCATTTTCATAGGCTTGAGATCTAAATTCCTCCATCTCTTGCAGCTGCAAGATCCTCTTTGCACCAGCAGCGATGCTGTCAAAATTTAATAACTTGAGCGCCCAGAGAGCTTTGTGTTCCAGCTCCAGTGGTAGATGACAAGCTTTCCCATACACTAGTTGGTATGGGGACATCCCTAGTGGCGTTTTGAATGCTGTTTTGTATGCCCAAAGAGCATCATCCAGCTTTTTTGACCAATCCTTTCTTGATGTACCCACAGTCTTTTCCAAAATCCTTTTTAGCTCTCTGTTAGATATCTCAGTTTACCCACTTGTTTGGGGATGGTAAGGGGTGGCAACCTTGTGTTTCATCCCGTATCGTAGGAGAAGAGCTTCTAGTGGTCTGTTACAAAAATGGCTCCCTCCATCACTGATGAGTGCTCTTGGAACTCCAAACCGGCTAAAGATATTCTTCCTGAGGAAGTTCATGACCACCTTGTTATCATTCGTTGGAGTTGCAATAGCCTCCACCCACTTGGAAACGTAATCCATTGCTACCAAGATGTATTTGTTTGAATATGAAGTTGGGAATGGTCCCATGAAATCGATTCCCCACACATCAAATAGTTCCAGTTCTAAGATGAAGTTTTGTGGCATCTCATTTCTTTTGGGCAAGTTTTCAGCTCTTTGTCATTCATTGCAGTTCTTCACTAGTTCTTTGGCATCCTTGAAAAGGGTGGGCCAAAAGAATCCACTTTGTAACACCTTGGCTGCAGTTCTGTCTCCTCCAAAATGGCCTCCATAGCACGAGCTGTGGCAATTCCACAGGACCTCTCGTCCTTCTTCTTCTGAAATACATCTTCTCAGGATTCCATCTGAACACTTCTTGAAGAGATATGGCTCATCCCAGACAAAATATTTTGCATCATTTATGAGCTTTCTTTTTTGATGTTTGTTGATCTCTGGAGGTAGATCCCCAGTTGCCTTGAAGTTGGCAATGTCTGCAAACCATGGTGCTTTGTGAACTGTCATCAACTGCTCATTAGGAAAGAGCTCATTTACACTTGTATCATGTGCTCCACCTTTATCATGAGGGATTCTGGATAGGTGATCTGCTACCTTGTTCTCCACTCATTTCTTGTCTCTAATTTCAATGTTGATCGAACTCCTGCAATAATAAGACCCACCTTATTAGTCTTCGTTTTGATTCTTGCTTGGCAAACAAATATTTAAGTGCTGTGTGATCTGTGAAAACAATCACTTTAGCACCAATAAGGTATGATCTAAACTTGTCAAATGCAAATACTATTGCTAGCAACTCCTTTTCAGTAGTGGTATAATTTTTTTGAGTGTCATTGATGACTTTGCTAGCATAGTAGATCACATGGACCAAGTTATCTTTCCTCTGCCCTAACACGGCCCCAACTGCAAAATCAGATACATCACACATCAATTCAAAAGGTAAGTTCCAATCAGGTGGGGAAATGATAGGGGCAGAGGACAACCTTTGTTTCAAATTTTCAAATGCTAGCATGCATTTTTTATCGAAGACAAACGGTGTATCAGATACAAGGAGATTGCTTAAGGGTTTGGCTATCTTTGAAAAATCTTTAATAAATCTTCTGTAAAAGCCAGCATGCCCTAAAAAACTCCTAATTGCCTTGACATCACTGGGTGGGGGAAGTTTTTCAATAAGTTCCACCTTAGCTCTGTCAACCTCAATGCATTGGTTAGAAACCTTATGGCCAAGGACTATTCCTTCAGTTACCATAAAGTGACATTTCTCCCAGTTCAGGACCAGATTGGTCTCTTGGATCCTTTTCAATACCAAGGCTAGGTGATTTAGGCAACTAGGAAAGGAATCTCCGAATACCGAAAAATCATCCATAAAGACTTCAATGAATTTCTCTATCATATCCGAGAAGATAGATAGCATGTAGCGTTGGAAAGTTGCAGGCGCATTACATAGCCCAAATGGCATGCGCCTGTAAGCAAACACTCCATATGGGCAAGTAAATGAGGTTTTCTCTTGGTCTCTAGGATCAACCACTATTTGGTTATATCCTGAATAACCGTCGAGAAAACAATCCTGCGAGTCTTTCCAACATCTAATCCATGAATGGAAGGGGGAAATGATCTTTTCGTGTAGCTTCATTTAGTTTTCTGTAGTCTATGCACATCCGCCATCCTGTGACGGTCCTGGTGGGGATTAGTTCGTTCCTCTCATTGGGAACTACAGTGATTCCTCCCTTTTTCGGAACAACATGCACGGGGCTGACCTAGGGGCTGTCTGAGATCGGGTAGATTACCCCTCCCTGCCACAACTTCATAACTTCCTTTTGTACCACTTCCTTCATGATTGGGTTCAGCCTCCTTTGGGATTGAATGGATGGTTTGGCATCATCTTCCAATAGTATTTTATGCATGCATATGGCCGAACTGATCCCTTTTAAGTCAATGAGGGTCCATCCAATGGCATCTTTATGCCTTCGCAACACTTGGAGCAGTTTATTCTCTTGATCTTGGTTGAGGGATGAGTTTATGATCACTGGGTAGCTTTCATTCTCGCCTAAGTATGCATATTTGAGAGTGGGTGGTAGTGCTTTGAGTTCAAGTTTGGGTGCTTCTAACTTTTCATTCTCTTCTTTTGGTGCACCTTGTATATGAATCTCTGCTGTTGCAACCTCTTCACTAGACGTTGACTCCTCCTCTGTTAACCTTTCAAGTTCTTCTTCTTAAAAGCTCTCCTGCACTGCATCTTCCAGTGAGTCCAACCTCATACATTCTCCCAATTATTCTGGTGGGTAACTCATGGCCTTGAACACATTGAATGTCATCTTTTCATTGTGTAATCTTAAGGTGAGGTCACCTTTTTGGACATCAATGACAGCTCCAGCAGTAGCTAAGAACGGTCTTTCCAGGATGATAGAGGCCTTGGCTTCCTCCTGCATGTCCAACACCACAAAGTCTGCTGGGAAGATGAAATCCCCCACCTTCACCAGCAAATCTTCCACTACACCATGAGGGAACTTGAACGATCGGTCTGCCAGTTGTAAGGCCATTTTTGTTGGCTTAGCCTCCTCGATTTTCATTTTTCTCATCATAGCTACTGACATCAGATTTACGCTGGCTCCTAAGTCACATAGAGCCTTCTCCACTGTGATTTTCCCTATAATACAAGGGATCTGGAAACTCCCAGGATCCTTCAATTTTTGGGATAGTTTATGCTGAATGATAGCACTACATTCTTCTGTTAGTATCACAGTTTCGTTGCTCTTCCAACTTCTCTTCTTAGTCATTAATTCCTTCAAGAACTTGGCATAGAGCGGCATTTGCTCTATTGCTTCAGCAAAGGGTATGTTAATCTGTAATTTTTTGAAGATTTCTAAAAATCTGGAGAACTGGCTGTCATCCTCCTTCTTCTTTAGTTGTTGAGGATATGGGACTTTGGGAACATATGGCTTCAGCTCTCCTTCTTTTTGGTTTGAGTTGGAGGTGGGGACTTGAACTTCATCTTGTCCCTCTTTCTGTCCAACTGAATCTTTCTCTTGTGGTTGCTTGAGAGTTTCCTTCAATTCTTTTCCACTTCTGAGGGTGATAGCCTGACACTCCTCCTTTTGGTTTGAGTCTACATCACTGCAAGGGTTGTGGCTGAAAATTTGCTTGAATAGGTATCCAATTTGTGTCTCAAGTTTCTTGATGGCAGCATCTTGATTCTGCATGTTGGACTGCACTTCTTCTCGGAATGCCTTACTGTCTTGAATCTCTTTGCTTATGCCCTCAAGTAGGGTCTCAATTCTGGAGAGTCTATCTTTAGATGATGGTGAGTTGAGAGTGGAGGGATGAGAAGGGCCATTTTGGCCTTGGTATGGATGTGAAGAGGTGTTGTTAGGGTGGTGTTGATATGATCTCTGTGTGGAATGTTGGTGAGCTGCATGGTTGTTGGGGTTGTGACGTCTCTGATCTTGGCCTTGATCTTGTTGATTTTCCCACCCAAAGTTTGGGTGATTCCTCCATCCAGGGTTATAGGTCTTGGAGTATGGGTCATGGTTCTACCTGGGTGAGTTTCCAATGTAGTTGGCTTGTTCATGCTCACTTTCTGCTTCTGCATTCACTCCCTCTTGAGTTGTTGATGAGGTGGTGATTGCTGCTACTTGGTTCGTCTCCATCTTCTTGGTGAGGTTAGCTAATTGCTTGGTAATGAGCTTGTTTTGGGCCAGCAGTGCATCTACATTGTTTAGCTCCATCACTCCTCTAGTGTTGCCTCTTTCGGAAGCATAGAAGAAGTCATTCTCTGCTACAGTTTCAATGACATCTATGGCCTCCTTAATGGTCTTCTTCTTGTTCAGAGATCCTCCGGATGAGTGGTCTGCTGCCTTCTTTGATTCATAAGAAAGGCCTTCATAGAAAATGTGTAGCTGCACCCATTCATTGAATATATCCGGTGGGCACCTTCTTGTCAGATCCTTGAACCTCTCCCATGCTTCGTATAGAGTCTCACCATCTTGCTGCCTGAATGTTTGTACCTCAGCTCTCAACCTGTTGATCCGTTGAGGAGGATAAAATCTTGCCAGGAATTTGTTCACCACATCTTCCCAGGTTGCTAAACTCTCCTTTGGGAAGGACTCTAACCATTTGGATGCCTTGTCCTTGAGTGAGAAGGGAAACAGAAGTAGTCTATAGGTGTCAGGATGAACACCATTGGACTTCACAGTATCACATATCCTCAGGAAGGTGGTTAGATGTTGATTGGGGTCTTCTTGGATGCCTCCTCCGAATGAACAGTTGTTCTGAACAAGGGTGATGAGCTGTGGCTTTAGTTCAAAGTTGTTGGCATGTATGGTTGGCCTTTGGATGCTACTCCCACAGTTTCCTGGGTTTGGATTGATGTAAGAGCCTAGAACCCTTATCTCTTGCCCAGCATGATTTGCTAGACCTTCTCTGCCATGGTTGTGAGCCTCTTCTTCATGATGGTTCTCCATATTCTCCTCCATGTCTGGTTCAAAGTACTCTTCCTCTTCCTTAGCACCCACTACTCTTTTTCCTCTTGCTTCCCTCCTTAATCTAAGGAAGGTCCTCTCTGGTTTAGAATCAAAGGAAGTTGAAGTCCTGCTTCTTCTCCCTGTTATACACCCAACAAGGCACAAGGAAGGAAACATATGTAGAAAGTGTTTCTTGTTAGAAATGCTGTTAGTGTGAGTGATGCAATATATCAAACAGTTAGTGTGTTAGTGAACTGAATGGTAAATAACGAAGAAAATGGGTAAGGGAAAGGGAAGATAATAACTGAACAGAAAGTAAATTACTCAAATGAACTTAAATCAAAGAAAAGAAAAATGCTCAATCTAGTTATCCTCCAATTTAATCATTGTTGATACAAAATCAATCCCCAGCAACGGCGCCATAAACTTGACAGCACGGAAATTTGTCTCTCAACAATTTTCCTTCGGCAAGTGTACCGAATTGTCGTCAAGTAAAAACTCACAATAGAGTGAGGTCGAATCCCACAGGGATTGATTGGTCAAGCAACTTTAATTAGAGGGCTGTTCTAGTTGAGCGAAGCAGAATTTGATTTGATAGTTACAGAAAATTAAATGGCGGGAAAGTAGATAGCAGAAAATGTAAATGCTGGAAGTAAAGAGCTGAAAATAAATGGCGGAAAGTAAATTGCAGAATTGTAAATGGGAATGGGGAAGATGCTCATAAAAGTAAATTGCAGAAATTAAAGAGAATGGGTAAGATCAGAAATGGGGGATTCATTGGGCTTAGAAAAAATTAATAATTAGAAAAACTCTTAGCAAGGTATCAGAAAAATTAATCAATCAACTGCTGAGTCTGATAACTCAAGTATTACCAATTACTTAACCAAAACCAAAAGGAGAAAAATCTAAATTAAATTGAAAGCATCATAAATAGAATAAAATAATCATAAATCTGAAATACCTCAAATTATATTAAATAGAATATTCAAATCTAACATGAAAAGTTCATAAGCCAATTTGGCAACATAAGTAATTAACAAGTAAAATCATTAGAGTAACTAAAAGTAGAAGAGAACATAAAATTAAAGTTGGGAACATTGAACCTGGAACGGAGTAATAACCATAAAGTAAAAGAAATCCTAATTCTAAAACCTAAGAGAGAGGAGAGAACCCTCTCTCTCTCTCTAAAACTACATCTAAAACCTAAAATTATATATTCTGAATGTTGTATGAATTGTTGGATTGATTTTCCCACTTTATAGCCTCTAATCTGTGTTTTTTGGGTCGAGAACCGGGTCAAAAACAGCCCAGAAATCGCCCCCAGCGATTTCTGGTACGTACAGGTCGCTGCAAAGTCATGCGTTAGCGTCGTCCACGCGTTAGCGTGGATTGGATTTTTTCCAGGTCACGCATCCGCGTGATCCACGCGTGCGCGTCACCTGGCTTCGGGACAGTGGTGCACGAATTGTAAATCAGACTTTTCACAAAAGTGCATTGGGTCGTCCAAGTAATACCTTACGTGAGTAAGGGTCGATCCCACGGAGATTGTCGGCTTGAAGCAAGCTATGGTTATTTTGTAATTCTTAGTCAGGAAATTAATAATAAAATGGTTGGGTTTACGAGAAGTAATTAACAAAAAATAAATAATACTTGTTATGCAGTAATGGAGAACAGATTGAGGTTTTGGAGATGCTCTGTTTTCTGAATCTCTGCTTTCCTACTGTCTTCTTCTTCACGCACGCAGATCTCCTTCCATGGCAAGCAATATGTTGGTGGATCACCGTTGTCAATGGCTACCATCCATCCTCTCAGTGAAAATGGTCCAAATGCGCTGTCACCGCACGGCTAATCATCTGTCGGTTCTCACTCATGTTGGAATAGAATCCATTGATTCTTTTGCGTCTGTCACTACGCCCAACACTCGTGAGTTTGAAGCTCATCACAGTCATCCCTTCTCGAATCCTACTCTGAATACCACAGACAAGATTTAGACTTTCTGGATCTTAAGAATGGCCGCCAATAATTCTAGCCTATACCACGAAGACTCTGATCATAAACTAGGAGGCTAAGAGATACACACTCAAGCTAGTGCAGATAGAACGGAGGTGGTTGTTAGGCACGCGTTCATAGGTGAGAATGATGATGAGTGTCACGGATTATCACATTCGTCAGGGTGAAGTGCGAGTGAATATTTTATAATAGAAACAAGCGTGATTGAATGAAAAATAGTAGTAATTGCATTAATTCATCGAAACACAGCAGAACTCCTCACCCCCTATCATGGAGTTTAGAGACTCATACCGTAGAGATACAATGTAAAATGTGAAAAAATGTCATTGATAGCATGGAAATTTGTCTGTCAACAATTTTCCTTCGGCAAGTGTACCGAATTTTCGTCAAGTAAAAACTCACAATAGAGTGAGGTCGAATCCCACAGGGATTGATTGGTCAAGCAACTTTAATTAGAGGGCTGTTCTAGTTGAGCGAAGCAGAATTTGATTTGATAGTTGCAGAAAATTAAATGGCGGGAAAGTAGATAGTAGAAAATGTAAATGCTGGAAGTAAAGAGCTGAAAATAAATGGCGGAAAGTAAATTGCAGAATTGTAAATGGGAATGAGGAAGATGCTCATAAAAGTAAATTGCAGAAATTAAAGTGAATGGGTAAGATCAGAAATGGGGGATTCATTGGGCTTAGGAGATGTTGCATTCTCCGGATCAAGTTCATTCTCAATCTCTTCCTCAATCAATGCATTCATTGATCTCCTTGGCAATCTTAAGTGATCGAATTCCAATTCCTTGGTAATTCAATCTCTCAATTCTTGATCAATAGCCAATTCCTTGGTCAATTGCTCATGAGAAGAGATGAAGTATGGTCACTGATTATACCACTTGCATTCCCAAATCAAGTGTTGGTAGGGTTATAGTCACCATACCCTTCCAACTCCCAATTTGGTCCAACATGAGAAAGCATTTCTAGCATGATCTCTTCATTCCTCTTCCAAGATTCAGAAGAGATCCAAGTATGAATAGCTTCTTTTCCAAGATAACTACCCAATTGGATGAAGATTGAAAGCTTTCTAGTAAAATCAAGAGAAAAGATAGAGAAAGAAGAATGAAAACTAATATTGATCCATCAAATTACAACAGAGCTCCCTAACCCAATGAAAGGGGTTTAGTTGTTCATAGCTCTGGGAATAGAAAACAAGGATGGAAGATACATTCTGAAAAGTAAAACTAGAAGTGCAGAGAAAGTAAAATATTACAGAGAGTAGTTCTCAAAACTCCTCCCTCTCCAAAACTTCTTTCTAATTCAAAACTACCCCTATATATATTACTCTTCTGATCTTCTAGTTGATTCTTCAAGTCTTGGATATGGGCCTTTGGATCTTGAATCATGTAAAGTGCACAATGTATGCTTAAATCAAGATGTAAGTGAAATTCCACCAAAAACTTGCTTATTTCCTAAGAAAATGCATGAAACTACCCTAAAACAGTAAAGAAAAGGTCAGTAAAACTGGCCAAAATGCCCTGGCATCAGTCATGAGATGCAAAATAAATCTCTAAAAGTAGTTTTTATACTAAGCTGGTGACCTAGGTTTACAGGAATTGAGTAAACTAAGATAGATAGTGCAGAAATCCACTTTCGGGGCCTACTTAGTGTGTGCTTGGGATGAGCATTGAAGCTTCCATGTGTAGAGACTTTATTTGGAGTTAAACACCAGGTTGTGGCCTGTTTCTGGCGTTTAACTCTGGTTTGCAACCTGTTTCTAGCGTTTAACGACAGAATATGGTAAAGACTTGGCGTTAAATGCCAATTTGAGTCGTCAAAAATTGGGCAAAGTATAGACTATTATATATTGCTGGAAAGACCTGAATGTCTACTTTTCAACGCAATTAAGAGTGTGTGAATTGCGCATCTGTAGCTCCAGAAAATCTATTTCGAGTGCAGAGAGGTCAGAATCCAACAGCATCTGCAGTCCTTTTTCAGCTTCTGAATCAGATTTTTGCTCAGGTCCCTCAATTTCAGCCAGAAAATACCTGAAATTACAGAAAAATACACAAACTCATAGTAAAGTCCAGAAATATAATTTTTGCATAAAAACTAATAAAAATATAATAAAAAGTGGCTAAATCATACTAAAAACTACCTAAAAACAATGCCAAAAAGCGTATAAATTATCCACTCATCACAACACCAAACTTAAATTGTTGCTTGTCCCCAAGCAAATGAAAATCAAATAGGATAAAAAGAATAGAATATACTATAAATTCCAAAATATCAATGAAACTTAGATCCAATTAGATGAGCGGGACTAGTAGCTTTTTGCCTCTGAACAGTTTTGGCATCTCACTTTATCCTTTGAAGTTCAGAATGATTGGCATCTATAGGAACTCAGAATTTAGATAGTGTTATTGATTCTCCTAGTTCAGTATGTTGATTCTTGAACACAGCTACTTTATGAGTCTTGGCCGTGGCCCTAAACACTTTGTTTTCAGTATTATCACCGGATACATAAATGCCACAGATATATAACTGGGTGAACCTTTTCAGATTGTGACTCAGCTTTGCTAGAGTCCCAAATTAGAGGTGTCCAGGGTTCTTAAGCACACTCTTTTTTGCTTTAGATCACGACTTTAACCGCTCAGTCTCAATCTTTTCACTTGACACCTTCACGCCACAAGCACATGGTTAGGGTCAGCTTGGTTTAGCCGCTTAGGCCAGGATTTTATTCCTTTGGGCCCTCCTATCCACTGATGCTCAAAGCCTTTGATCCTTTTTACCCTTTCCTTTTAGTTTAAAGGGTTACTGGCTTTTTGCTCTTGCCTTTTGGTTTAAAGAGCTATTGGCTTTTTCTGCTTGCTTTTTCTTTTTCTTTCTTTTTTTTTTCTTTTATTTTCGCCATTTTTTTCAAGCTTTGGTCTTCACTGCTTTTTCTTGCTTCAAGAATCAATTTTATGATTTTTTAGATTATCAAATAATATTTCTCCTTTTTCATTATTCTTTCAAGAGCCAACAATTTTAACATTCATAAACAACAAATTCAAAAGACATATGCACTGTTCAAGCATTCATTCAGAAAACAAAAAGTATTGCCACCACATTAATATAATTAAACTAATTTCAAGATAAAAATTGAAATTCATGTACTTCTTGTTCTTTTCTAATTAGGAACATTTTTCATTTAAGAAAGGTGGAGGATTTATGGGACATTCATAACTTTAAGGCATAGACACTAGACACTAATGATCTTGTAGTAAAGACACAAAACATAGTCAAACATAAAGCTTAAAACCGAAAACAGAAAAACAAATAGACAAGGAGATTAAGGAACAGGTCCACCTTAGTGAAGGTGGCATCTTCTTCCTTTTGAAGAACCAATGGTGCTCTTGAGCTCCTCTATGTCTCTTCCTTGCCTTTGTTGCCCCTCCCTCATGGCTCTTTGATCTGCAGTCAAATGCTCTACCACTGAACTATGGACCCTTGAAATGAACCTGTCTATTTCTCATGACTCGGGGGGTGGAAGCAACTGCCTTCCTTTTCCTCTTTCTAGAGGTTTCTCCGGCCTTAGGTGGAATAAATGGTTATGGAAAAACAAAAAGCAACGCTTTTTTTTCCACACCAAACTTAAAAGGTTTGATCGTCCTCGAGCAAAAGAAGAAAGAAGGGGGTAGAAGGAGAAGTGGAGGAGATCCTGGGGAAGAGAGAATAAGTTGGGATTGGTGGGGATCCTGTGGGGTCCATAGATCCTGAGGGGTCAAGGACTTCACATCCCTGCTCCATTTAGGCATGCAAAACGCCCTTAGAGTGTGATTCTGGCGTTAAACGCTAGGTTGCAGCCTGTTTCTGGCATTTAACGCCAACTTTTCTTCCCTTTCTGGTGTTTAATACCAACTTGGTGCTCTGTTCTGGTGTTAAACGCCAGCTTGTTGCTTCTTTCTGGCGTTAAACGCCTAGAATGGTGCCAAACTGGGCGTTTAACGCCCATTCTGCTACTCTTACTGGCGTTTAAATGCCAGTAAATCTGTCCTCCAGGGTGTGCTATTTTTGATGCTATTTTTGATTCTGCTTTACTTCTGCAGCTGTTTTTATGACTCCACATGATCATCAACCTACAGAAAACTTAAAATAACAATGGAAAATGAAATGAAAAAGTAATTAACATAGATAAATAAGATTGGGTTGCCTCCCAATAAGCGCTTCTTTACTGTCAATAGCTTGACATTACTGAGCCTTATAGTTTGTAATGTCTGCAAACCACGCAGCTTCCTGAATAGCAAATAATTGCTCATCCAGAAACATTTCAGAGATCTCAGTAGGAGGGAGGGATGCTCCTGCTACTGGTTCTATTCAGGACAGGTGATCAGCTACTTGATTCTCTGTTCCTTTTTTGTCTCTTATTTCTATATCAAACTCTTGCAAAAGTAACACCCATCTTATGAGTCTGGGTTTTGAATCCTGCTTTGTGAGGAGATATTTTAGAGCAGCATGGTCAGTGTACACAATCACTTTTGATCCTACTAAGTAAGATCTAAACTTGTCAATGGCATAAACCACTGCAAGCAATTCCTTTTTTGTGGGTGTGTACTTTTTCTGCGCATCATTTAAAATACGGCTAGCATAGTAAATGACGTGCAGAAGCTTGTCATGCCTCTGTCCTAATACTGCACCAATAGCATGGTCACTGGCATCACACATTAATTCGAATGGTAATGTCCAGTCTGGTGCAGAAATGACAGGTGCTGTGACCAACTTAGCCTTCAGAGTCTCAAAGGCCTGCAAACACCCTGTGTCAAAGACAAATGGTGTGTCAGTAGCTAGCAGATTACTCAGAGGTTTTGCAATTTTTGAAAAATCTTTTATAAACCTCCTGTTGAATCCTGCATGCCCCAGAAAGCTTCTGATTGCTTTAACATTGGCAAGTAGTGGTAATTTTTCAATTACCTCCACCTTAGCTTGATCCACCTCTATTCCCTTGTTCAAAATTTTGTGCCCAAGGACAATTTCTTCAGTCACCATAAAGTGACATTTCTCCGAGTTTAAAACTAAGTTAGTCTCTTGGCACTTTTTCAGAACAAGTGCTAGATGGTCAAGACAGGAGCTGAATGAGTCTCCAAATACTGAGAAGTCATCCATGAAGACTTCCAGAAATTTCTCTACCATATCAGAGAAGATAGAAAGCATGCACCTCTGAAAGGTTGCAGGTGCATTGCACAGACCAAATGGCATCCTTCTGTAGGCAAACACTCCAGATGGACATGTGAATGTTGTTTTCTCTTGGTCCTGAGGATCTACTGCAATTTGGTTGTAACCTGAATAGCCATCCAAAAAGTAGTAGTATTCATGCCCTGCTAGTCTCTCTAGTATCTGGTCTATGAATGGTAAAGGAAAATGATCCTTCCTGGTGGCTGTATTGAGCCTTCTGTAGTCAATACACATGCGCCACCCTGTAACTATTCTTGTAGGAACCAGTTCATTCTTTTCATTATGAACCACTTTTATTCCTCCCTTCTTGAGGACAACATGGACAGGGCTCACCCAGGGGCTATCAAAAATAGGATAAATAATCCCAGCCTCTAGTAATTTAGCGACCTCTTTCTGCACTACCTCCTTCATGGTGGGATTTAGCCGCCTCTGTGGTTGAACCACTGGCTTAGCATCCTCCTCCAATAGGATTTTGTGCATGCATCTGGCTGGACTAATGCCCTTAAGATCACTTATGGACCACCCAAGAGCTGTCTTGTGTGTCCTTAGCACCTGAATTAGTGCGTTCTCTTCCTGTGGCTCTAAAGCAGAGCTTATGATCACGGAAAAAGTGTCATTTTCTCCCAGAAATGCATATTTCAGGGATGGTGGTAGTGGTTTGAGCTCGGGTTTAGGAGGCTTCTCCTCTTCCTGAGGAGTCTTCAGAGGTTCTTCTATTTTCTCTGGTTCCTCCATATCAGGCTGAACATCTTTAAAAATGTCCTCTAGCTCTGATTCGAGACTCTCAATCATATTGAACTCTTCCACCAGGGAGTCAATAATATCAACGCTCAGACAGTCTTTTGATGTGTCTAGATGCTGCATAGCTTTGACAACATTCAACTTAAACTCATCCTCATTGACTCTCAAGGTTATCTCCCCTTTTTGGACATCAATGAGGGTTCGTCCAGTTGCTAGGAAAGGTCTTCCTAGAATGAGAGTTGCACTCTTGTGCTCCTTCATTTCCAGCACTACAAAGTCAGTAGGAAAGGAAAATGGCCCAACCTTGACAATCATGTCCTCAATTATGCCTGATGGATATTTAATAGAGCCATAAGCAAGTTGAAGACATATCTGGGTTGGTTTGACCTCTTCAGTCAAGCCAAGCTTTCTGATAGTGGATGCAGGGATTAGATTGATACTTGCCCTAAGATCACATAGAGCTGTCTTGGTACAAGTACCCTCTAATGTGCATGGTATCATAAAGCTTCCGGGATCCTTAAGCTTTTCTGGTAAGCTTGTTAGAATGGCTGCACTGTATTCTTCACTGAGAAAAACTTTTTCAGTTTCTCTCCAATCCTTCTTATGACTTAAGATCTCTTTCATGAACTTAGCATAAGAGGGTATTTGCTCAAGTGCCTCTGCAAACGAAATCTTTATTTTAAGAGTCCTGAGATAGTCTGCAAAGCGGGCAAATTGTTTATCCTGTTCCGCTTGGCAGAATTTCTGAGGATAAGGCATTTTGGCTTTATATTCTTCAACCTTAGTTGCTGCATGTTTATTTCCTACAGAGGCAGGTTGAGAAGCCTTCTTAAGGGAGTTATTATCAGCACTTGTAAGTGTCTGATCCCTCACTGTTATTTGGACGCCAGGACTAGACGTGGATTGGACGTTTAACGCCAGATTCCTATCATTTTCTGGCGTTTGAATGCCAGAACTGGACATGGATTGGGAGTTTAACGCCAGTTTTTCACCCGTTTCTGGAGTTTGATCACCAGACTTATTCCTCTCTGGGATCTTACTGTCCTCAGAGGGATTTTGGGTAGCATGTTGCTCATCCTCTGTCAGTTGTTCCTTTCTTGGCTTTCTGCTACTGTGAGTTGAGGTATTTAATATTTTTCCACTTCTTAATTGAACTGCTTGATACTCCTCTATTATCTGTTTTGATAACTGCTGTTTTGTCTGATTCAATTGTGATTCCATATCCTTGTTAGCATTTTTGGTTTCTTGTAGCATCTCCTTAAATTCTGCTAACTGCCTTGTTATAGAAGATAGTTGCTGATTGAGTTCAGCAACTTGTTCCTGAGGACTAAAGTCAGTTGATACTGCCTTAGCTTCTTCTTTCATGGAGGACTCATTACTTATGTACAGATGCTGATTTTTAGCAACTATATCAATAAGCTCTTGAGCCTCTTCAATAGTCTTTCTCATGTGTATGGATCCACCAGCTGAGTGGTCTAGAGATATCTGAGCTTTTTCTGTAAGCCCGTAGTAGAAGATGTCTAACTGCACCCACTTTGAAAATATTTCAAAGGGGCATTTCCTTAGCATCCCTCTGTACCTCTCCCAGGTATTATAAAGGGATTCATCATCCTATTGTTTAAAGCCTTGGATGTCCAGCCTTAGCTGTGTCATCCTTTTTGGAGGGAAATATTGATTCAAGAATTTGTCTGATAACTGTTTCTATGTTCTTATGCTTGCTGTAGGTTGGTTATTTAACCACCTTTTAGCTTGATCTTTTACAACAAATGGAAACAATAATAATCTGTAGACATCCTGATCTACTTCTTTGTCACGTACTGTGTCAGCAATTTACAAGAACTGTGCCAGAAACTCAATAGGTTCTTCCTGTGGAAGACCGGAATATTGGCAATTTTGCTGCACCATGACAATGAGCTGAGGATTTAGCTCAAAACTGCTTGCTTTGATGGGAGGTATATAGATGCTACTCCCATATGCAGCAGTAATGGGGTTAGCATATGACCCCAGAGTCCTTCTGGACTGTTCATTTCCCTTTAGGTCCATGATGGATAAAAGGGAATTGATATGAATTGCAAATAAAATATATTTTTATTTTTATTTTATTTAAATAGAATCAAACCGAATAATTAAAATTAAATAAAAATAATAAGATAAAATAAAATAATTAGAAATTACGTGAGTAAGGGTCGATCCCACGGAGATTGTCGGCTTGAAGCAAGCTATGGTTATTTTGTAATTCTTAGTCAACAAATTAATAATAAAATGGTTGGGTTTACGAGAAGTAATTAACAGAAAATAAATAATACTTGTTATGCAGTAATGGAGAACAGATTGAGGTTTTGGAGATGCTCTGTTTTCTGAATCTCTGCTTTCCTACTGTCTTCTTCTTCACGCACGTAGATCTCCTTCCATGACAAGCTATATGTTGGTGGATCATCATTGTCAATGGCTACCATCCATCCTCTCAGTGAAAATGATCCAAATGCGCTGTCACCGCATGGCTAATCATCTGTCGGTTCTCACTCATGTTGGAATATAATTCATTGATTCTTTTGCGTCTATCACTACGCCCAACACTCGCGAGTTTGAAGCTCGCCATAGTCATCCCTTCCCAAATCCTACTCTGAATACCACAGACAAGGTTTAGACTTTTCGGATCTCAGGAATGGCCGCCAATAATTCTAGCCTATACGATGAAGACTCTGATCATAAACTAGGAGGCTAAGAGATACACACTCAAGCTAGTGCAGATAGAATGGAGGTGGTTGTTAGGCACGCATTCATAGGTGAGAATGATGATGAGTGTCACGGATCATCACATTCGTTAGGGTGAAGTGCGAGTGAATATCTTAGAATAGAAACAAGCGTGATTAAATGAAAAACAGTAGTAATTGCATTAATTCATCGAAACATAGCAGAGCTCCTCACCCCCAATCATGGAGTTTAGAGACTCATTCCGTAGAGATACAATGTAAAACGTGAAAAAATGTCATGAGATGCAAAATAAATCTCTAAAAGTAGTTTTTATACTAAGCTGGTGACCTAGAGACTTTATTTGGAGTGTGTTTGGGCTGAGCATTGAAGCTTCCATGTGTAGAGACTTTATTTGGAGTTAAACTCCAGGTTGTAGCCTGTTTCTGGCGTTTAACTCTGGTTTACAACCTATTTCTGGCATTTAACGCCAGAATAGGGTAAAGACTTGGCGTTAAACGCTAATTTGCATCATCAAAACTTTGGCAAAGTATAGACTATTATATATTGCTGGAAATCCCTGAATGTCTACTTTCTAACGCAATTGAGAGCATGCCAATTGGGCTTCTGCAGCTCTAGAAAATCTATTTCGAGTGTAGAGAGTTCAGAATCCAACATCATCTGCAGTCCTTTTTCAGCCTCTGAATCATATTTTTGCTCAGGTCCCTCAATTTCAGCCAGAAAATACCTGAAATCATAGAAAAACACAAAAACTCATAGTAAAATCAAGAAATGTGATTTTTTCATAAAAACTAATAAAAATATAATAAAAGTGGCTAAATCATACTAAAAACTACCTAAAAACAATGCCAAAAAGCGTATAAATTATTTGCTCATCAAGAAGCAATGGCAAATTATATATTTTTGTGAAGCCCCGGATTTTATCTTTCCAATACAACTAGAACCGCGTCATTTGGACCTCTGTAGCTCAAGTTATGGTCGATTTAGTACCAAGAGGTCAGGCTGGACAGCTTTAGCAGTTCCTTCAGTTTTTTGTATTCCTTCCACTTTTGCATGCTTCCTTTCCATCCTCTAAGTCATTCCTGCCCCATAAACCCTATAATCACTTAACAAACATATCAAGGTATCGAATGGTAATAAGAGAGGATTAAGATTAGCTAAATTAAGACCAAAGAAGCATGTTTTCAACCATAGCAGAAAATCGGGAAGGAAAATGTAAGACATGCGAATTGTATGAATAAGTGTGAGAATAATGGATAAAATCCACTAGATTAAGGACAGGATAAACCCTAAAAATGGGGTTTATCAACCTCCCCACACTTAAACATTAGCATGTCCTCATGCTAAGCTCAAGAGAAGCTATAAAGGAGTGAAGAGGAATGGTAGAATGTATGAAATGCAACCTATCTATATGAATGCAACTAAATGTGAAATGCTTCTACCTACTTGGTTAAAAGTAAACAAACCTTTCAAGAACAAATATGAACTGGATTTCACTAATTCAAATCATAAAAATGAAGTACAAATAGACTTGCAGAAGAAAATAGCTCATGAAAGCCGGGAACAAGGAATCGAGCATCGAACCTCACTGGAAGTGTATGCACTCTAATCGCTCAGGTGTTTAAGGTTCGATCTCTCAATTCTCTACTAACCTTGCTCTCTAAGGCTTACTTTTCTTCTACCAATCAACAAAGAATTAATGCACAGATACACATATCAGGAGGTCTTTTAAGGGTTGTAATGGGGTTAGGGTCAAGGTAGGATTGTATTTGGCCAAGTGGACTAAAATCTGAATCCTTAATTAACTTAAACTTTTCCCACCTAACTTAAGACAATCCATGTAATCAAAATACAAAACCTAACTATCCATTAACCATGTTTACCACATATTCATGCATCCTAATTTTGAGTACAGTACATATGCATTGCTTTCACCATTTACTTTGGGGCATTTTGTCCCCTTTTATTTATTTGCTCTTTTTCTTTTCTTTATCTCTCTTTTTTTTCTTTTTTTTTATATACATCTATATATTTTTTTTCTTTTATTTTTCTCAATGCATATGATTAAATTATTGAATGCATGAACATGTCCTAAACGTTTCTTTCACATTTTCAGAAAATTCTAACATACTCAATTCTCAAACCAAATGTTTTCAAACCCAATTTTCCCACACTTAAATCATAAGCACTCTCACTAGTCTAAGCTAAACAAGGATTCAAATTAAGGACATTATTATTTTTCTCTTATTTAATGATGTGCTAAAGTAAAGAACAAAGGGGTATAATAGGGTCAACATTGGTTTGCAAAGGATAATGAAAGGGTAAGGCTATATGGGTATGTAAGCTCAGTGAAATAAAGCCTCAATCATATAAGTGAATGCATACATTAAACAATGGAAATATAGAATCAAGCAAGACAAAGATCACAATTTTAGAGAGAAAAACACACACCAAAAATAAAATATTGGTTGGTAAAATGCAACCAATCAAGTAGGCTCAAAATCTCACTGGTTTTGTGTGTTCGAGCTCTAAAACCATGTTCCAAATTAAAATTTCTTCAAACAAGTTTTTCGAAAAGTTTAATTCAAATTAGTGAAATGCTATAAAAAGTTTCTTGAAAAAGAAAATATTACTTCAACCAAGTGGTAAAATATGCACAAAAATCAAACAAACATGCAAATGCAACAACTCATTTAACAAAGAAAATTTAAACATTGGTGTTGAGAAGGAAATAATTAACCCATGGAGATCGGTATCGACCTCCCCACACTTAAAGATTGCACCGTCCTCGGTGCATGCTGAGATGT